>NC_041385.1:113801277-113860094 GCF_002162155.2 Triticum dicoccoides | reverse complement strand
GAGCTCGGATCTTCAAGATGTATATGTTCTTCGCAACGTCTAGTGGTGATCGTAGTTTCGTGAGAATAAGATTACTCTCATTCTTTTGGTGGTGTCATGGAGTTAGAGAGTTTTCTGTGTCCGTGTAGATCCGACTATTCGAATGTGATGAGTTTATGTTCTAGTGTCAAGCTTTTTTGTTGGTTTGAATCTTTGTGGAGGTGAAATCTTTTATTGACATCATGGTGAAAATATTATGATTCGATGACTTGCGTTTCTAGGAGATCATCCCCGACTCAAGTACGTTCATCGCTCAAGGCTTTTCATCTTTTTGGATGGGTGACTCAAGATGCTTAGTAAGGTTCATGCGGCCGTGAAAGAGCAATGCTGTTGCTGTCTTCTAATTGCATCCCCCTTACCGAAGTTTTGGTGGTAATTCATCTAGCATAGATTTACACCACAAAGATGTTTCCAAGGTATATCATTGTAATTTTTAGTCACAAGATTTACTTTGTATTTTCTTGAATCTTTAAATCCAAATCAGCGTACCTGTATAGTTATGAGGTGAACAAAATTACACATGTTTCCAAAAAAAAAAACTATTGTAGGGGGCATGGTTTTTTTTAACACAGTACAGATGCAGACGCTCATAAATACACACATACACTCATCCCTATGAATGCACACACGCACACCCTACCCCTATGAGCACCTCCGTGAGACTGAGCCGACACATCATCTTGATATTGACGAAGTCATCACAGACGCCTTCAAAGTCGACGGGAACGTCTCCTCCCACCGAACGCACATCGCGGGAAGGCCTGAATAAATCTTGGAAAATGCGGGCACCAATGTCAAGTCTGGAACTTAAACTCTGGTGCGCAGGTGGTACCACTGTCCTTCTAACATTCTTTAGTGTCATACCATCTATTGAAATACAAATGATACTTCCTTTGTCGTAAAATACAAGGTGCATTATGTTTCAATAGACAATGCTTTGACCAGTGATTACTATGTTAATATGTGGTCTGCGTGATACAAAATCACAATCATAAGTAAGTGTCTTTTAATACATACATAATGCCATCAATTTTATGTCATATAAAGTATGCCTGTTAATAGAATAATCTTGGGTCAATGGTTTGCCTTGATGATTCAAAACACATTGTTTGTTTTAGGACGAAGGTAGTTCTCATTTTTTTTCTGTCAATGATTGCAGATATTTATTTATTTCTAAGAAAATCTTCCGTTCATCCCGTTCGTTTATACTCTTATATGTCATAGCAAATCTCTCTTTTTCAGCCATGTTTGTTTTTTGGACTGTGAGACGTGGATTTGCTTAGAATCAGTCATCATGTTCACAGCCTACTCCGCGGGAGCCATTTCCCGCCATAGAAGGAGAATCAAATCAAGCATGACATCCATTAGGTGAGGCACTGATTGGTGCCTAGATCCAACTTTTCGCAGGATCAAAGCTTGTCTGGATTACAATCTCATCAACTACGTATTCTATTTCTTTACAAGATATGAGAGATTGTTGGTTAGGTGCCGGCAATAGTTAAATGCCCGATAAGCTTAAGCAAAATGCATATCATATACTCCTACTTAGTGCCAGTATTAAGGCCATGTCAGACATCATATGTTCTAAATATATCCGTGTCGTTAAACCATTCTTCTTCTTCTTCGAAACACAATGTAAACGCAGACACTCAACACTGACTCAGTTGACGTACACTAGGCGACACGTACACGGCAACGGCACATCCATTTTCGTCTGCTGAATCCGAAGTAGTATCGGCTAGCTGTTATGACAGGCTAATCTGCAACAACTAATCTACAAATGGCTAGCTATCCAGCGGAGCGTCCTGATCTGATGGGCTCTAACCGATCGATGGGTGTATACGAGGAGAGGATATGCATGTGTCATGTGTGAAGCGGAATATACTAGCTGGCGATTGGGTGGTGTTGCTTGCCCACTCGTGCGTGCGTACACACGACGTACAGACGGGCAGAGAGATCGAGTAGTACAACCACTCTTCCAAGTCCAACAGGCATATATGGCTGCTGCACGATCGGAGGCAGCCATGGAACAGCCGAGTGATTCCACGCGACTTTATTTGGAGTCGTCTATCGAGCATCTGTTTCTAAATCGCCTCTGTGGAGGTCACCGCCCAAGCTCCTGCAGGGATCCTATCCGATGCACGGATTGCCTTCGATCCGGTCACATCGCTCGCTTCTACCGTGCAAAGAAGCATGTTCACCAAACATCGTCGCAAAAATGTCCTGCTCCATCACCTGCACCCACCAGTGGAGTCACCACACCAGATGTGTAGTTCTAGTCTGTCTTGTCTGTGTCGGGTTGGCCGAGGAGTCTGAGTTGCTTCGCACTGAGCTTCGTGATTGCCTTGCGCAAGTTGGAAGTGTATTGGAGAGAGCGGAGGCCGCACTCGCCAAACTAGAGGTTGTGCCAGTTATGTCTTTGATGCCTTCAATGCCTGAGCCGATTGGGTCTTCAGTTGGGGAGGAAGCAAGCCTGTATGGACACCTCTCCCCTCGTGCTACATCACGTCTGTCGTCGAGGCATGTGTTGCAGACTGCCTCTAGGAGTGCATTCATCGGCGAGGTCGTGACTCCAGTGCTGCAGATTATGCCTGAGCTGCGGGAGCGTTGTGGCGAGCCGACCTTACCTCTTTCAATGGTGCTTCCAAAGGAGATGGGGCAGGTGATGTCTATGGGTGACGAGGTTGATGAGGTAGGTGCTTTGGCACCTAATTTCGAGGCGCGACTACAGGGTTCGCCTTTGCCATGTGGGCAACTGAAGGTGCCAGAGTCTATCGTGCCGGTGGTACCTATGACTAATGTGTTCTTGCGGTGGTGTCTGTAAGGGACAAGGTGGCGTCTGTGGGTGTCGACGTTGATGAGGTGGGTGCTTTGGCATCTCATTTTGAGGCGCTGAAGTCCATCCGGTCGTCCGTCTTTGACCGTGAAGGTATGTTGGCACGTATTGATGAAGTGGTCTTCAAGAAAAAGCTTTGCCGCTTGCTCACCTCCTTGGAGGCAGCTAGCCCTAGGTCTGGCAAGGAGATTGCTTGCCTCCTAGCGGAGGAGGTTTCTACGGGCAAAATCAAGAAGGTGAAGAAGGCTCTCAGGAGTATAGGCAAGAAGAGTGACGCCCTTGGTAAGGCGTCCGCGACTGCTTAATGAATGATATTCAGTCTCTTCGACCACCATCTCCGATAGGCTCGTCTCCGTGGATTCGGTGGTATCCATTGTTTTCAACCTTGATTTTGTTAGGGGTTTCTTTGCGATGTAGAAGTGTGAGGGATTGTGCTTGTTGTGTGTTATTGTGTTTGTTCGGTTGATCGTGGGATCGTGGAGTTTCTTTCTTAGCAAGTACTCCCTCCGTTTGAAATTACTTGTCCAAAAAATAAATGTATCTAGATGTATTTTAGTTGTAGATACATTCATTTTTGTGACAAGTAATTCCGAACGGAGGGAGTAGTCCGCATGTTTCGTCCGATTTTCCATTAATTAACTGGGTAATTCACTTCTTCTTAATTAATCGATGAGACAAATCTTTTGCCTTTGTTTCAAAAAAAAAAAAATCTCCACTCGATCAAGAGTAATAGATAACTGAACTGACCGATCCATAATATTTTTAGTACAACTTTGTAGGCAGTAGTAGAGCTCTTCGCGCTTCCATCGCGTGCATGGTCAACTTTTGCGAGAGGGCGGGAGAAACAGAGGACAAATGATGCTTTTTCGCAGAGTCTCCGAGCTTGGCGGGCAGCAATGGATGCATGTGCTCAGAGCTGTCTCAGCTGCCCCATCCTCGCGTGATTGATCGCGTCAAAGTTTTCCCCTCGTGGCTGACGCTTGGTTGGGTTGACCTCAATCTCGTGCGGGAGGCCTGTGCCCCTCGTCGGTCTCGTGCCATAGATGTTGATCACTGATGGAGAGCCCCCAGCGATTGAGCTACGTTTACGGTGTATGATGATGTTACATGTGCCTACCACCCTATATTACCTCCAATTCATCGTAACATTTTCTTGTCAACTAGAAACGGATGCAAGTCTTTTTCTTGAATAATCATATTTTTTGAGACAATTGAATAATCATATTTAAACAGGCAGTTTTTCTTAAGATTACTAGAGATTAAAATAGGATAGCACATCAACTGGCTTTTTATAGCCGTACCGAGGCTTGTACTGTGGACCTGTGGTATGGTTGAACTCGAGTCCTCCGTGTTGTGAAGACTTATGGAATAAAACTCTGTTTTACCCCGTAAAAAAACAGGCAGTTTCTCTTGAACTTTATATAGGCCTGGGTTCAGCCCGGGAATTCCCATGTGACGCACTTTGCCACCGTCAGGGCTATATCTCGCTTGCTGCGAGACGAGAGCTCGTAGTTCACGCTTGTTAGAGTCAACTAGAGCTGCAGCCCATTCTGGCGAGTCTCATTTAAGTGGGTTTTCTTTGTGTTGCCCAAAAAAATGTGGGTCTTATTTGTTTTTTTCCTTTGGGTTTCATGTTGGGTTTTTCACAAAACCAATAGCTGGTTTTAACAGAGCTAAATAAATAAAAACCTATTAATAAAACTAATAATGTGTATTATAAAAATGTTTAGTATGTTTTATGAAAATTTTAGTCTGCAGTTTTTCACCATATTTTTGAAAAAGTTCACCTTTCATTAAAAAAAAAATCCACCGTAAATAAATAAAATTTAGTTTTTATTGAAAATGTTCATCATACTTTAAAATAATTCACCATACATTACCAAAGTTCACTATTTATAAAAATTCACATTATATCAAATAATTTTTCAATGTGTATTTGAAAACTATTCACCGTATATTAGAAAATATTTATAGTATGAAACTGTAAAAATAAACAATTGCAAAGAAACGAAATGTCAGGAAAAAGTCGAAAAAATCAGAAAAAGAAAACCATAATAGAAACCAAAACACAAAACCCCCCAAAAAAGACAAATAAAAAACAAAGAACGAACCAAAAACAGAAGTAGCCTCAGAGAGAGGTAGCCTCGAACTGGGCCAGCCCACAGTGACTCGCTGCGGGTGAAGGCTGAAGCTATGACTAACTGACGCCCACTGGCATCAACTAGGGTTTGCCAAGTGAGACGGTACTCTATCTCATAGTAGGTGTTTTTTTTAAAACACCGTACAATCGAAGTCACTCACATACACGAGCATATAATCATCCCTTTTAATGTACGTACGCATAGCCACCCCCAATGAGCACCTCCGAAAGACTGAGCCATCATATCGTCTTGAGATTTTACGAAGTCATCATGAACGCCTCATAGTCGACTGAAACATCTTCTCCCACTGAATGAACATCGCCAGAAATCTGAGCCATCATATCATCTTGAGATTTTACAAAGTCATCACAGACATCTCGTAGTCGACGGAAACGTCCCCTCACACTGAACGAACATCGCTGGAAGTCTGAAAAAAATACAGGAATAATGCTAGCATCAATGTCAAGTTTAGGACTTGAACCCTAATGGGCTGGGGATACCACTGTCCTCCTAACCATCCAACCACATGTTGATTTGCATCTTATAGTACATGTTAGCTAGATGGGTCTGTCTAATATTGCCACTTTGATGAAGCTTCTATTACAAGCTTCAACCGGTTTCATAAGCTTCTACACATTTTATTCCTTTTCTAGTTTACTGTGTTTTTCCACATGTTTTCTTCTATAAATATTTTTCCTTTCATTTCATACAACACATATCTATTTATTTTAGTACACATTATTCATTTTCCATATATGTGCGGACCATTTTTTGATACACGTTGATCATTTTTTAAATACATGTTAAATATTTTTCAAATATACATTTAACATTTCTGGAACAATGAGACTATTTTTTATAAATCACAAAATATATTTTTAAATGTCACGAATACATTGTTTGTAATGCCCCAAACATTTTTTTAATGTCACATACATATTTGTGAATTGTACAAAACATTTTTTCCATTGTATAAACATATTCTAAAAATGCACAAACATTTTTGAAATGCGTTAACATATTTGAAATGCCATTTCTTTGTTGAATGCCAACATTTTTTAAAAGTCTCTCGCGAATACTCGAAGATCGTGTATCATTTTATTGATACGTGTAAGGAGAACATGGGAGCAACGAGTAAGGGCAGATATAAAGCCAAGAGCGCCAATTAGTGAGGAAGCTAATGATATTAGGGAGTAACTGTACCTGCTCCCTTATTGGAAAGTAGTTCATCACAAGAACCGGTTCCTGTGACAACTACACCAATTAGTGAGGAAGCTAATGATATTGAACATGAAACTTCAGATCAAGTTTCTACTGAACCTCGTAGGTCTACCAGAGTAAGATCCGCACCAGAGTGGTACGGTAATCCTATTCTGGAATTCATGTTACTTGACCATGACGAACCAACGAACTATGAGGAAGCGATGATGAGCCCAGATTCCGCAAAATGGTTAGAAGCCATGAAATCTGAGATGGGATCCATGTATGAGAACAAAGTATGGACTTTGGTTAACTTGCCCGATGATCGGCAAGCCATTGAGAATAAATGGATCTTCAAGAAGAAGACTGACGCTGATGGTAATGTAACTGTCTACAAAGCTCGACTTGTTGCAAAAGGTTTTGGACAAGTTCAAGGGGTTGACTACGATGAGACTTTCTCACCCATAGTGATGCTAAAGTCTGTCCGAATCATGTTAGCAATTGCTGCATTTTTTGATTATGAAATTTGGCAAATGGATGTAAAAACCGCATTCCTGAATGGATTTCTGGAAGAAGAGTTGTATATGATACAACCGGAAGGTTTTGTCGATCCAAAAGGTGCTAACAAAGTGTGCAAGCTCCAGCGATCCATTTATGGACTGGTGCAAGCATCTCGGAGTTGGAATAAATGCTTTGATAATGTCATCAAAGCATATGGTTTTATACAGACTTTTGGAGAAGCCTGTATTTACAAGAAAGTGAGTGGGAGCTCTGTAGCATTTCTGATATTATATGTAGATGAAATATTGTTAATTGGAAATGATATAGAATTTCTGAATAGCATAAAGGGATACTTGAATAAAAGTTTTTCGATGAAAAACCTCGGTGAAGCTGCTTACATATTGGGAATCTAGATCTATAGAGATAGATCAAGACGCTTAATTGGACTTTCTCAAAGTACATACCTTGATAAAGTTTTGAAAAAGTTCAAAATGGATCAGGCAAAGAAAGGGTTGTTGCCTGTATTACAAGGTGTGAAGTTGAGTCAGACTCAATGCCCGACCACCACAGAAGATAGAGAGAAAATGAAAGATGTTCCCTATGCTTCAGCCATAGGCTCTATCATGTATGCAATGCTGTGTAGCAGACCTGACGTTTTCTTAGCAATAAGCTTGGCAGGTAGGTACCAAAGTAATCCAGGAGTGGATCACTGGACAGCGGTCAAGAACATCCTAAAATACCTGAAAAGGACTAAGGATATGTTTCTCGTTTATGGAGGTGACAAAGAGCTAGTCGTAAATGGTTACGTCGATGCAAGCTTTGACACTGATCCGGACGATTCTAAATCGCAAACCAGATACATGTTTTTATTAAATGGTGGAGCTGTAAGTTGGTGCAGTTCTAAACAAAGCGTCGTGGCGGGATCTACATGCGAAGCGGAGTACATAGCTGCTTCGGAAGCAGCAAATGAAGGAGTCTGGATGAAGGAGTTCATTTCCGATCTAGGTGTCATACCTAGTGCATCGGGACCAATGGAGATCTTCTGTGACAATACTGGTGCAATTGCCTTGGCAAAGGAATCCAGATTTCACAAGAGGACCAATCACATCAAGAGACGCTTCAATTTCATCCGGGACCAAGTCCAGGTGGGAGACATAGAGATTTGCAAGATACATACGGATCTGAATATTGCAGACCCGTTGACTAAGCCTCTTCCATGAGCAAAACATGATCAACACCAAGACTCCATGGGTGTTAGAATCATTACTGTGTAATCTAGATTATTGACTCTAGTGCAAGTGGGAGACTGAAGGAAATATGCCCTAGAGGCAATAATAAAGTTATTATTTATTTCCTCATATCATGATAAATGTTTATTATTCATGCTAGAATTGTATTAACTGGAAACATAATACATGTGTGAATACATAGACAAACTTAATGTCACTAGTATGCCTCTACTTGACTAGCTCATTAATCAATGATGGTCATGTTTCCTAACCATAGACATGTGTTGTCATTTGATTAACGGGATCACATCATTAGGAGAATGATGTGATTGACTTGACCCATTCCGTTAGCCTAGCACTTGATCGTTTAGTATGTTGCCATTGATTTCTTCATGACTTATACAAAGTTCCTACAACTATGAGATTATGCAACTCCCGTTTACCGGAGGAACACTTTGTGTGCTACCAAACGTCACAACGTAACTGGGTGATTATAAAGGAGCTCTGCAGGTGTCTCCGAAGGTAAATGTTGAGTTGGCGTATTTCGAGATTAGGTTTTGTCACTCTGATTGTCGGAGAGGTATCTTTGGGCCCTCTCGGTAATGCACATCACTATAAGCCTTGCAAGCAATGTAGCTAATGAGTTAGTTATGGAATGATGCATTACGTAACGAGTAAAGAGACTTGCCGGTAACAAGATTGAACTAGGTATTGGATACCGATGATCGAATCTCAGGCAAGTAACATACCGATGACAAAAGGAACAACGTATGTTGTTATGCGGTTTGACCGATAAGGATCTTCGTAGAATATGTAGGAGCCAATATGAGCATCCAGGTTATGCTATTGGTTATTGACCAGAAACAGTTCTAGGTCATGTCTACATAGTTCTCGAACCCGTAGGGTCCTCACGCTTAACATTATGATGACAATTTTATTATGAGTTTATAAGTTTTTATGTACCAAAGGTTGTTCGGAGTCCTGGATGTGATCACGGACATGACGAGGAGTCTCGAAATGGTCGAGACATAAAGATTGATATATTGGAAGCCTATATTTGTATATCGGAAACGTTCCGGGTGAAATCGGGATTTTACCGGAGTACCGGGGGGTTACCGGAACCCCCCGGGGGGTTAATGGGCCTACATGGGCCAAGAGGGAGAAGAGGAGGGCCGACCAGGGTAGGCCGCGCGCCCCCTCCCCCCAGTCCGAATAGGACAAGGAAGGGGGGCGGCGCTCCCCTTTCCTCTTTCCCCTCCCCCCTTTCCTTCTCCACCAAGGCA
Source organism: Triticum dicoccoides (assembly GCF_002162155.2). NCBI lineage: Eukaryota > Viridiplantae > Streptophyta > Magnoliopsida > Poales > Poaceae > Triticum > Triticum dicoccoides. The sequence goes on along the minus strand of NC_041385.1, from coordinate 113,850,865 downwards.
AGAGGGGGAAGTCCTACTCCCGGTGGGAGTAGGACTCCACCAGGCGCACCCCTAGGGGGCCGGCCGCACCTCCCCTCCCTCCTTTATATACGGGGGCAGGGGGCACCTCTAGACACATAAGTTGATCTTCGTGATCGTTCCTTAGCCGTGTGCGGTGCCCCCCTCCACCATATTCCACCTCAGTCATATCGTAGCAGTGCTTAGGCGAAGCCCTGCGTCGGTAGAACATCATCATCGTCACCACGCCGTCGTGCTGACGGAACTCATCCCCGACACCCTGCTGGATCAGAGTCCGGCGATCGTCATCGAGCTGAACGTGTGCTGAACTCGGAGGTGCCATACGTTCGGTGCTTGGATCGGTCGGATCGTGAAGATGTACGACTACATCAACCGCGTTGTCATAACGCTTCCGCTTAAGGTCTACGAGGGTACGTGGACAACACTCTCTCCTCTTGTTGCTATGCATCACCATGATCTTGTGTGTACGTAGGATTTTTTTTTTGAAATTACTACGTTCCCCAACACTTACCACCAATGTCTTACTTTGATTTGGCGGTATTGTTGGATGAAGCGGCCCGGACTGACATTACATGACCGAGTTCATGAGACTGGTTCTACCGACATGCTTTTGCACATAGGTGGCTGGCGGGTGTCTGTTTCTCCAACTTTAGTTGAATCGAGTTTGACTACGGCAGGTCCTTGTTGAAGGTTAAAACATCACACTTGACAAAAATCGTTGTGGTTTTGATGCGCAGGTAAGAACGGTTCTTGCTAGAAGCCAATAGCAGCCACGTAAAACTTGCAACAACAAAGTAGAGGACGTCTAACTTGTTTTTGCAGGGCTTGCTGTGATGTGATATAGTCAAGGCATGATGTGATATAAATTATTGTGTGAGATGATCATGTTTTGTAACAGAGTTATCGGCAACTGGCAGAGCCATATGGTTGTCACTTTATTGTATGCAATGCAATTGCCATGTAATTGTTTTACTTTATCACTAAGCGATAGCGATAGTCATAGTAACAATAGTTGGCGAGACGACAACGATGCTACGATGGAGATCAAGGTGTTGCACCGGTGACGATGGAGATCATGACGATGCTTCGGTGATGGAGATCATGAGCACAAGATGATGATGGCCATATCATGTCACATATTTTGATTGCATGTGATGTTTATCTTTTATGCATCTTAGTTTGCTTAGTACAACGGTAGGATTATAAGATGATCCCTTACTAAATTTCAAGGTATAAGTATTCTCCCTGAGTATGCACTGTTGCTATAGTTCATCGTGCCGAGACACCACATGATGATCAGGTGTGATAAGCTCTACGTTCACATACAATGGGTGCAAGCCAGTTTTGCACGCGCAGAATACTCGGGTTAAACTTGACGAGCCTAGCATATGCAGATATGGCCTCGGAACACTGGAGACCAAAAGGTCGAGCATGAATCATATAGTAGATATGATCAACATAGCGATGTTCACCATTGAAAACTTCTCCATCTCACATGATGATCGGACATGGTTTAGTTGATTTGGATCACGTGATCATTTAGATGACTAGAGGGATGTCCATCTAAGTGGGAGTTCTTAAGTAATATGATTAATTGAACTTTAATTTATCATGAACTTAGTCCTGATAGTATTTTGCAAATTATGTTGTAGATCAATAGCTCGCGTGGTAGTTTCCCTATTTTTTTATATGTTCCTAGAGAAAACTAAGTTGAAAGATGATAGTAGCAATGGTGCGGACTGGGTCCGTGATCTGAGGTTTATCTTCATTGCTGCACGAAAGAATTATGTCCTTGATGCACCGCTAGGTGACAGACCTATTGCAGGAGCAGATGCAGACATTATGAACGTTTGGCTAGCTCAATATGATGACTACTTGATAGCTTTGTGCACCATGCTTTACGGCTTAAAACCGGGACTGCAAAAACGTTTTTTGAAACGTCACGGAGCATATGAGATGTTCCAAGAGCTGAAATTGGTATTTCAGACTTATGCCCGTGTCAAGAGCTATGAGACCTCTAACAAGTACTTTGCCTAAAAAGATGGAGGAGAATTGCTCAGCTAGTGAGCATGTGCTCAGAATGTCTGGGTACTACAATCGCTTGAATCAAGTGGGAGTTAATCTTCCAATAAGATTGTGATTGATAGAGTTCTCTAGTCACCATCACCAAGTTACTAGAACTTCGTGATGAACTATGGTATGCAAGGGATGACGAAAACGATTCCCGAGTTCTTCGTGATGCTGAAATCGACGAAGGTAGAAATCAAGAAAGAGAATCAAGTGTTGATGATTGACAAGACCACTAGTTCCAAGAAAAGGGCAAAGGCAAAGAAAGGGAACTTCTAATAGAATTGCAAGCAAGTTGTCACTCCCGTGAAGAAGCCCAAAGCTAGACCTAATCCTAAAACCGAGTGCTTCTACTACAAAGGAAATGGTCACTGGAAGCGGAACTACCCCAAATATTTGGCGGATAAGAGGGATGGAAAAGTGAACAAACGTATATTTGATATATAGGTTATTGATGTGTACTTTTCTAGTGTTCATAGTAGCCCCTGGGTATTTGATACTTGTTCAGTTGCTAAGATTAGTAACTCGAAACAGCAGTTACAGAATAAACAGAGACTAGTTGAGGGTGAAGTGATGATATATATTGGAAGTGATTCCAAGATTGATATGATCATCATCGCACACTCCCTATACTTCGGGGTTAGTGTTGAACCTTTTATTGCTTCTTTCTTCTGCTGGATGGTTCTTTGAACAACGGAGTAAATGTGACACTGAGCAGGATAGTGGGTAGTCCCTTCACACAAGAAACAAGTAGTCTGCCTAACTGGGCATTCTTCATTTGGGTGACTTTCTTCACAATGAGGGCATTCATCCTTGTGTTCTTTATGGTTGTGTCCTATTTCTCCACAGAGCTTACATGCACAAGGTTTCTTCATATCATTTCCATAAGGCTTCAATTTCTGGGACACAAGGTGAGACCTTTGTAGAGTCAACTTAAATTCTTCCCAAGTGGTTACTCCTTGCCATCCATTGATTGTTTGGTACATCCTCCACCAAGTAGCAGCACCTCTTTCAAAACACTGAAGAGCATGCTGGGTCATATCCTTTCCGGCTATAGTGTTATTCTTCATGTGACCTGCCATGTTCTGAATCCATCGTTCCGTCTCCAATTGAGTCATCGGTCCAGAAAATATGATTTCATCTCCATTCATCCTTTATTGGTTCTAAGGGTTTTGGGGTGAGATAAGAGAGATAGAGAGGGATACACACAATACAAACAATAGTTTTGAAGAGACAGATTTTATTTTGTGGCTGTCGGAAAAACAACAAACAATTGACATCTCACAATCGTCGCATCTAACGTAGGTATATAACAGGGATTTGGTCTTCTAAAGGTCAATAAATCTTCAAACTCGTCCAACTCTTGAAATCTTCACAGTATCTTGAGGTTTTGCTCTTCCAGCTTGGCTACTTTCAGCTTACGGGTTCTGATCTCTTTACGAAATGCTTCCTTGTCGAATAAGGCTTCCGGAAGTTCCATCCGAAAATTCTTGAGGTAAAACTCCAGATCCTGGTGATACACCAGCTGAGGTCAAAACTTCATCTTTTGCTTGCTCGGTAAGGCGATATGTGCTCCATTAGCCTTCTTCTATCCAATCCTTCTGAAGAAATGCATGCTTAACTCAGCATGGTGACGATAGCACAAGCGAGCGATATCATCACAGATAGTTGTAACTTATGCTCAAGTCTCTGCTATGAGACATCATTCCGTAGTTGATACCTCTTGTCTTGGGGTTTTCTTGATGACCAAAAACTTGAGTCTTGCCGCTACATGTTCCAGTCTTTCTCTGACACACCTTCATCGCAGGTATCGGCAGCTCCAATAGTCTGACAAACTCCATAAGGGTTGGACCATAGGGAAAATCTTTATAACATTGTCTTTGGTTCAGGGTGAAGCTCTTCCTCTAAAATATGGAAGCCAGGGGTTCTTCAGTAAAGAAATTCAGAAGGGTACGTGAATAACTTAAGTGGATCCTATCAGAGCCTTCCAAGTCACTACACTCTGGGAATTCTTTAGAGCCTTCCAATTCTCCGAGTCATCGGAGTCTTCAACCATTGTAGTTTCAGTTATTCTAATGCATGACAAAATCCTCTTTATTCCAAAGTGGCCTTAGTTGTCCGATGTCTTGTACTTCTTGGAGTGGTCTCATCAGGCGAATCTTTGTGTGGTCAAAAGGAGAAAGGGGTATAGTCTAACTATTTGAGGTGAGAGGAAAGTACTGGGTAAAGCTTAGAAAAGATGAGAGTTAAAGGATCTCTTTTGAAAATAAAGTTTTTGAGAAAACCTTTCCTATGGGCTTGTCAATTTCTAGGGGTCATGTCCTACAGTCAACATGTGCTCTGATACCATCTTGTAGCAACCAGACCTCAAATGGCCAAGTCTCTGTGCATCAGTGTCATCCCTGGATCGGTAATGCTAACACGCACAGTACTCGATGAATTATAACAGAGTTTCAATCACACACTTATTACATCGAGTCCTCAAAAAGAGTATGATTACACAAAAATATCATGGCTGAAAGCCATCTAAACTAGATAATTGCGGAAGCTTCGAAGGTAAATGAGTCCATCAACTCCAACGGCATAGCTGAGTGCAAAACAATGACCTATCACACCTTATTCGTCGTCTGAATAGTCTGCAACATGACACGTTGCAGCCATGTAGGTCAGTACATTAAATGTACTGGCAAATTCACACCGTAAAATAATGATGAACAATATCTATCACTACATGCACATTTGGCTGGTGGAGACTCTAAATTTAGTTTTTTGCATAAAGCTAATTTTTCCCTACAACAAAGGAGTAAATTTTTATTTAACTACCAAGTGTATGTCATTAAATGAGAAGGTTCCTCTAACTCAATCCCGAAGTAATAATTATAACCCAACAAAATTAATTAAGTAAAGTGATGAGATCAAATCAATAATTCAAGTACCAGATACTCAAAATGTCCATAACCGAGGACACGGCTAACCATGATTAGTTTAGACACTCTATAGAGGTTGCGCACTTTTCCCCACAAAACTCAATCGCCTCCCTTGAAGTCCTTGCACTGCCTGGTGTTTGAGAACGAGATGACCGAGACACAGTCTTTCAGCAGCAGTTACTCTCTACTCCGAGTAGACCGGTACACCTACAATCCCCCTACATTTGCTAGTCCACCTCTTCAAGGAGCTCACACAACTTACTCAACTATGCCAGAGCCCGCAATGGCTTGTGGCTGCACACGGAAGTTTCTAGCATGAATAATCTTATGATCCCTTTGAGCCTGGGTGGCATTCCATAGGATGATCACACGGGTACTCCAGGATCCCCTTGGGCAAGCACTGGGTTCTCCAGGTGCCCGGGCAAACCACTGGGTCCTCCAGGGTGCCCCAACCAATCCACCCAAATGTGTATTAAAGTAGCCACCTTAAGTTAAACCCTTAACTAACAATATCTCTCGCATCTTTCATGAATTCTCTCAAACCAAACCATGTCTATGAGCATAGCATAGCAGTATAAGCATAACGTAGTAACACCCAAGGGTTTGAATATAAGATAATAGGTTCCTACCTCATCAACTACTTCCCAGTACCCACATGTTATCAAACCTACTCATGCAATGTTTGAGGGTTGAAACTAATGCATAAAAACTGGGTATGAAAAATATGATCAAAGTGTGAACTTGCCTTGTACTATTGATGAAGATCCTTCGCACTCATAATTCCTGATAGTTCTACTCATCACACTCTGTTCAATCTATCATGAGCAAGCAATTACATACATAAGCACTCAATCAAAAGATGCAAAGGGAAATCGAGGAAAGATCCAAATAAAACTCGAAAACAAGCAAATAAAGAATCTAAACAGAAAACAAATTTTAACAACATTATATTTATGTGGATTAGATCTTAACAGTAGGCACATGCGATTAGCTACGATTTGAAAAAATAATCAACTCAAACGGAGTTACGAAACTCAAGAAACAGACGAAACAAGATTGAATACTAACCTGAACTAAACTCAAATTTTAAACTGTCAAAAACATGTTCAAGTTGGTTTACTGGACAGAGGGAATCGTTACGAAGATTTAGGCATTGGTTTCATTATAAACGGAGGTACGGATAAAAAGATATGATCAAAAGAAATTTGAGTATGAATCTAAACAAATTTCGAAATTTGAAATTTGCAAAAAAGTTTATTTGATAGATTCACTAGATAGGTGGAATCAAGACGAAAATATTGGCGTTGGTTTCGTCTAATTTGGATGAACGAGTAAAAGATAATGGCTATTGGAAAAATTAGGGCCAAGCTGTTTTACGGAAGAAAAATATCTACATAATATGCTACGGGAGTATATAAAAAATATGAAGAAATATAACTTTATAAGATGGAGAAAAGACGACTTCAGAGAGAGAAGACAACTTCCAGAATTCCCGCCGGAGAGGAGAAATATATTTTTCGGCTAGTCAAACCAAAATATTGATTTAACCCGCAGTGGATGATTTTTGCAGGCTCTACGGGTCTATATTTATAAGTGGAAAAGAGGTTTATAGGTCAAAGGCTAGGCAATGTGGGATATAAAAGAGAAAACCACGGGGGTTCGGCCGGCCGGCGCACGCGCGCTGCATTTTTTAAGAAAAAGAAATATTTCTGAGAATAATATAACCGAGAAATAAATAAAAAGGTTACGGGCCTGTCTGCTGACTATGTTGCGCACGTGGGCGTCAGATAGTTATGGGCCGCGCATAGAGTTTCCTTTTTTTAATAAAAACAGAAAAGGAAAAACTAAATAACGAAAATAAAAATAAAATTGTACATAGGCATATTATATATCAAAATTTGCAGAAAAATATTTTCTACAACATGAGCTATTTTTCGGAGTCAAATAAAATCCACAAAAGTTAAAATAAACCAAATAGTGCTACTTGAGCAATAAAACCCCATAAAAATCATTTTAAAAATACTAAAATGATTTCAAATTTATTTCTCTCCAATTTTCTATTGTAAGGAGTCATTTTACCCTATTTTCCATATATTTTATTTTTGGAGAAAAATAATTTGAATAAACCCCAAATAACTCCAAATTGAAAATAATTTCAAAGGGACTTTAAATTTGATTCTTTTAAACTTCCAACTCATATTTCATACAATTTGAAGAAGTCATTTTGTCTTCTCTCATGAAAATCATTGAGTTGCATAAATTTTCTGAATTGGAAATATTTCCAAATGAAATTCAAATCTTTTTAAAACCCTTTTCATTTATAATGGAAGAAGTCATGTCATCTTCTCTCTAGGGTTTTGTATTTGAAAAGAATTTTAATTCATGGAGATCATAAATGCAAGGTGAAAGTTTGGGAAAGTCCTTTTATTCCCTCTCATTTAACTTTCAAAAAGTTTCAAACTTCACTCAAATTCACACAACCAATCACACAAGCAAACAAACAGTCAATCAAAAACTATTTATTTAATATAACATTCCAAACTTTAGAATTTTGGGATGCTACAATTTGATACTTCCGAACCGTGCCTTATGGGCAAGATGACTAAAACTCCGTTCTCCGGAACTATGGAACAAGCTAGTGACTTATTGGAAATAATACATACCGATGTATGCGGTCCAATGAGTGTTGATGCTCGTGGTGGGTATCGTTATTTTCTGACCTTCACAGATGATTTGAGCAGATATGGGTATATCTACTTAATGAAACACAAGTCTGAAACATTTGAAGAGTTCAAAGAATTTCAGAGTGAAGTGGAGAATCATCGTAACAAGAAAATAAAGTTTCTACGATCTGATCGTGGAGGAGAATATTTGATTTACGAGTTTGGACTTCATTTAAAACAATGTGGAATAGTTCACAACTCACGCCACTTGGAACACCACATCGTAATGGTGTGTCCGAACGTTGTAACCGCACTTTATTGGATATGGTGCGATCTATGATGTCTCTTACCGATTTACCACTATCGTTTTGGGGTTATGAATTAGAGACAACTACATTCAGTTTAAATAGGGCACCATCAAAATCCATTGAGACGACGCCTTATGAACTGTGGTTTGGCAAGAAGCCAAAGTTGTCGTTTCTTCAAGTTTGGGGCTGCGATGCTTATGTGAAAAAGCTTCAACCTAATAAGCTCGAACCCAAATCAGAGAAGTGCGCCTTCATAGGATACCCAAAGTAAACTATTGGGTACGCCTTCTATCACAGATCCGAAGGCCAAAACTTTGTTGCTAAAGATGGATCCTTTCTAGAGGAGTTTCTCTCGAAAGAAGTGAGTGGGAGGAAAGTAGAACTTGATGAGGTAATTGTACCTTCTTCCGAATTGGAAAGTAGTTCATCACAGAAATTAGTCCCAGTGATTCGTACACCAATTAGTGAGGAAGCTAATGATGATGATCATGAAACTTCAGATCAAGTTACTACCAAACCTCGTAGGTCAACTAGAGTACGATCCTCACCAGGGTGGTACGGTAATCCTATTCTGGAAGTCATGTTACTAGACCATGATGAACCTACGAACTATGAGGAAGCGATGATGAGCCCAGATTCCACGAAATGTCTTGAGGCCATGAAATCTGAGATGGGATCCATGTATGAGGACAAAGTGTGGACTTTGGTGGACTTGCCTGATGATCAGCAAACCATCAAAAATAAATGGATCTTCAAGAGGAAGACAGCCGCTGATAGTAGTGTTATTATCTACAAAGCTCGACTTGTCGCAAAAAGGTTTTTTAAAAGTTCAAGGAGTTGACTACGATGAGACTTCTCACCCGTAGCGATGCTTAAGTCTGTCCGAATCATGTTAACAATTTCCGCATTTTATGATTATGAAATTTGGCAGATGGATGTCAAAACTGCATTCCTAAATGGATTTCTGGAAGAAGAGTTGTATATGATGCAACGAGAAGGTATTGTCGATCCAAAGGGTGCTAACAAAGTGTGTAGGCTCCAGCGATCCATTTATGGACTCGTGCGAGCCTCTCGGAGTTGGAATAAATGCTTTGATAGTGTGATCAAAGCATATGGTTTTATACAGAGTTTTGGAGAAGCCTATATTTACAAGAAAGTGAGTGGGAGCTCTGTAGCATTTCTAATATTATATGTGGATGGCATATTTTTAATTGGAAATGATATACAATTTCTGGATAGCATAAAGGGATACTTGAATAAGACTTTTTCAATGAAAGACCTCGGTGAAGCTGCTTAGGTATTGGGCATCAAGATCTATAGAGATAGATCAAGATGCTTGATAAGATTTTTCAATGAGTAAATACCTTGACAAGTTTTTGAAAGAGTTCAAAACGGATCAGTCAAAGAAGGAATTCTTGTCTGTATTACAAGGTGTAAAGTTGAGTAGGACTCAAAGCGCGACCAAGGCAGAAGATACAAAGAGAATGAAAGTCATTCCCTATGCCACAGCCATAGGTTCTATAAAGTATGTTGTGCTATGTACCAGACCTATTGTGTACCTTACCATGAGTTTGGCAAGGGGGTACAATAGTGATCTAAGAGTAGATCACTGGACAACGGTCAAAATTATCCTTAGTGAGGACCAAGGAAATGTTTCTCGATGATGGGGGTGATAAAGAGTTCGTCATAAAGAGTTACGTCGATGCAAGATTTTACACCGATCTAGATGACTCTAAGTCTCCATCTGGATACATATTGAAAGTGGGAGGAATGAGCTAGAGTAGCTCTATGCAGAGCATTGTAGACATAGAATGTTTGCAAAATACATACAACTCTGAATGTGACAGACCCGTTGACTAAATTTCTCTCATAAGAAAAACATGATCACACCTTCGTACTCTTTGGATGTTAATCACATAGCAATGTGAACTAGATCATTGACAGTAAACCCTTTGGTTGTTGGTCACATGGCGATGTGAACTATGGGTGTTAATCACATATAGATGCGAACTATTGATGTTAAATCACATGGCGATGTGAACTAGATTATTGACTCTAATGCAAGTGGGAGACTGAAGGAAATATGCCCTAGAGGCAACAATAAAGTTGTTATTTATATTTCCTTATATCATGATAAATGTTTATTATTCATGCCAGAATTGTATTAACTGGAAACTTCGTACATGTGTGAATACATAGACAAAACATAGTGTCCCTAGTATGCCTCTACTTGACTAGCTCGTTAATCAAAGATGGTTATGTTTCCTAACCATAGACATGTGTTGTCATTTGATGAACGGGATCACATCATTAGGAGAATGATGTGATGGACAAGACCCATCCGTTAGCTTAGCATTATGATTGTTACAGTTTCATTGCTACTGCTTTCTTCATGACTTATACACGTTCCTCAGACTATGAGATTATGCAACTACCGATACCGAAGGAACACCTTGTGTTCTATCAAATGTCACAACGTAACTGGGTGATTATAAATATGCTCTACAAGTGTCTCTGAAGGTGTTTGTTGGGTTGGCATAGATCAAGATTAGGATTTGTCACTCCGTGTATTGGAGAGGTATCACTCGGGCCTCTCGGGAATGCTCATCATTATAAGCCTTGCAAGCAATGTGACTAAAGAGTTAGTTGCAGGATGAAGCATTACGGAACGAGTAAAGAGACTTGTCGGTAACAAATATTGAACTAGGTATGATGATACCGACGATCAAATCTCGGCAAGTAACATACCGATGACAAAGGGAACAACGTATGTTGTTATACGGTTTGACCGATAAAGATCTTCGTAGAATATGTAGGAGCCAATATGAGCATCCAGGTTCAGCTATTGGTTATTAAACGGAGATGTGTCTCGGTCATGTCTACATAGTTCTCGAACCCATAGGGTCCGCACGCTTAACATTCGATGACGATTTGTATTATGAGTTATGTGTTTTGATGACTGTCGTGGAATTAACACGTCAGATGTCCTAGTGAGAGGACTTAGTCGTGTAGCCATCGCAACGAGATTATCAAAAAGGGTTTTAACCGGACAAAGGACACGGGGAGTTTATAATGGTTCGGCCCCTTGCGGTGAAGGTAAAAGCCTACGATCCAGTTGTGGTGGAATTTATGAACCTGAATGAGCAGGGAGCGAATCCGCTTTACCTATCTCTTGAGTTGTTGTTTCTTGTCCCTGAACCGCCGCCAGGTCGTCCCTTTATATACATAGGTTGACGCCCGGCCGGTCTACAGAATTCGACTCGGTTTCTTCCTTTCCCTAACTTACAATACAAGTTACACATCTCAAGTCGGTTTACATACATGGGCCCTAATCCGCCATTGGGCTCTAGGCCTCTAAGCTTTTGTAGTAAAACGCCATAGTCTTCATCTTCATGGGCTTCTATATAGATGACTCCTTGTAAGTATAATCCAGCCCCTCCTGGGTGGTTTACACTTAGTAGTTATATCCCCAACATTAGGCCCCAGATTGGTTTGAACTTGTTCATGTCAATCTTCAACTTAGAGAAATTCTGATTTGAACATCTTTGTGTTGACCTTATAAACCGTCAGGACATCATCTTCTGAAATCACCGTAAACCACCATGACGTCATCTTCTGAAATCACCATAAACCGCCATGACGTCATCTGTGTAAAAAAACTCATAAATATTTCCCTTTATTAATTAATCTCCGAAGACCGAGGTGACAGCTGTGCCCCATTCTCTGTTTGAGTCTCCTCGATTCTCGTGCTTGCCTACTTATCCATTCGCCTTATAAATAGGCCCAGGGGTCTTTTTCTTTCCCCTTTCGTGCCTTTTCGCTTCTTCTTCCTCCTCGCAACGCCCGAGCCCTAAAGCTCCGCCGCCTTCGTCTTTCGAGCACTGTCGGATTTCGGGTTCCGGCAGACCCTTGAGGTTCGAACACTGGGGTGCGCAGAGATTCAACCCTCTACCGGCTCGCTCCTCGCCGAATCGCTTGGACCTAAACTACCAAACTGAACAGCACAAGAGACACAAGATTTATACTGGTTCAGGCCACCATTGTGGTGTAATACCCTACTCCAGTGTGTGGTGTGGTGGATTGCCTCTTGGGCTTGATGATGAACAATACAAGGCAGAACAGCCTCACGAGGGTCTGTTCTTGGCTGGTGCGACGAACTGCTGGGAGGAGTTCAATCGCTCTATCTACTGGTTTCTGGGTTAGGATGAAGAAGATCATCTCCTCTAGTTACTCTATAGATGCTGATTCAGATGCCTCTACCCCGTGGGTGGCTAGTCCTATTTATAGGCAAAGGCCCTGGGCCTCTTCCCAAATATTGAGCAGGAAGGGCGCCAACAATTGGCCATTTTGAAGGGGAACAGCGGGTACACTTATCCTAACTAAAGTTGGTCCTCGCCTGTTAAAGGCTCTGATGGTGACGCCTGCTTGGGCTCCACAATGACTTCCTTCCGGCCGTTGGGCTGGTCTTGGTCTTGTTGCACCGAAATGGACACCTTTGCTTGATGCTCTCGCCTGCGCTTGCCCCCTTTGCACCAAAGAGGAAAGGAGGACACTGCGCGGGCTGGCGCCCGACTGGCGCCCTTGGTCGTCATGGTTTCTGTCATGGGCACCTCGCGAGGTACCCCGCCTTGAACTCTCCGCCTCCTCATGAGCCAGCCTGACGAGGCCGTGCCTGAGGAAGCTCCTTGTCATCCGCCCCGCGAGGCTTGACCCCTCGCGAGGGTGTTGAGCTCGCGTTGATGAAGATGGGCTGTGCTGGGCCTCCTTTGAGCCACGCCGCAAGCCGCAGGCAGGCAAGTCTGGGGACCCCCATTCCCAGAACGCCGACAGTAGCCCCCGGGCCCATGACGCGCCTGAACTTGGCCGAGCAGAGAGGCAAAAGGGCTAGTGCGAAGCGTCGCAGGCCCTAACAGCCTGCGGCCTTGGGCGCTACGTGGGGGTTGATTGGACGTGGGCGCCTCTGCTTCCCCATGACGCCTTGGTAACCGCATGGATTTGACAAGCCCCTGCATGCAAAGCGGGTCATGATTACCTATGATCGTGGAGGTCGATGGTTGGCCTTCGCTGGCTATAAGTACGGAACGGTGTGCGCCCTTCCAGTCTATCCCTCTGTTTCTCCTCCTTCCTGGGCCTTTCTCCGTCCTCCTGCAATGGCTCCGATCCGCCGGTTCTCCGCGGAGGAGAAGGGAAAAACTCCCCAAGAGGATCCTGACCCGCTTCCCCCGAAGAAGCGGCCTGCCTTCTGGTGTCAGGGCGAGGGCACTCGCCAGGAAGCATCAAGACCCTGGTATGAGCGGCCACCACCAGGGTTCCCTCTTCCCTTGTACGCGCACATTGGCGGCTCTGAAGGAGTCGACACCGAGTGCCATGAGCGGCGCCGCCACCGACGTGTCACGAAGGTGTGCATATTCCCCCTGGAGTCCACGCCGAGGGCTCCTGCCGAGGGTTCATGCTTAACGCTGCCACGCCTCCTAAGTCTTGGATCCATCTCCCCTCTTTCTTCGCCTCCGCCATCCGGCGGGGGGAACCCCTCGGGCTTTGGCTGCAGCACGCCGGTTGCGGCACCCTTGCGACCGGGGCAGAGGTCGCGGTCGTTGCCCCGGGTGAGGTCTTCATGACTCGAGGCTGGGGCGAGGTCACCTGGGTCTGCAGGACGAGGGGCGCCCTCACGATCCATCTGGAGTACGACGGTGCTTCGGTGATGTCCTTCAAGGTTTTCGATGCGGAGGGTCGCCGGCTGGAGTGCTGCCCCGGGAGAGGCGATCGTTACCCTGCTGCGGCGAGACAGAGGCCGGCTGACCGCTCCCTTGGGCGCTCCTCAGGCGACGGAGGTACCGGAGGATCCAGCGACTCCGCCGAGCTCTTCGCGACTCCGGAGACGAGCGAAGACAGCTACGAGCCCCCGAGCCTACACCGTTCCCATAGCAGGGCGGGCTCGTCAGGCCGCCGCAACCTCTGATCTGGATGGGGTTGGCGTCGGCGCTAGGCAGCCCGCTGTTGATGATGGCGTCTGCCGTGATGGCTCCTGTAGTTAGGACTCCTTAGGATTCGTGTCTTTTGTTCCCGCGAGGGGCCAAGAATATACCCCACGGGGGCTTGTAAGACGTTTGTTGCTCCGTTTGTCAATATGATCCTTATTGTGAAGCGGTGCGAGATGCTTATTCCGTTTTTGCTTAGTTTCCTCCTTTCAGACCTCGCGAGGGCTTAGTGCTCTGCGCCGATAGGTCCCAGTCCTAAGGCGGCTTCAGCCGTTGCTGGTATGCCAGGTCGCGATGCCGTGGTCAAGGCCAGGAGGTGAGCGGCCCAAGGTCCGGTAAGAGCCCCTGAGTCGCGATGCTCAGGAGGTCCCCCTTAGCACTCAAGCAGCCATCGTTCGGTGAGAAAGAAGAGCGACGTTGCTAACACGGGATTGCACTTGGTGCAGGGGCGGTGCTGCGATAACCAATGCTTCCGGAGAGTGACTTATCTCGAGGGTCAAAAAAATGCTCCCTGGTGCGGCACCAGATCCGTGCCTTGTCTGGCGAGGGGTTGCTTGGTGAGGTCCTCACGTGCTCCTCCCCTCTCGCCTTTGATCCCCTTTCTGCTCTACGTCCTCGGGTCCCAGCCCTCGAGCTGGTCTCAGCCATCGCTGGTATGCCAGGTCGCGATGCCATGGAAAAGATCAGAGGGTGAGGGCTGGAGGGCCAGTAGGAGCCCTGAGTCGTGATGCTCAGGCACCCCCCCTTCAACGTGCAACCGGTTCGCGCGGGCGAGAGTGAAGAAGGCACCGTGAGGGCCTTGCCTAACGATGCTCCTTGGAGGGACCCTGCAGGCTCAACAAAAAGGAACGAGAGTTTGCCGTGACAATTGACAGTTAGCCGTTAGCTGCTTTGGAGAGGCGATGAGGCGTGAAAGGCCTGGCGGGTGCATTGGGGCACCTGTGAACCAACGCGGGACTCACGGGGCCCGACCCCAAGGCGGGTTGCGCCTGGCACTGGGCCCTATCTTGGAGCGGGTTCCTGTAAATTTAGTTAGATGCCGGTGCTCTACGTCCTCGGGTCCCGGCTCTCGGGCTGGTCTCAGCCGTCGCTGGCATGCCAGGTCGCGATGCCATGGACAAGACCAGAGGGTGAGGGCCGGAGAGCCGGTAGGAGCCCTGAGTCGCGATGCTCAGGCACCGCCCCTTTAACGCGCAAGCTGGGTTAGATGACGAAACTCTACGTCCTCGGGTCCCGGCTCTCGGGCTGGTCTCAGCCGTCGCTGGTATGCCAGGCCGCGATGCCATGGACAAGACTAGAGGGTGAGGGCCGAAGAGCCGGTAGGAGCCCTGAGTCGCGATGCTCAGGCACCCCCCCTTTAACTCACAAGCTGGGTTAGATGACGAAACTCTACGTCCTCGGGTCCCGGCTCTCGGGCTGGTCTCAGCCGTCGCTGGCATGCCAGGTCGCGATGCCATGGACAAGACCAGAGGGTGAGGGCCGGAGAGCCGGTAGGATCCCTGAGTCATGATGCTCAGGCACCCCCCCTTTAACGCCCAAGATTCCGACACCCAGGAGAGAAAGGCACCAAATAACAAGCATGGTGGATCGAAAGCATAGCCCTAAGATAAACGCAACAAGAATACATGCTGCTGGGAAAGGCTCGAGCGGCTTGGGGATGATGCGGCCCGAGGGGCGCCCCCAATAAGGTAAGCTAAGGACATGAAATAAAAGGGATACAGGCCGCAGGGACAGACCCACGTGGCCTGGGAATAATGCGGCCTTGAGGGCGCTCCCAGCCAGAAATTGAACTTGAAAGATGTCACCTGATGATGTTGGGGACGAAGGGGTGTTGGTGTAGCAGACCCGGTGGGCTGCGGAAGCCGATCCTCACGAGCCCCCAGGCCCAGGGGCCTCAGGAGGCTCCGGAGGCGCTAGCGGCTCCTCGCAGGCCATCTCCATCTCCACCAGGGCTGTGGCACGCCTGACCTATTGAGCCTCCAGGATGGCCCTCATGAGACGCTGGTGCGCAGCAGCCGCGTTCGGCAAGCCGTAAGGCATGCGCACGTAGCTGTGGGGCGGACCCTCGCAACGTCCCACTCACGAGGGCCAGAGGCGCTCTTGAGACGCGGCTCGGTTGAGCTCCGGTATGTCGATGCAGACTCACAGCCCACCATCCTCGCCTGGATGAGGGGCCACGGCGGGTAGGCGGCAGCTGCCTCTCATGATCCTTGACTCCTGTAACTCCTGAATGGCCTTGCTGACAAACTCCTGAGGGTTTGGCCCTCCTTGCCTTGCTCCTTCTTGAGGGAAACATGCTTCAAAGCGCGCCTCCACGTGGTGCCCAAGCGCCTTCCTCGTGACCTTGGAGAGGTCGGCAGCCCTCCAGGGGAGAGCCCCCGAGCCCTGCCTGAGGTGGGCGCCGGGAGCGCTTCCCTATGCGATGGAGGGAGGCTCCCCCTGAGCAGGCGCGGGCCCTGAGGGGCCTGCCTCCTGAGGGGTCGGGCCGGATGATGTCTTCTTCTTCTTGGGGGCGGCCTCGGGAGGCCTCCTGCTGCCGCGGTCTGGGTCTTCCAGCGATGCGGCCTGAAATGCTTGCTCCAGGGAGCATACCGCGTCTCTCTCTTCGCAGGGCACCGTGATGACCCCACTGCTTCCTGGCATCTTGAGGACGTTGTAGCCATGGTGGGTTACGGCCATGAACTTGGCCAGCGCCGGGTACCCGAGGATGGCGTTGTACGGAAGGCGAATGTGGGCGACGTCGAAGTCGATGAGTTCGGTGCGGTAGTTGTCGCGTGCCCCGAAGGTGACAGGAAGGTGGACCTGCCCTATCGGGACCGTGGAGCCGTCGGTGACTCCGGAGAAGGGCTTGGTTGGCTGGAGCTGGCTGTAGGGCACTTGAAGATTGTTGAACGTTTCCACGGACAGGACGTTGAGCCCTGCCCCGCCGTCGATGAGGGTCTTGGTGGCTAGCACATTGCTGATGATTGGGGAACAAAGCATCGGGAGGACTCCGGCTGTGGCCGCGCACTTGAGCTGATCCGCTGAGCTAAACGTGATGGCGCATGCCGACCACCTGAAAAGGCGCGTGGCCTTGAGCTTGGGGAGGACTGCATTCACTTCGCGGGCGAACTGCTTGAAGATGCACTGAGAGGCTGGGGCTTGAGCTCCGGCCAGGATGCAGGCGATTGCGCACGGTTCCTGGAAGCCCCCAGCGCCCTCGTCCTGATGATGGTCTTCATTTCTCCTTGGCTGCGGCGGCAGTGGAGGGAGGCCTGCGTTCCCTCGCGGGCGATCCTCGCGAGGCTGATCCCTCCAACCTCCCTCGTGAGGCGGGTCCTGCCAACGATCCTCGCGAGGTTGGTCGCGCCATCCTTGGCGCGGGCCGCGGTCTTCCCAACGTCCTGCATTCCTTCCTCCTCCTCGGCCGTAGCCCCGGTTACTGCGGTCGGGACGTCTGCCGACCCTTCCTTCACGCACGGCCCGGAGCTCTTGGCATTCATTGGTGTTGTGGGTGTGGAGGTCGTGGTACACGCAGTACCGACTGCCCTTGGAGGATTCGGGCTGATCTCTGCCCCGCTTGGTGTCTGGCTCGACCGCGAGTACGGCAGCTCCCTTGCGCTTCACGTCCTTGGCCTTGGGCTTCTTCTCTTCGGGGTCCGCAGCAGGCAGCTCGAGGAGGGAGAGGCGCCCCTCCTCAGCCATGGCGCACTTGGTCGCCAAGTTGAACAGCTTCAAGGAGGTGCACAGGTCTTCACGCATCGCTAGCTCCTCCTTCATCTTGACGTCGCGCATACCGTCGGAGAAGGCTGAGATGATGGCGTCCTCTATCACCCTGGGGATCTTGAGGCGCGCGTTGTTGAAGCGCTGGATGTACTTCTGCAGGGTTTCCCCTGGTTGCTGCTTGATACGGCGCATGCCGCTCACGGCAGGTGGTCGATCGCGAGTACCCTGGAAGTTGGCGATGAAGCGGGTGCGCATCTCGTCCCAGGAGGAGATCGTGCCTGGGGCCAGATTCAGGAGCCAGGTGCGGGCTCCGTCCTTGAGCGCCATGGGAAACCAGTTCGCCATGACCTTTTCGTCTCCGTTGGCAGCCTCGATGCCCAACTCATAGAGTTGGAGGAACTCTGCAGGGTCAGCCGTGCCGTCGTAGCGAGGAGGCAGGTCTGGCTTGAACTTGCCGGGCCACGCGACGCTGCGCAGCTCGAGGGTGAAGGCGCGGCAGCCTGCCGTGGCCACAGGGAGCCTTGGGCGACAGAGAGCTTGGTCCTGCGGGTCCCCATGCGCCACGGCTAGGGGCAGCGCAGGGTCTTGACGTGCTGGAGTAGGGAGCGCTCGGGCAGCTTCTCGAGGGCGAGGGACTTCTTGGCAGCTCTGCTCTTGCCGCGCTGGCGCCTGATGGAGCGGGTTCCGCCCAGGGGCCGCGCGCATTGGGGCCAGGGCGCCTTCTTGGGGAGGAGGCGGCTGAGGTGCCCCAGGAGCTTCATTGCCCGCGCAGGGCGGGGTGCGGTGAAGCGAGAAGGACGGCGCGGGGGCGCCTCCGGCGGCGCGGACGAGCTCGGCGACTCGGTCGAGCCATTCTTCGTAGACGTCATCGATGGGGCGATAGCGCAGGAGATCGTTTGCCGCGATGAGCGCAGCTCGGGCCTCCATGGTCGCGCGGGGCGCGCGTGACGAAGAACTAGCGGGGGTGAGCGAGGGCGTGGCAGTGCGGTCGTCCCGCCTCATGGACAGATGCTGGGACGAGGCTTGCTATTCGTTCCCCGCCGGCCCGGTGGTGGCGTTGACGGCAGGTGACGGGGAATGACGAGGGCGCCCGCCGACGGGAGCCGTTTGGGCGACGTGGGAAGCGAGGGCGGCTCGGCGCTCGGCGCAAGCCCGACGAGCGTCAGACATGGATGCGGTGGTCGGGGAAGAACGAGACGACGGAAGGCAAATTCCGGCGCCCCCCTACCTGGCGCGCCAAATGTCAGATTTCGGGTTCCGGCAGACCCTTGAGGTTCAAACACTGGAGTGCACGCGGAGATTCAACCCTCTACCGGCTCGCTCCTCGCCGAATCGCTTGGACCTAAACTACCAAACTGAACAGCACAAGAGACACAAGATTTATACTAGTTCAGGCCACCATTATGGTGTAATACCCTACTCCAGTGTGTGGTGTGATGGATTGCCTCTTGGGCTTGATGATGAACAATACAAGGCAGAATAGCCTCGCGAGGGCCTGTTCTTGGCTGGTGCGACGAACTGCTGGGAGGAGTTCAATCGCTCTGTCTACTGGTTTCTCGGTTAGGATGAAGAAGATCCTCTCCTCTGGTTACTCTCTAGATGCTGATTCAGATGCCTCTACCCTGTGGGTGGCTAGTCCTATTTATAGGCAAAGGCCCTGGGCCTCTTACCAAATATTGAGCGGGAAGGGCGCCAACAATTGGCCATTTTGAAGGGGAACAGCGGGTACACTTATCCTGACTAAAGTTGGTCCTCGCCTGTCAAAGGCTCTGATGGTGCCGCCTGCTTGGGCTCGACAATGACTTCCTTCCGGCCGTTGGGCTGGTCTTGGTCTTGTTGCACCAAAATGGACCCCTTTGCTTGATGCTCTCGCCTGCGCTTGCCCCCTTTGCACCAAAGAGGAAAGGAGGACACTGCGCGGGCTGGCGCCCGACTGGCGCCCTTGGTCGTCATGGTTTCCGTCATGGGCACCTCGCGAGGTACCCCGCCTTGAACTCTCCGCCTCCTCATGAGCCAGCCTGACGAGGCCGTGCCTGAAGAAGCTCCTTGTCGTCCGCCCCGCGAGGCTTGACCCCTCGCGAGGGTGTTGAGCTCGCGTTGATGAAGATGGGCTGTGCTGGGCCTCCTTTGGGCCACGCCGCAGGCAGGCAAGTCTGGGGACCCCCGTTCCCAGAACGCCGACAAGCACTGCATCAACAAGGCCGCTGCATCAACCTGTTCTTGGTCAGATAAACCACGGCGCACCTCCGCTGCCCCGCAGAATCAGTAAGTACTCCTCTTTCCAAATATCAGATCTGCATTAGGGTTCCGCTGTTCGTCGGTGCTCTTCATTGTTCATTCTTTTTTCTCTCCTAGATCTCATAGACAGATCTGAAACTGATAGCAAAGGTGAACGGTAATAGTTCAACACCCCTAGCCGCCTTCAGAAACCATTTTTTACTGCCTGAGATCCCGCCCGAGCATGCGCGTTCTTCTGCTGTTGCAACCTTTAGGTTTATAAATTTATCCCCTTTTGTAGGACTGCGGTAGATCCAACATTAAATCTTTAGCCTGTGGAACGTGTTTCTGCAACACTCAGTAATTTTCAGATCTATTTCTTCCATACCACTGTAGGCGGTTTAACCTTTACAAAATGATCATCCGCCAGGTACCATTAGCCCTCACTTAAACCACCAACTTTACTTGAACATCAGTATCCGGTTTAACGTGCGCATATACTCTGATTGACTCCTTCCCCCGGCCTGACGCCGGTTTATGCATATCAGTCTTGAACCGTGATCCGGCGTTTGAACTTCTTTTACGGATTGTCATAAAAAATGACCAAACGGTTCTTTTCTTGCAATTGGGCTCCCTCCCGGGTTACAGAAGAGCAACTTACTGGGTATGTCGTGACTGGCGCTTTAGCAAAACAAGAGATCAGCCATTGGAGAGTACCTGGCACTGAAAATCCTCCTGAACCTCAAGATGGAGAAGTAGTTGTGTTTGTACACCATCTGGACCGAGGGTTTTAGGCCCCCCGGATTAAAAAATTTCCGTGATGTACTTGCCAGTTTTCAACTCCGCCCTCAAGACATTGGACCAAACTCTGTATCCAACATTTGCAATTTCCAAGTGTTCTGTGAAGTTTATCTGCAAGAACTCAACATTGAATTTTTCAGAGACTTCTTCCACTTGAACTGCCGCACTGAATTTACCAACGGCCCCAATACTGAACTTGGCGGGGTGTCGATTCAAAAAAAGGAAAGAAGTCAATTTTCCTCATGCCAAACATCACAGCCACCCCAAGAACTGGAACCAGACGTGGTTTTACTGCCGGAATACTACTCCTGATGATGAAAATCCTCTGCCGGGTTATCATGCTCACCGGCTTAGCAATGATCATCCATTGCCTCAACATCTTACTGCCAAAGAACGATCTAAATATGCACCACAGGTTTCCAAGATCCGGGCTTTTATGACAAACAGTTTAACCGGTATTGACCTTGTCCGTTGCTGGGTTTCGTGGAGTATCTTGCCCTTAAGCCGTCGCGCCGGGTTAATATGTGAATATTCTAGGAATGTCAAGGATCCTCAACGGCACACTAACATACAGTTAATTGATGATGAGATTACTGAAGCTGTCAAAAAGATGTTGGATGAACCGATATCTGAATGCAGCAAAACTGGGCTGCTTCCCTTTTATGCCTCCAACAAACCGCCAGCTGTAAGAATTTTATCTTTCTGTTTTAATTCGCCTCCCTTGTGACACATTCTGATGGCCTTCTGTTTAGCCTTGCAGGACAATGATCCGTTCTGGAAGAGGAAACCTCAAGACAAATCGGCAAAGCCACAAGACAAACCGGTAAGAGCACCTCGTAACAAGACCAAGGTCACAAAGAGGCCATCAAAGAAGAGAATCGCCGAGTCCTCTGATCCAGCCGAAGATATTGATGACTCGGAACCAGAGGTAGAACTTGATTCCCTTGGTTCATTTTTCATGCACCTTATTGACAACGATCATTATCAGGACGATGTGGAAGCCAGCCGTGTTGACCATGTAGAGGTAATTTCCCTTTCCTCCAATTCAGATCAAGTGCCAGTACCAAAACTACGTCGCGTAGTCCGAAAAGTAAAACATTCACATCCTCCTGCTCATTTGGATCCACACTTTTCTTTGAAGACACAGCAACATGAAGCTCGTCGCACAACCCGACATAGTGGCCAACAAGTTACTTCCTCCGGTTTACCGGATACCCCGGTTCGAAAACGCCGTCCAGAGGTCTCTTGCACTTTTAATACATCTTATCCTAAGGCGGGTTACTTCCGATATCCGCTTAATCCATCTAATTCGAATTAGCAGGGAACTTCCAATTCATCCTCCGGCGATTCATCAACCACACAGATCCCTCCACTCAAGACCGTTCCTGGGTAAGCATAGTAGACTTTATTTTTATGCCTTGCTCCGGTTTACTGTACTGATCTCTGTATCTTGTTCTTTTCAGTGCCAAAGCCAGTCTTAGCAAAAAAGCCAAGCTAGTTACTCCAACTGACGATAATCCAACTGCTGAACGGGAGAGGACCTCAGAAGCTGTTGATCAAGATGATGACATTGCTCTGGATGATCCGGTTCCGCAGGGTCAGGATACTTTCATTGATCCGCCAGAAGTTAATCCAACCAGTCATCATGCTGATCCACCAAGCCCAATTGTGGATCCACCAAGCCCGACCAGACCATCCGATAAGCCGCAAAGCCCACCAAAGACTGTTGATACCACGTACGACGTTGTGATCACCGGTTTTGGTCACACTGCTCCAGGCAATCCCGTTGCTTTATCAAAGCACAGTGCCAAAGAAGAATTCTCTGCTGTAGACAAGGGCAAATGGAAAATAGATTTGTCCAGCTGTGCTCACCTCAATGCCCAGGAACTCCACTCTGGATATCTAAACTGCCTGTATATAAGGCATGATTATGAGGCCGGTTTAGTCAACTTGATGAAGGAGCGCTATGAGGTAATTTCTGTTCAAACATTTCATAAATTTTTCTTCCTTGTGCTTTATATCAACTCCATTGTAGCCCCCCTAGGGCCGGTTTATCTCTTCAAGATGAACCAGTACTTCTTGTTGCAAAGCTTATCCTTGTTGAATTCCTTCACATCCGGTTTATCTGATCAATTAAGCATTAGCCCCCAAGTGCCAAGATTAATACTTGTATTGAGCCTTGGGACTTAAAATATCAGTTAAGAAGAAGCAATCCGCATTAGCCCCCAAGTGCCAAGTGCATAACTTGTTATGTGCTTGGGACACTGAAAAAGTATTCCCAACTTATGATCTGTCTTTTGCAGGCTGGCTTAATCAACAAAGATTCTCAAATCGCCAACCTTCAGGAAAACATCAAATCCCAGCAAGCCGAAACATCTAAAGCCAAGGATGAATTGAAGAGCGCTTTAACATCCATGGAACAATTGAAGGACAGCTTCAAAAACGACCGGGCAGGCTGGGAGACTGAAAAAGCCACTTTGCTGAAACGAGCGGAGGATGCTAAAGCGTCACTTAAACCGGTAGCGGAAGAGCTGACTGGCTTAAAGCGGCAAATCAATGCTATGACTTCTGCTGTCTTTGGTAAGTACTCTTTTCAAGAGCCTTTCTTAAACATCTTTGAAACTGCCGGTTTAACAACAAGTTCTTAAACCATTGCAGGTAGTCGTGTTGCTCATCTGGGCTCGGATATGCGCAAGAAGTTGAAAGCCGCTTATACGTTGATAGAACAACCGTATACCAGAGCTCAACGAGTCATCTGCGCAGCCTCGTACAATAAACCACCGGCAACCTTATTCAAGGATACGTTGGCCAAATTATCTATGACTCCTGCCTAGCTAGAAGAGGTAAAGAGATCTGCTGCAAGGACTGGCGCTTTATCTGCACTGACTTGGGCCAAAGCTTGGATAGCTGATCTTGATCTGGAAGATATTGGAAAGGTCTATCCTAGCCAACAAGAAGACGGGTCATAATTTGACAATGAAGCCCTAAAGCCTTGACAAAGGAGATGCGCCCGCTTGCAAGCAGATTGGCCGAAGAAGCTGACTTGTCTGTCCATCGGTCCAACTATGATGTCGACAACAAACGGACTGATGCATTTGTGAATAAAGTGCAGAATCTTATCCCGCCAATCCGTAAGCACACTTATGCCCCTGACGATGAACCGTCCAATCTTATAAGCGATGAAGCTTTCTTCCAAGCTTTAACCGGGATTGACTGGGCAACCATTGACTTCCAGCCACTGGGTGGGGAGGAGCAGGTTGAACTGGCGCAAGACGATCCATCAACTTCTTGTCAGCCTGGTGACGAATCATAATCAGGCAGTCGGCTTTATTTCCGTAGATTGCCTTCTGTGCAACAAATAGTTATTTTGTTTTTGGGCATCAAAGCGCCTTGTAATAGGCTAGTTGAAATACTTTGATCTTCTTCTATCATGCACTGCTACATGACACGGTTTAATCCATCAGGATTGTTGCTATGCTTGTTGATGTGCCTTAGCAATTCCAGGAGATTCTATTGTCTGTATTTGAGAAACTATGATATTGAATCACATCGTTAGGTCACCAACTTCTGTAGTGAGGGTGATAACCCAAATCTTGAGTGTTGATAACTCCCACCATGCTGTGCTGGTGTGTAACAAGCCATGTCGGGTTATGATAAACACCGGATGATCATTCTAGCGACTTATAGTCAATGCCAGACCGGGCTATGAAACACCGGTTCACAATTAATTATGTGCTAACAGCTGAAAGTTGAAGGCTATGCCGGGTTAAGAAACACCGGGTTGACATAATGACTTATAGTCAGGCCGGGTCAGTAGACGCCAGTTTATCTCAAAACCTTAACAAAAGGAGAGAAAACTTGCAAAAACAAAATCAAATAAAAACTTGTAGTCGAGTCTTTTCAAGGGCTACCAGGCCCAAATTCGAGGCTTTTCATGGGCTGCCAGGCCGCTGAGTTAAACCATTTGACAAAGCCTTTTAAGATGGGCCTCCAATTAACCAATCATCGTTTTAACTTTGACAAGTTCAGGGTCTGTATAAGATTGACTTGTCAAACGTTCGGCGGGTCATACCAGGATTACCTGGACGGAGTGGCTTACTTGAAGAAGGCAGGTTAACCCGGGGTTTTAGGTGAATACACCTGGCTTCCAAGCATGGCTCGATAGCCTATTACAAGGGTCCTTTCAAACTCTTTGTTGCTTTGCACAAAGAGCCCCCAAGTAACTTTGTGAGCTGTGCTCAATGGGTGCCTATGTTTGAGCTGTGCTTAGCAACAAGACTCTCTTTGGCCCCTTGGGTGTGAAGCTCCCAAGCTTTGTTGTGGCATGATAGCCGGTTTAATGGACAAATAGGACGTCGCTTTATAAGCAGAAGCCCCCTTGTAACCAAGAAATATTGGAAGAATGACAGAGGCCCTGCTTTTAGCAAGGATGTCGGTTTATTATATTGATCATAATATATACATTGTCAAAATATGTACATAATGGGAGCCTATGGCTCAGGTGTAGTAAGGCCGAAGATGAGCGATGTTCCATGGCCGACGGGTCTCCTCCTCCGATTTGCGTGAGTCTTTGTGCTCTCGAACGTCGATGAGGTAGTATGATCCGTTGTGCAGATTCTTGCTGACCACAAAGGGCCCTTCCCAAGGTGGGCTTAACTTGTGCATATCAGTCTGATCCTGGATGAGCCGGAGCACTAAGTCGCCTTCTTGAAAGGTTCTTGTTTTAACCCGGCGGCTGTGATAATACCGCAGGTCTTGCTGATAAACCGTCGAACAAGCCAAAGCCATGTCCCGTTTTTCATCTAACAGATCCAGTGCTTCTTGACGTGCTTGCTCGTTGTCCGCTTCAACATAATTGGCAACCCGGGGCGAGTCGTGAAGAATATCACTTAGGAGTAACGCCTCTGCCCCGTAAACCATGAAGAAAGGCGTATAACCCGTAGATCGATTTGGGGTGGTGTTTATGCTCCATAACACAGATGGTAATTCCTCCACCCAACAACCCGTCGTCCTCTTCAAAGGAACCATAAGCCGGGGCTTGATACCCTTCAAGATTTCCTGATTAGCTCTCTCAGCTTGACCATTAGACTAGGGGTGAGCCACGGACGACAGATCAAGCCGGATGTGCTCTCATTGACAAAAATCCTCCATCTCGCCTTTGGAGAGGTTCGTGCCATTATCTGTGATGATGCTGTGTGGAAAACCAAAGCGGAAGATCACCTTCTTGATGAATTGAACCACCGTGACTGTGTCACACTTGCTTACTGGCTCCACTTCAACCCATTTAGTGAACTTGTCAACCGCCACCAACAGGTGGGTCTTCTTATCTTTGGATCGCTTAAAAGGCCCTACCATATCAAGCCCCCAAGTAGCAAACGGCCAAGTGATTGGAATCATCCTTAGCTCCTGAGCCGGAACATGAGCTCGTTGTGAGAACTTCTGACAACCGTCGCACCGCCTCACCAAGTCCTCAACATCAGCATGAGCCGTCAGCCAATAGAAGCCATGACGAAAAGCTTTAGCAACCAACGATTTTGAACTAGCATGGTGACCATAGTCTCCTTCGTGGATTTCACGTAGAATATCATGGCCTTCTTCAGGAGAAACACAACGCTGGAACACCCCTGAGACACTGTAGTGGTGCAACTCGCCATTGTGAATAACCATGGACTTGGAACGGCAGATTATCTGTCTGGCCAAAACTGCATCTTCGGGTAACTCGCCCCGGTTCATATACGCAAAATATGGAACCGTCCAATCCGGAATATTATGTAAAGCGGCCACCAATTGTGCCTCCGGATCAGGAACAGCCAGGTCCTCCTCTGTAGGCAACTTAACTGACAGGTTATGCAAGACATCCAGAAAGGTATTGGGTGGCACCGGTTTACGTTGAGATCCCAGCTGGCTTAAAGCATCTGCTGCGTCATTTTTGCACCGATCAATGTGCTCAACCTGATAACCCTTGAAATGACCAGCGACAATATCCACCTCTCGTCGGTAAGCCTCCATGAGTGGATCCTTGGAATCCCAAGTACCTGAAACTTGCTGGGCCACCAGATCGGAGTCCCCAAAGCATCGTACCCGGCTTAAGTTCATTTCCTTAGCCACTCGAAGACCATGGAGTAAGGCCTCGTACTCAGATGCATTGTTAGTACATGGAAACATTAAGCGGAGAACATAACGAATTTTATCACCTCGAGGGGAAGTAAGGACAACTCCAGCCCCCGACCCCTCCAATTGCCTGGACCCATCGAAGTGGATAGTCTAGTATGTGCCATCCGGTTTGTCTTCCGGTGCCTGCAACTCTGTCCAATCATTGCTGAAATCCACAAGGGCCTGGAACTTGATAGCTGTTCGAGGCATATATTTCAAACCGTGCGGTCCAAGCTCAATAGCCCACTTAGCAACCCGACCAGTTGCCTCCCTGTTCTAGATTAGACCCCCCAAAGGAGCGGAACTGAACACTGTGATGGGATGGCCTCGAAAGTACTGTTTAAGCTTCCGACTTGCCATAAAAACCCCATACACCAGCTTCTGCCAATGCGGATATCTTTGCTTTGACTCAATGAGCACTTCATTGATATAATAAACCGGCCTTTGAACCGAATATTCCTTCCCATCCTCCTTGCGCTCCACCACAATAGCTACGCTGACAACCCGTGCATTAGCAGCCATGTATAACAACAGGGGCTCCTTATCGACCGGAGCAGCAAGAACCAGCGGTTCAGCCAACTGCTTCTTTAAGTCCACAAATGCCGCATTAGCAGCATCACTCCAGACAAAATTGTCTGTCTTCTTCAACATCTGATACAGAGGGATCGCCTTCTCTCCCAACCTGCTGATAAACCGGCTTAGAGCCGCAATACGACCCGCCAAACGTTGAACATCATTGATGCACGCCGGTTTAGCCAGAGATGTAATAGCCTTGATCTTTTCCGGATTAACCTCAATGCCCCCGTTAGATACCAGAAAACCTAAGAGCTTGCCTGCCAGAACACCAAAAACGCACTTGTCCGGATTGAGCATCATCTTATAAACCCGAAGATTGTCAAAGGCCTCCTTCAGGTCATCTATCAGTGTCTCCTTCTTCCTGGACTTCACCACAATATCGTCCACATAAGCATGAACATTGCGCCCAATCTGAGTATGAAGACAATTCTGCACACATCACTGATAAGTTGCCTGGGCACTCTTGAGCCCAAAGGGCATAGACACATAGCAGAAGGCTCCAAAGGGAGTGATGAAGGCTGTCTTCTCCTGGTCCTTAACTGCCATCTTGATCTGATGATAACCAGAATAAGCATCCAAGAAACTCAAACGCTCACAACTCGCCGTAGCATCAATGATCTGATCAATATGAGGGAGAGCAAAAGGATCAGCCGAACAAGCCTGTTTCAAGTCAGTGTAATCCACACACATTCACCAAGTGCCATTCTTCTTAAGCACTAGCACCGAATTAGCCAGCCACTCCAGATGAAAAACCTCAATTATAAACCCAGCCGCTAGTAGCCGGGCTACCTCCTCACCAATAGCCTTGCGCCTTTCTTCATTGAAGCGGCGGAGAAACTGCTGGACTGGTTTAAACTTAGCATCAATATTGAGATTGTGCTCAGTGAGTTCCCTTGGTACACCTGGCATGTTAGAAGGTTTCCATGCAAAGATGTCCCGGTTCTCACGGATGAACTCGATGAGCGCGCTTTCCTATTTCAGATCCAGAGTAGTACTGATACTAAACTGTTTGGATGAATCACCAGGAACAAAATCAACCAACTTAGTCTCATCAGCCAGTTTGAACTTCAAGGTCAGGTCATGCTCTGTGGTGGGCTTCTTCGGAGGAGTCATATCTGCCGGATCAACATTATCCTTGTAGAACTTCAGTTCCTATGCTGCGCAAACCGACTCAGCATAGGCCGCATCCCCCTCTTCACAGTCCAAAGCGATCTTACGACTCCCATGCACCGTGATGGTCCCCTTATGACCCGACATTTTGAGCTATAAATAAATATAACAGGGCCTTGCGATGAACTTTGCGTAAGCCGACCATCCAAATAGGGCGTGATATGGGCTCTGGATTTTCACCACCTCAAAGGCCAAAGTTTCTGACCTGGAATCATGCTCATCACCAAACACAACCTCCAAAGCTATCTTGCCAACCGGATATGCCGATTTACCTGGTACCACACCGTGAAAAACAGTGTTTGACGGTTTAAGATTCTTATCCGTCAATCCCATGCGACGGAAGGTTTCATAATACAGGATGTTGATGCTGCTCCCTCCATCCATGAGCACCTTGGTGAACTTATAAACCCCCACCCGAGGTGCCACCACTAAAGCCAGATGACCCAAATTATCAACCCGGGGCGGATGATCTTCTCTGCTCCACACAATGGGCTGCTTGGACCAACGTAAGTAACAGGGTACTGCCGGCTCAACAGTGTTAACTGCCCTCTTGTGAAGCTTCTGATCGCGCTTGCACAAGCTAGTGGTAAAAACATGATACTGCCCACTGTTCAACTGCTTCGGGTGACTCTGATAACCCGATTGCTGCTGATTCCCCTGATTATTCTGCTGGTTGTGACCACTTTGGTTGTTCTGGTTGCCCTGATTACCCTGAAATCCTGAGTTTGAACCGCCTCCGCCGTAACCCGGCCCGTGAGATCCTGGACCCGAACCGCCAGACGGACCCTGATCATACCGGAAGAGATCAGAGTTTTTTGAACTCCCTCATAATGAAGCAATCCTTCCAGAGGTGCGTGACCGGAACCTCCTTCGTCTCGTGCTTTGGGTAGGGCTGGTTTAACAAACGATCCAGATTCATGCCTCCACCGCGCTGGGCGGTTTACCCTTATGACGCTGCGCATGACCCTGCACATTGGTGTTAGCCACAAAATCCGAATTGTCCGCTTTACGCTTACCATTGTTTCCATGGCCTACCTGGTTATGCTGCTGTCCCTTTGCACCGCCGTGCTTCTTTCCCTTCTCCGGCTTCTCTTCATCAGACTTGGGATCCTTGGTATTATCAGAATCGGCATATTTAACCAAAGCTGCCATAAGCGTTCCCATGTCATTGCAGTGACGCTTAAGCCGTCCCAATTTCTGCTTCAGTGACTTGAACCGACAATTGCCCTCTAATGTTATGATTGTCGTATCAGCATTGATGCGGTCCGACGAATGCAGGATTTCTGAAACCCGGCGCACCCAATGATTCGTTGATTTGCCGTCACCTTGGACACAAGCAGCCAGATCCACAATCGACTTGGGTTGCTTGCATGTATCTTTGAAGTTCGCTATAAACCGGGCTTTCAACTCGTCCCATGAACTGATGGAGTTAACGGGCACGCTCTTTAACCAAGTAAGAGCCGTTCCATCCAGCATCATGGTGAAGTATTTTGCGCATGCTGCTTCATCCACATCTAGCATCTCCATTGCCATTTCATAACCTCGACCCATGTCTCAGGGGGTAATTCGGCAGTGTAGTTAGGCACTTTACGCGGGCCCGTGAAATCCTTAGGCAGTCGCACATTACGCAGAGCCGGGATGAGACACGGTACTCCCCAAGAGCTGAAAGCCGGTCCTTGTTGTACTGACTTTGTTGGTTGAGCCAGCGCTGGTTGAGGATTTGCGTACTGTTATGCTAACTGCGCTGCTAACTCAGCCTCCCATCGCGCTCTGCCATTATCCACCACGTCCTGGGCATTTGCACCACCGCGCACCGGATTAGGTCCCCAAGGGGCGTCACAGTTCCGCGCACTACTTGAAACAGCTGGTTCCTCAATGTGCCTGCTGTAACTCTTGCTTGGGCGGGGGGTCGAATGAATTCTGTCCCGACTATACGAGTAAGCTTGCTGTTGCACCATCGCGGTTTGAAGAAGATCCCTGGCCCGCCGTGTCTCAACCACCGCCGGAGACTCTCCCTCCATCGGAATAGCTGCCAATCGAGACGCTGCATCAATCATGTTATCCAAAGGGGTGGAAAAGTGACCCGACGGGGGTGGCATGTATTGCGGCGGATTATCTATGCGTCGAGGCGGGTCCATCACCCGTGGCTGATCTGGCCCTCCAGTCCCAGGCGCTTCAGTCCGGTTTACTGCTGCCAAGTCACTGGGTCCTGCTCCTGGTGTGTTGAAGAGATTCATTGGCTCATAAGCCGGTGGTAGACGATACCGATGCCTCCTCCTCAACACCTTGTTCAAAGCGTTCTGATCCAGCATAAGCCGATAATTCTCTGCCTGAATTTGATGTGACTGGGCATCTAAAGCGGCCCGTTCATCAGCCATTCTGGTTTCCTCAGCCGCCAAGTCTTCCTTGGCCTGAGTTATCTGATCCTGCAGCTTTGTGACCTCCACGTTATGCCGATCTTGAGTCTCCAAGATAACTGCCGTGGTCAACAATGTCGTCCAGGCATCCAACAAACCGGAAAGAACTTGAGCCGGCCGGCGCGCAGGGCCTCCTGCCCCGGCTGCCGATCCGGAAATCATTGCTACTGCAGTTGAAGATTGCAATGTGGGCTGTGTACCGGCCATGAAGA
This sequence comes from Triticum dicoccoides, assembly GCF_002162155.2. NCBI lineage: Eukaryota > Viridiplantae > Streptophyta > Magnoliopsida > Poales > Poaceae > Triticum > Triticum dicoccoides. The sequence goes on along the minus strand of NC_041385.1, from coordinate 113,819,653 downwards.
TGGCAACCCGGTTTGGCAGTCCGAGAGGGTTCGGAATACTGTTGCCATCCGAATAGCCCCCGAACCGACCATCTTGCATCTGGTCCAACGACTCGGTTTCGCCGGTGGATGATTCGCCATCAGAGTAAACATCCGTCTCACCGTCGGACACCAGTTCAGATTCCACGCCATGAATGAATCCTACGAACGCACGCTTCATGGCAGGCTTAACCCGGGCAGGACTCGCATGTTGAGTCGTCTCGACGAGGTTGGTGCAGATGTCTGGCTCAGGGCCCGGTTCGCCGATCTTGCTGATGAAAACATGAATTCCACCGAAGGGGACCCGATACCCGTACTCGATTGAGCCGACCTCAGGGCCCCAGCCTGCATCGTCGATGTAGAGCTGGCCACGACGACTCTTGGTCATCCGGCCAACCGCGTATTCCTTGAGTCCTTCAAAGTTGCCCTTTAAGAAGTCGAAACCATCGTGCGATAGCCCCACGGTGGGCTCCAACTGTCGTGGAATTAACATGTCAGATGTCCTAGTGAGAGGACTTAGTCATGGAGCCATCGCAACGAGATTAGCTAAAAGGGGTTAAACCGGACAAAGGACACGGGGAGTTTATACTGGTTCGGCCCCTTGTGGTGAAGGTAAAAGCCTACGATCCAGTTGTGGTGGAATTGATGAGCCTCAATGAGCAGGGAGCGAATCCGCTTTACCTATCTCTCGAGTTGTTGTTTCTTGTCCCAGAACCGCCGCCAGGTCGTCCCTTTATATGCATAGGTTGACGCGCGACCGGTCCACAGAATCCCGAGGCCGGCTCGTACAAGAGTCCGGCTCGGTTTCTTCCTTTCCCTAACTTACAATACAACTTACATATCTCAAGTCGGTTTACATACATGGGCCCTAATCCGCCATTGGGCTCTAGGCCTCTAAGCTTTTGTAGCAAAATGCCATAGTCTTCATCTTCATGGGCTTCTATATAGATGACTCCTTGTAAGTATAATCCGGCCCCTCCTGGGCGGTTTACACTTATTAGTTATCTCCCCAACAATGATCGAAGTTTGTTCGGAGTCCCAGATGAGATCACGGACGTGAAAAGGAGTCTATAAATGGTCGAGACTTAAAGATTCATATATTGGAAGGCTATATTCGGACATCGAAAAGGTTCCAAGTGATTCGGGTATTTTTCAGAGTACCGAGGAGTTACGGGAATTCACTGGGGGGAGTTAAATGGGCCTTATTGGGCTTTAGTGGAGAGAGGGAAGAAGGGCCACGAGGTGGCATGCGCCTTCTCCCTGCCCAAACCGAATTGGACAAGCGGTGGGGCCGCCCCCACTTCCTTCTCCCTCTCCCTCCTTTCCTTCTTTCCTACTCCGAAAAGGAAAGATAATCCTAGTAGGACTTGGGAGTCCTAGTAGGACTCCCTACATTTGGCCCGCCCCTAGGAAGGCCGGCCTCTCTCCCTCCCTCATTTATATACGTGGGCAGGGGGCACGCCAAAGTGACACAAGTTTCTCTCCCAACCGTGTGCGGTGCCCCCCTCCATAGTTACACACCTCGATCATACCATCGTAGTGCTTAGGCAAAGCCCTGCACTGGTAGCATCATCATCACCGTCGCCACGCCGTTGTGCTGATGGAACTCACCCTCGTCTTCAATTGGATCAAGAGTACGAGGGACGTCATCAAGATGAACGTGTGCTGAACACGGAGGTGCCGTACGTTCGGTACTTGGATCGGTTGGATCATGTAGAAGTTCGACTACATTGATGACCCACAAGTACAGGGGATCTATTGTAGTTCTTTTGATAAGTAAGAGTATCAAACCCAATGAGGAACTGAAGGAAATGGCAAGCGGTTTTTAGTAAGGTACTCTCTCCAAGCATTGAAATTATCGGTAACAGATAGTTTTTGTTGGGTTCTACGGTAGGGTGCGTAGACTGCAAATTAAAATTTTCCTACGCGCAGAACATCGAGGAACATGCTACGAGAGATGGATCACAGTTTGTTACCACTAGACACGCAGTGCCGTGCAGCGGAAGAAGAGTTGGGGCAGCGCGTTGATACGTCTCCAACGTATCTATAATTTTTGGTTGCTCCATGCTACTTTATCTACTGTTTTGGACTATATTGGGCTTTATTTTCCACTTTTATATTATTTTTGGGACTAACCTATTAACCGGAGGCCCAACCCAGAATTGCTATTTTTTTGCCTATTTCAGTGTTTCGAAGAAACGGAATATCAAACGGAGTCCAAATGGAACGAAACCTTCGGGGATGTGATTTTCTCACCGAACGTGATCCAGGAGACTTTGACCCTACTCCAAGAAGTAACCGAGGAGGTCACGAGGGTGCCCCCCTAGGGCGCGCCCCCCTACCTCGTGGGCCCGCTGTTGCTCCACCGACGTACTCCTTCCTCCTATATATACATATGTACCCTCGACAGATCAAATACGGAGCCAAAAACCTAATTCCACCGCCACAACTTTCTGTATCCACGAGATCCCATCTTGGGGCCTGTTCTGGAGCTCCGCCGGAGGGGGCATCTACCACGGAGGGCTTCTACATCAACACCATAGCCTCTCTGATGAAGTGTCAGTAGTTTACTTCAGACCTTCGGGTCCATAGCTAGTAGCTAGCTGGCCTATTCTCTCTTTTTGGATCTCAATACAATGGTCTCCCCCTCTCTTGTGGAGATCTATTCGATGTAATCTTGTTTTTGCGGTGTGTTTGTTGAGACCGATGAATTGTGGGTTTATGATCCAGATTATCTATGAATAATATTTGAATCTTCTCTGAATTCTTTTATGTATGATTGAGTTATCTTTGCAAGTCTCTTCGAATTATCCATTTGGTTTGGCCAACTAGATTGGTAGTTCTTGCAATGGGAGAAGTGTTTAGCTTTGGGTTCAATCTTGCGGTGTCCTTTCCCAGTGACAGCAGGGGCAGCAAGGCACATATTGTATTGTTGCCATCGAGGATAACAAGATGTTTTCTTTATCATAGTGCATGAATTTATCCCTCTACATCATGTAATCTTGCTTAAGGCGTTACTCTGTTTTAACTTAATACTCTAGATGCATACTGGATAGCGGTCGATGAGTGAAGTAATAGTAGTAGATGCAGAATCGTTTCGATCTACTTGTCTCGGACGTGATGCCTATATACATGATCATACCTAGATATACTCATAATTATGCTCAAGTCTGTCAATTGCTCAACAGTAATTTGTTAACCCACCGTAGAATACTTATGCTTTTGAGAGAAGCCACTAGTGAAACCTATGGCCCCCGGGTCTATTCTCATCATATCAATCTCTATCACTTTATTATTTTCTTTGTTTTTACTTTGCCTTTTACTTTTCACTTTGCATGTCTATATCAAAAATACCAAAAATATTATTTATCATCTCTATCAGATCTCACCCTCGTAAGTGACCGTGAAGGGATTGACAACCCCTAATCGCGTTGGTTGCGAGTAGCTATCGTTTTGTGTAGGTACAAGGGACTTGTGCGTGGTCTCCTACTGGATTGATACCTTGGTTCTCAAAAACTAAGGGAAATACTTACGCTACTTTACTGCATCATCCTCTCCTCTTCGGGGAAAACCAATGCAGTGCTCAAGAGGTAGCAAGAAGGATTTCTGGCGCCGTTGTCGGGGAGGCTCACGCAAGCAAGTCAACCATACCAAGTACCCATCACAATCCCTATCTCTTGCATTACATTATTTGCCTCTCGTTTTCTTCTCTCCCACTTCACCCTTGCCGTTTTATTCGCTCTCTCTTTCCCAATCTCCTCCTCTCTTTCCCGTTTGCCTTTTTGTTTGCTTGTGTGTTGGATTACTTGTTGCCATGGCCGAATCAAAAAGAACTACGGGTTTTCTCCCGAGCTTTAGTGCCTTGGACAACCCCTCTATCCTCTCTAAGCTCATAAATAATGATGCTATAGAAAGACCCACCGGGGTCTCCCATGAGAGCTTGAACAATTTTGATGAGGATGACTCTGGAATTTTTTCCTATTTACTTGATGAGTCTCTAAAGGATGCCTGGGATAGGTTACTTAGTATCCGGGGTAGTTATGTACCACAATATCAAATTGAAATTTACCTAAAAAGTTTTTATGTTGGCTTGCCCGCTTCCTTTAAACAAGTTTTAGATTCCATCTTTGAAGAAGGTTTTCTTGAAGGGGATGCTATAGATACCTATGAAAGAATGAAAACTATATTTGGGCACCCCATGAATGATAAGGTTGAATCAACTACTCTCTTGTGCTTTTATCAAAATGAAATTATTAAAGAGATGAATTCTAGCTTAGAGGAAAATTTCCGTAACGTGCTTAATGTTACCTCTTCCATTAATGGGCATGTGCTTAACTTAAATAGAAGGATGAACGCTATAGAAAGGAGATCCCCCTCTCCGAGTGCCAAAGATGGCAAAACCTAGATCTATCCTTGCTTTTATGCCTAGCTAGGGGCGTTAAACAATAGCGCTTGTTGGAAGGCAACCCAATTTTATTTTTGTTTTTTGTTTTTTGTTTCTATTTAGGAATAAATAATCAATGTAGCCTCTGTTTGGATGTGGTTTTATGTTTTAATTAGTGTTTGTGCTAAGTAGAACCTATAGGATAACCTACGATGATAGTTGATTTGATTCTGCTGAAAAACAGAAACTTTGCGCGTATGAATATAATTTTGTTAAATCACAGGAACGTGCTTTTGCGTTGATTCTTCTTGCTGATGTTAAATAGACAAATTCTCCAGGACTTCCTATTTTGGTAGAATTTTAAGAGTTCCAGAAGTTTGCGTTAGTTACAGATTCCTACAGACTGTTCTGTTTTTGACAGATTCTGTTTTGCGTGTGTTGTTTGCTTATTTTGATGAATCTATGGCTAGTAAAATAGTTTATAATCCATAGAGAAGTTGGAATACAGTAGGTTTAACACCAATATAAATAAATAATGAGTTCATTACAGTACCTTGGAGTAGTCTTTTGTTTTCTTTCACTAACGGAGCTCACGAGATATCTATTGAGTTTTGTGTTGTGAAGATACCATGTTTTGGGTGAATTCTTTTGATGGATTATGGAACAAGGAGTGGCAAGAGCCTAAGCTTGGGGATGCCCATGGCACCCCCAAGATAATCCAAGGACACCAAAAATTCAAAGCTTGGGGATGCCCCGGAAGGCATCCCCTCTTTCTTCTACTTCCATCGATAATTTACTTGGAGCTATACTTTTATTCACCACATGTTATGTGTTTTGCTTGGAGCGTCTTGTACCATTTGCGTCTTTTCTTGTTAGTTTACCACAATCATCCTTGCTGTACACACCTTTTGAGAGAGCCATACATGAATTGGAATTTGCTAGAATACTCTATGTGCTTCACTTATATCTTTTGAGCTTGATAGTTTTGCTCATAGTGCTTCACTTATATCTTTTGAGCGTGATAATTTTTGCTCTAGTACTTCACTTAGAGCTTTTAGAGCACGGTGGTGGATTTGTTTTAAAGAAATTATCGATCTCTCATGCTTCACTTAGATTATTTTGAGAGTCGTTATTAGCATGGTAATTTGCTTAATTATAATATACTTGGTGTTCAAGATATGTGAAACTTTTTTTAGTGCATTGAATAATAAGATAAGTTTGATGCTTGATAATTGTTTTGAGATATGGAGGTGATAATATCAAAGTAATGCTAGTTGCGTGATTATGAATTTTAATAATGCTTGTGTTGAAGTTTGTGATTCCCGTAGCATGCACGTATGGTGAACCGCTTTGTGATGAAGTTGGAGCACAATTTTATTTATTGATTGTCTTCCTTATGAGTGGCGGTCGGGGACGAGCGATGGTCTTTTCCTACCAATCTATCCCTCTAGGAGCATGCGCGTAGTGCTTTGGTTTATGATGACTTCTAAATTTGTGCAACAAGTGCATGAGTTCTTATGATTAATGTTGAGTCCATGGATTATACACACTCTCACCTTTCCGCCTTTGCTAGCCTTTCTAATACCGCGCACTTTTCGCCGGTATCATACACCCACCATATACCTTCCTCAAAACAGCCACCATACCTACCTATTATGGCATTTCCATAGCCATTCCGAGATATATTGCCATGCAACTTTCCACCGTTCCGTTTATTATGACACGCTCCAGCATTGTCATATTGCTTTTTGCATGAACATGTAGTTGACATTGTATCTGTGGCAAGGCCACCTTCATAATTTTCATACATGTCGCTCTTGATTCATTGCACATCCCGGTACACCGCCGGAGGCATTCATATAGAGTCATATTTTGTCCTAAGTATCGAGTTGTAATTGTTGAGTTGTAAGAAAAATAAAAGTGTGATGATCATCATTATTAGAGCATTGTCCCAGTGAGGAAAGGATGACGGAGACTATGATTCCCCCATAAGTCGGGATGAGACTCTAGACGAAAAAAGAGGCCATAAAAAAGGACCAAACAAAAAGAATATAAAAAAATGAGAGAAAAAGAGAGAAGGGACAATGCTACTATCCTTTTACCACACTTGTGATTCAAAGTAGCACCATGATCTTCATAATAAGAGAGTCTCATATGTTGTCACTTTCATATACTAGTGGGAATTTTTCATTATAGAACTTGGCTTGTATATTCCAATGATGGGCTTCCTCAAAAGTGCCCTAGGTCTTCGTGAGCAAGCAAGTTGGATGCACACCCACTTAGTTTCTTTTGTTGAGCTTTCATATACTTATAGCTCTAGTGCATCCGTTGCATGGCAATCCCTACTCACTCACATTGATATCTATTGATGGGCATCTCCATAGCCCGTTGATACGCCTAGTTGATGTGAGACTATCTTCTCCTTTTTGTCTTCTCCACAACCACCATTCTATTCCACCTATAGTGCTATGTCCATGGCTCATGCTCATGTATTGCGTGAAAGTTGAAAGAGTTTGAGATTACTAAAGTATGAAACAATTGCTTGGCTTGTCATCGGGGTTGTGCATGATTAAATACTTTGTGTGTGAAGATAGAGCAACAGCCAGACTATATGATTTTGTAGGGATAACTTTCTTTAGCCATGTTATTTTGAGAAGACATGATTGCTTTGATTAGTATGCTTGAAGTATTATTACTTTTATATCAATATGAATTTTTGTCTTGACTTTCGGATCTGAATATTCATGCCACAATTAAGAAGATTTACATTGAAATTATGCCAAAGTATCACTCCGCATCAAAAATTCTTTTTTTATCATTTACCTACTCGAGGACGAGCATGAATTAAGCTTGGGGATGCTTGATACGTCTCCAACGTATCTATAATTTTTGATTGCTCCATGCTACTTTATCTACTGTTTTGGACTATATTGGGCTTTATTTTCCACTTTTATATTATTTTTGGGACTAACCTATTAACCGGAGGCCCAGCCCAGAATTGCTGTTTTTTGCCTATTTCAGTGTTTCAAAGAAATGGAATATCAAACGGAGTCCAAACGGAATGAAACCTTCAGGAACGTGATTTTCTCACCGAACGTGATCCAGGAGACTTGGACCCTACTCCAAGAAGTAACCGAGGAGGTCACGAGGGTGGGGGGCGCCCCCCCAGGGCGCGCCCCCTACCTCGTGGGCCCCCTGTTGCTCCACCGACGTACTCCTTCCTCCTATATATACCTACGTACCCCCGACAGATCAAATACGGAGCCAAAAACCTAATTCCACCGCTGCAACTTTCTGTATCCACGAGATCCCATCTTGGGGCCTGTTCCGGAGCTCCGCCAGAGGGGGCATCTACCACGGAGGGCTTCTACATCAACACCATAGCCTCTCCGATGAAGTGTGAGTAGTTTACTTCAGACCTTCGGGTCCATAGCTAGTAGCTAGTTGGCTTCTTCTCTCTTTTTGGATCTCAATACAATGTTCTCCCCCGCTCTTGTGGAGATCTATTCGATGTAATCTTCTTTTTGCGATGTGTTTGTTGAGACCGATGAATTGTGGGTTTATGGTCCAGATTATCTATGAATAATATTTGAATCTTCTATGAATTCTCTTATGTACGATTGATTTATCTTTGCAAGTCTCTTCGAATTATCCGTTTGGTTTGGCCAACTAGATTGGTAGTTATTGCAATGGGAGAAGTGTTTAGCTTTGGGTTCAATCTTGCGGTGTCCTTTCCCAGTGACAGTAGGGGCAGCAAGGCACGTATTGTATTGTTGCCATCGAGGATAACAAGATGGGGTTTTTATCATATTGCATGAATTTATCCCTCTACATCATGTCATCTTGCTTAAGGCGTTACTCTGTTTTAACTTAATACTCTAGATGCATGCTGGATAGCGGTCGATTAGTGGAGTAATAGTAGTAGATTCAGAACTATTTTGATCTACTTGTCTCGGACGTGATGCCTATATACATGATCATACCTAGATATACTAATAATTATGCTCAATTCTGTCAATTGCTCAACAGTAATTTGTTCACCCACCGTAGAATACTTATGCTCTTGAGAGAAGCCACTAGTGAAACCTATGGCCCCCGGGTTTATTCTCATCATATCAATCTCTATCACTTTATTATTTGCTTTGTTTTTACTTTGCCTTTTACTTTTCACCTTGCATCTCTATATCAAAAATACCAAAAATATTATTTATCATCTCTATCAGATCTCACCCTCGTAAGTGACCGTGCAGGGATTGACAACCCCTAATCGCGTTGGTTGCGAGTAGCTATCGGTTTGTGTAGGTACGAGGGACTTGTGCGTGGTCTCCTACTGGATTGATACCTTGGTTCTCAAAAACTGAGGGAAATACTTACGCTACTTTACTGCATCATCCTCTCCTCTTCGGGGAAAACCAACGCAGTGCTCAAGAGGTAGCACGCGTTTGCGTGGATCGTCTCCTCCTCGTCCGATATCCCTCGAACAGCCGGTCGTCCGATCCCACGTACAAGTTCGCCGGAGCGGTGCAAGTGCACCGCCTCTAAAGGTATCCGCGCGTGCAGGAGGAACACCGTGCGGCGGACTGCTAGGTACGATCACATAGTCGGCAGCGAGTGGAGGTGGCTATTCGCAAGACATGCAAACCCTAGTCGCAGCGCCAAAGCGATCAACCAAATAAGTGTGCCGCACCTCCATCTTATATAGGCATCCATCACGGGCTCAACACTTGGGCCTCGCACGGACCCTAAAGCCCACAAGTCTACTCGGCCACAATCCGAATACAACTTGGATCACATCCGACCAGTGTCTTCGGATCCGACCTCGTAGGTTCCATCCCTTAAGCGCGCGACCCCTTAGGTTCAAGTCAGCTTGGTCGCAGTTCAGATCACCTCCGACCTACATGGTTGGTAGCGGCCTCTAGCAAGGCGTGCCGACCACCAAGCAGACTATGAAGCTGGTTAGGTGAACCTGTACAACGTGTCACACTTCTGTTCCCTTTGCCGCACGATATATGTTGTCGGGCTCAAGGCGAGACTGTCATCCTTGTGCTAGCCCGACCTCTTTCTTGTTCCAGTGATACCGACCACAATCTGGATTATCTCATAATCCTTGTCGCATGGCCATGCTTATCCTGATCGGATCACACGAGGGTCCCAGAGTATATCTCTCCTGATTGGAGGGGAAAATCCCATCTTGCTCGACCATGTCTCGCAGCATGGGACTGGACATACCCGAAACCTAGCTTTGTAACTACCCAATCACGGAGTAGCGTTTGGTTGGCCCAAAGCAAGTTTGTCACCATCTTGAGTACATGCGTCAGCTCAGGTCTTAGGACATAGAATGTATGTTGTACTAGAGACTCACAAATGACATATCGCTACGTCTCATTGTTGGGTCTATCCGACTCGGACCTTATCTCGACTCAGATCCGACTACGTCGAATCCGACCAGACCTTTCCAAGTCCATATTATCCGGTTAGCATCCAATGCTCCATGGCTAGTGAGACAAAGCCATCGACCGTGTCATATGCTAGTCTAGTCGGCTGCGCGTCCACACAGCCCTTTCGACGAGGGACCTTTTAGGACAGTCATCATACAATGCATAGTCCCACAAACAAGTTACGTACTTGCTGATACACATCATTGATAATGTCCAAGGACTATCTTTAATCATAAACACATAGGAAATATCATCATACATGATTGCCTCTAGGGCATATCTCCAACAGTCTCCTAGTTGCACTAGAGTCAATCAAATAGACATCGAATGCCCATAGCTCTAACGTGCCCCTCATGCTTGGGTTGTGGAAGCGGCTTAGTCAACAGATCTGCAACATTTGCATCCGTGTGAATCTTGCATAACTCTACATCTCCATTCTTTACGATCTTTCGTATCAGGTGATATTTCCGATCTATGTGTCTGACCTTGTGGTGATTCCCGGCTCCTTGGCTTGTGTGATGGCACCAGAATTATCACAATAAAGGTCCAACAGTTTCATCGAGGCTGGGAGAATACCAAGATCATCCAGAAAATCCCAGATCCAAACACCTTCCTTTGCAGCTTCACAAGCCGCAATGTATTCGGCTTATGTGGTAGAAAATCGGCCACCGTATCCTGCTTGGAACTCATCCAGTGCACTGCTCCTCCGTTCAGGATGTACACGAATCCGGACTGTGATTGGCAATCATCTCTGTCGGTTTGGAAACTAGCATCGGCGTAACCCCTTACGACGAGCCCTTCCTCACCTCCATAAACTAGGAACATCTCTTTAGTCCTTTTCAGGTACTTCAAAATATTCTTTACCGCTGCCCAGTGACTCTCACCTGGGTTGGCCTGGTATCTACTTGTTAGGCTTATTGCAAAAGCAATATCAGGCCTTGTACATATCATGGCATACATGATGGATCCGATTGCTGAAGCATATGGAATCCTACTCATCCTGCTTCGCTCATCAGATGTCGAAGGACTCTGAGTGTCGCTTAGCCTTATACCATGTGAGAGTGGCAAGAACCCTTTCTTCGCCTCACTCATGTTGAACCGCTTCAACACTTTATCTATGTACGTGCTCTGGCTTAAGCCGAGCAGCCTCCTCGATCTATCTCTATAGATCTTAATGCCTAAAATATAGACTGCTTCACCAAGGTCCTTCATCAAAAACTTGCCATTCAATGATTCCTTGACCGAGTTTAGCATCGAAACATTGTTCCCAATCAACAATATGTCATCCACATACAAGATCAAAAACACTATCGAGCTCCCACTTAACTTCTTGTATAAACAAGAGTCCTCTTCGCTTTTGATGAAACCGAGACCAGTGACGACCTCATCAAAACGAATGTTCCAACTCTGAGATGCTTGCTTCAACCCATAAATGGATCTCTTGAGCTTGCATACCTTACTAGTGCTAGTCGGATCGACAAAACCCTCGGGCTGTATCATATACACATCCTCGGTTAAATTTCCGTGAAGGAAAGCCGTTTTGACATCCATCTGCCATATATCATAATCAAAATATGCAGCTATAGCTAGTATGATCCTCACCCATTTCAGCATCGCTACCAGCGAGTAAGTCTCGTCGTAGTCAATTCCTTGAACTTGTCCATAACCTTTAGTGACAAGCCGAGCTTTGTGGATCTGAACATTTCCATCCACATCGGTTTTCTTCTTAAAGACCCATTTGCAACCAATGGCTGTTATGCCAGGCGGTGGATCAACCAAGTCCCAGACTTGATTCTTATCCATGGACTTTAACTCGGATCTCATGGCCTCCAGCCATGCCTCGGAATCTGGGCTCACCATCGCTTCCGCATATGTGGCCGGTTCGTCACTTTCTAGCAACAATACATCACACACTCTACGCAATCTTTCCGACCTCCATGGTTCCGGTGCCGCTTCCATTACGGTTCCCTGACTGACTCCGGTATGATCTCATCACCAGCCGAGCCGTCCCCAAGTGGTCCTCGAATTTCTTCGAGTCGGACCGTCCTCCCACTGGCCTCCCGACTGAGAAACTCTTTCTCAAGGAAAACCCCGTTCCGAGCAACAAACACTTTGTTCTCTTTCCGGTTGTAGAAGCTATATCCCAAGGTTTCCCTCGGATATCCCACGAATATGCATTTATCCGACTTGGGTGTAAGCTTGTCTGACATAAGTCGCTTGACAAATGCCTCACAACCCCAAATCTTTAGAAAAGACAAACTGGGACTCTTCCCGGTCCACATCTCATGTGGTGTCTTGTCTACGGATTTTGATGGTACCCTATTAAGTGTGAAAGCTGCAGTTTCTAGAGCGTATCCCCAAAATGACAAGGGTAAATCTGATTTGCTCATCATAGACTGGACCATGTCCAACAAGGTCCTATTCCTCCGTTCTGACACGCCATTTCTCTGTGGCGTGCCCGGAGGTGTGAGCTGAGGTACTATACCTCGACTTTTCAGATGATCATCAAACTCCTGGCTCATGTACTCACCTCCACGATCAGATCATAGAAGTTTTATAGTCTTGCCGAGCTGATTCTCAACGTCGTTCTGAAACTCTTTGAACTTTCCAAAAGTCTCTGACTTGTGCCTCATCAAATAGATATATCCATATCTACTCAAGTCGTCGGTAAAAGTCACGAAGTACTGATAGCCACCTCTGGCAGTTGTGCTCATTGGACCACACACATCACTATGTATAAGTTACAATAGCTCGGACGCCCTCTCGCAACTCTTTGCGAAAGGAGACTTAGTCATCTTGCCGAGCAAGCATGATTCACATGTCTTGAACGACCCGAAGTCAGACGAAGTTAGGAGCCCATCATCATGGAGCTTCTTCATGCGTTTCAGACTAATGTGTCCAAGGCGACAATGCCAGAAGTATGTCGGATTTATCTCATTAGGATTATGCCTCTTGACATTCACATTATAGACCGGTTCCTGTTCTAGATTCAATACAAATAGCCCATCAATAATGGGTGCATAGCCGTGGAACATACCATTCAAAAATATCGAACAACCATTGTCCTTTTAAATTGAATTCATAACCTTGACTCATCAAACACGAGGCAGAAATAATGTTCCAACTAAGTGCAGGAATGTAATAACAATTATTCAATTCCATGATGAATCCGGAAGGAAGCTGGAGTCGCATCGTGCCGACCTCCAACGCAGCAACTCTTGCTTTATTGCCGACCCTGCTATCAATATCCCCTTGTGCCACACGCCTAGTACTTACCAGCCCCTGCATCGAGTTGCAAATATGAACAACCGATCCGGTATCAAATACCCAAGAGCTACTAGGTTTGTCAGCAAGGTAAATGTCTATAACATATGCAACAAGTGTACCTTTGCCTGAAGAAGCATTTCCGGCCTTCTTGCCATGCTCTGCAAGCAACTTGCTACAGTTCCTCTTCTAGTGACCGGTCTCCTTGCAGTGAAAGCAAACGGTCTTCGAGTCTGGTCCATACTTCGGCGCAGCGGCGGAGGTTACCATCTCCGTGCCCTTTGCCTTAGCCTTTTTGTTGGACCAACTCTTCTTGAACTTAGCCAATTTCTGCACCATCAACACTTGATGCGTGCCTTTCTTAATATCCTGCTCTGCCACTTTGAGCATCCCATGCAATTCAGTGAGCTTCTTATCCATGCCATGCATATGATAGTTCGAGATGAACGTCCCATAGCTGGGCGGAAGAGAACCCAGAACAGCATCAGTAGCCAGCTCATCCAAGAGCGGGAAGCCCAAACAATCCAAAGCTTGCACATATCCGATCATCTTGATCACATGTGGGCTCAGTGGATCACCTTCCTTCAGCTTGCAATCCATCAAGGATCACCAGACGTTGAACCTTTTGGTCCTAGCCTGTGTCTGAAACATGCTCTTGAGACTCTCGATCATATCGTAAGCCTCAACATTTTCGAAATGCTGTTGCAAATCGGGCTCCATACAAGACAGCATCAGACAGCTGATCTCCGTTGATTCATCAACGAGTTTTTGGTAGGCATTCTTAGTTGTGGCATTAGCATTATCGGCAGGTTCCTCTGGAAGTGGATCCCCTAGAACATGTTCTTTTTTATCGTGCTTGAGAATAATTCTCAGATTTCTATACCAGGTGGTAAAGTTTGTTCCATTCAGTTTATCCTTTTCCAGAATTGATTTCAATGCAAAGTTGGGTTGAGCAGGTGGTGCCATCGATCTACAATAGAAAATATGCAATCACTAAGCAATGTGTTTATGTAGAGTAATTCGCCTAAACAGAAATACTCCCACTGAAGTCAGCATCCCTCCGCAAACTCTCAGTGATTCAGGATTCGACTAGCGCATGCGACTAGTGAGCTTTAGCATCACTGCTAGCCAACATACCTATCCGGTAAGCAACTCCTTGCTAATCGTATCTCTATACGACTCCTGTCGTTCGGGAAGGTATCTCATACCCCGGCTCCCAACCTTCTTTGCCACAAGGCCCAAAACCGTTTTGATAGCCTTGTCAAGCTAACCTGATGCAGTGCATGTCCATGTCTGACATGAACCCTTCAGTTCAAGGACACCTAGCAGCACCCCAATTTTATGAGCCCACTACTAGACGTACTTGACGTGCGAAGGTGCAACATCGGGAATGGCAATTTACTTGATATTCATGAGGGATTTTTCTACCATTCTAACATGCATAGAAACAAAGAAGCATAACAATCACAAATAAACACATATTGTGAAATAGTATGGCTCCTTCATGGACGTTCTTCCAGGTCGGCTCCGACTCCGGTGACCATCTAGGAACTCCATCTTGTTTGTCACACCGGGATGCCAAGCCACCAACCTGATCTCTATTATCCAACTACTACAACTAGTAATGAATCTACATAGAGTCACAAGTTGACACGCGGGTCGTTATACAATATAATGACAGCACTTTGGCTCCTGCCGGCTGACAAACATGACACGCAGGCCATGTATAAATTACACACATGCATCACATACACATGAGCCATACTATTCACATCAAACCTGCAAAACAAAGTTATGCATAGAATCGCATTCTACCGGTTTGTGTGTCGGGTACGAAATACACGGTGTTACGCACACATTTTCGGAAATCACAGATCGCATCTGAACTCCGTTCACGTCGAATTTTCTGATCTGACCAATCATATCGATCACCACGAATCCGATTCGGATTTACGTTTCACTGTTAACCCCGATGGAGGATGACCGACCGGTAGGGGTAGATTGTGTCATGACCTCATCGGCCCCGATTGACAGAAAACATAGCCTCAACGATCCCCATGTGCAGTTGATGACATCAACCGTGCACATAGCCGATCTTATCAACGACAACAGATCTCATCTGCCGACTCCACATATCTAATATGCATACGATCTGAATCCAAATCCTATAGCAGAGGCTCTGATACCACTGTTGGGTTCTATGGTAGGGTGCGTAGACTGCAAATTAAAATATTCCTATGCACAGAACATCCAGGAACATGCCACGGGAGTTGGATCACAGTTCGTTACCACTAGAAAAGCACTGCCGTGCAGCGAAAGAAGAGTTGGGGCAGCGCATTCGCGTGGATCATCTCCTCCTCGTCCGATCTCCCTCGAACAGCCGGTCGTCCGATCCCACATACAAGTTTGCTGGAGCGGTGCAAGTGCACCACCTCTAATGGTATCCGCGCGTGCAGGAGGAACACCGTGCGGCGGACTGCTAGGTCCGATCACATAGTCGGCGGCGAGTGGAGGTGGCTATTCACAACACATGCAAACCCTATTCGCAACGCCAAAGCGATCAACCAAATAAGTGCGCCACACCTCCACCTTATATAAGCGTCCGTCGCGGGCTCAACACTTGGGCCTCGCACGGACTCTAAAGCCCACAAGTCTACTCGGCCACAATCCGAATACAGCTCGGATCACATCCGACCAGTGTCTTCGGATCCGACCTCGTAGGTTCCATCCCTTAAGCGCGCAACCCCTTAGGTTCAAGTCAGCTTGGTCGCAGTTCAGATCACCTCTGACCTACATTATTGGTAGTGGCCTCTAGCAAGGAGTGCCGACCACCAAACTGACTATGAAGCTGGTTAGGCAAACTTGTACAACGTGTCACACTTTTGTTCCCTTTGCCGCACGATATATGTTGTCGGGCTCAAGGCGAGACTGTCATCCTTGTGCTAGCCAAACCTCTTTCTCGTTCCAGTGATACCGACCACAATCCGGATTATCTCATAATCCTTGTCGCATGGCCATGCTTATCCTGGTTGGATCACACGAGGGCCCCAGAGTATATCTCTCCTGATTGGAGGGGCAAATCCCATCTTGCTCGTCCATGTCTAGCAGCATGGGACTGGACATACCCGAAACCTACCTTTGTAACTACCCAGTCACGGAGTAGCGTTTGGTCAGCCCAATGCAAGTCTGTCACCGTCTTGAGTACATGCGTCAGCTCAGGTCTTAGGACATAGAACATATGTTGTATTAGAGACTCACAGATGACATATCGCTGTGTCTTATGGTTGGGTCTGTCCGACTCGGACCTTATCTCGACTCGGATC
Source organism: Triticum dicoccoides (assembly GCF_002162155.2). Taxonomy (NCBI): domain Eukaryota; kingdom Viridiplantae; phylum Streptophyta; class Magnoliopsida; order Poales; family Poaceae; genus Triticum; species Triticum dicoccoides. The sequence continues at coordinate 113,803,226 of NC_041385.1, read as the reverse complement.
TGACTATGTCGAATCCGACCAGACCTTTCCAAGTCCATATTATCCAGTTAGCATCCAATGCTCCATGGCTAGTGAGACCAAGCCATCGACCGTGTCATATGCTAGTCTAGTCGGCTGCGTGTCCACACAACCCTTTCGACTAGGGACCTTTTAGGACAGTCATCATACAATGCATAGTACCACAAACAAGTCACATACTTGCTGATACACATCATTGATAATGTCCAAGGACTATCTTTAATCATAAACACATAGGAAACATCATCATACAAGATTGCCTCTAGGGCATATCTCCAACAGTTTTTTGATAAGGTAATTTGTAACGGGTAACAAGTAACAAAAGTAACTAAGGTGCAACAAGGTGGCCCAATCCTTTTTGTAGCAATGGACAAGCCTGGACAAACTCTTATATAGGGAAAGCGCTCCCGAGGACACATGGGAATTATCGTCAAGCTAGTTTTCATCATGCTCATATGATTCACGTTCTTTACTTTGATAAATTGATATGTGGGTGGACCGGTGCTTGGTTACTGCCCTTCCTTGGACAAGCATCCCACTTATGATTAACCCCTCTCGCAAGCATCCACAACTACGAAAGAACAATTAAGGTAAACCTAACCATAGCATGAAACATATGGATCCAAATCAGCCCCTTACGAAGCAATGCATAAACTAGGGTTTAAGCTTCTGTCACTCTAGCAACCCATCATCTACTTATTACTTCCCAATGCCTTCCTCTAGGCCCAAACAATGGTGAAGTGTCATGTAGTCGACGTTCACATAACACCACTAGAGGAGAGACAACATACATCTCATCAAAATATCGAACGAATACCAAATCCACATGACTACTTATAACAAGACTTCTCCCATGTCCTCAGGAACAAATGTAACTACTCACAAATCATATTCATGTTCATAATCAGAGGGGTATTAATATGCATAAAGGATCTGAACATATGATCTTCCACCGAATAAACCAACTAGCATCAATTAGAACAAGTAATCAACACTACTAGCAACCCACGGGTACCAATATGAGGTTTTGAGACAAAGATCGGATACAAGAGATGAACTAGGGTTTGAGAGGAGATGGTGATGGTGAAGATGTTGATGGAGATTGGCCCCCTCTTGATGAGAGGATCGATGGTGATGACGATGGCGATGATTTCCCCCTCTCGGAGGGATGTTTCCCAGGCAGAACAGCTCCGCCGGAGCCCTAGATTGGTTCCGCCAAGGTTCCTCCTCGAGACGGCGGTGCTTCATCCCGAAAGCTTCCTTATGATTTTTTCCAGGGCAAAAGACACACTCTCCCCTCTCGTTGCTATGCATCACCTAGATAGATCTTGCGTGATCGTAGGATTTTTTTGAAATTAATGTGTTCCCCAACAGGATATAACAGACCTCTGATCACATAGGCAACGATAACATAATAACAAGTAACATCGTCCCGACACTACAAAAAAAAAGACACATCTGTGACATTTTGGGCCGAACGAATTTTTTTCTGTCATACTTATGACACTTCTATGACGATAATTGTGACAAAACCTGGTATCATCATAGATGTGGTGGGCTCCTACTTCTATGACAAAAAATCATGACAGAAAATGGGCTTTTCGTCCTGGGCGGGCCGGAGACGCAGCTGCATGCCATTCTTTGGGTCATCGATGACGGAAAAAACCGTGGTAGAAGGAAGGGCGAAGAAAATATCAGGGAGTTCCCGGTTACGGTGGGTGGTCAGGGGCCGAGCGATGCGCGTTTCTCTCGTATCATACGCGCGTGGGTGCGAGGCGTTGGGCTCTAACTGAACTCGAGTGAGGCATCGCCTAACTGAACCCGAGCGATTGCACTGCAGGCTACATGTTACTGAACCAGAGCGATCGAGCGATTCCTTCACTACTACTGTTAACTGAAGCCAATCGATGTTGCCTCTGGATGAACAGTGA
>NC_041385.1:113784751-113800783 GCF_002162155.2 Triticum dicoccoides | reverse complement strand
CAGTTCCCGGTGGGGGTGGATGAACAGGACCCCGTGGTTGCCTGTGGATGAACAGGACCTTGATTGGTCGAGCCGTTTGGGGCTGGCTGAACAGGACCCCGTGGAGGGCGGGATGAACAGGACGACCCCGTGGAGGGCTGGTTGAACAGTAGCCGGTGGAGGGCTGGATGAACAGTAGCCCATGGAGGAGTGGTTGAACAGTAGCCCACAGAGAGGGCTGGTTGAACAGTAGCCGGTGGAGTAGCGCGCGGTGGAGGCTGGATGAACAGGAGCCCGTGGATGACCAGTTGCAGGTGAAGGCTGGAGGAGGTCGACGGTGGATGAACAGTAGCCCGTGGAGGCTGGAGGAGGTCGAGGGTGGAGATGAACATTATCCCGTGGTGTCCCGTTTTGGGTTACGCCACACCCCCCCCGATGAACATGACCCCTGTTTCGACCGTAGTGCTCCAACACAAGTCCGTTTCCTCTCTTTTGCGGTACGCCACACCCTCCCGATCAACAGGACTCCGTTTCGACCGTAGGAGGTCCAACAGAAGTCCGTTTCCTCCGTTTTGCGATACGCCAGAGCCCTCTCAATGAACAGGAACCCGTTTCGAACATGGCCGGTCGAACACAAGGCTGTTTCCTCCGTTCTGCAGTACGCCAGGCCTTGTTTCCATCGGCTGTTCCGTCCAAGCCAGTTGGCTCCCACATGTTTTGTTACCTCCTGATGAACACGACGCATTCCGTTGCCTCCCCATGAACATGACGACGATGTAGTTTCTCTGTTCTGACCCAGCCATGTACACGAGCCTTGGCCATACGTATGCGCGAGTAGGAGTTTGAGACCCTGCCCGTATGTACGTACATGGCCGTATTTTCTTTCTTGCATGCTGGCCGTTGTACGTACGTGTACATGCTACGTGCGCGCCTCTACTACGACACATGTGCGCCTCTACATCGACCAGTATGTACATACACGTCCGCGAACAAAATGACAATGCTACATACGCTTCGACCAGGTGGGTCCCGACTGTCAGGCACTTCCTTGCGTGTGAAGATGTAGCTAGTGGGTCCCAGCAGTCAGGGGGCGAATCATTTTTTTGCCCATAATATGGACATACTTCCTTGCATGCGAAGATGTAGCTGGTAGGTCCCAGCAGTCAGGAGGGGAACGTTTTTTCGCAAAATATGATGGCCCGTCCGGTGGGTCCCTGCTGTCAGGTGGAGCAATCATTATTTTCCGCGTAATAAGGAGGCACTTCCTTGCTGCGGCTGTGGACCCAGCTGTCAGCCTCTCCACGTATAGTCCACGTCCGATGGAAGTGGTTCCTTGACCATGTTGACCACGCTGCGCCAAGAGCACCAGGGCGGTGGATGACGCCGTGGCCTAGGAAGGGGACAACGCAGAGCCGATGAAGACGCGGCAGTGGATGCCCACGTGGAGAGGAGTACGAGGGCTCACTAGTTCGGCTTTAGTGTGAGGCTGACGTCGCCGCAGAATAACAGGGGGTGTGGGTGAGTGGCGGGATGGCCTGGCCAGTGGTGGGAGTAGTAGGGGGCGGTGAGGCCTCCGCGGCAGCACAACCGGCCACAGGAGGCAGGAGCAAGCGGCATGACTGGCGCTGCTTTGGGCGGCTGGAGCAAGAAGACCAGAGGTTGAAGAAGCACTACGGCCGTTGGATGGACATTGTACGGTCACTGGAGCTAGAATCTATCATATTGACTAAGTTGACAAAGCCCTTCATCCCCGTCAACTTAGTAGGCCCACAAGTTAGCATCCCACTATGCTGGGTCCTAGCTAGTAGGGGGAGTATTCATTTTTTTGTGCGTAATAAGAAGGCACTTCCTTGCGTGCAAGATATAGCTGGTGGGTCCGACCTGTCAGCAAGGGGAACGTTTTTTTCGCGAAATACAGAGGCCCTTCCGATGGGTCCCAGATGTCAGCTGGAGGAATCATTATTTTGCGCGTAATAAGGAGGCATTTCCTTGTGTGCGGCCGTGGACCCAACTGTCAGCCTCTCCACGTATAGTCCATGTCCGATGGAAGTCGTTCCTTGACCATGTTAACCACGCCGTGCCGAGAGCACCAGGGCGGTGGACAACGGCGAGGCCTAGGAAGGGGTCGACGTGGAGCCGGGGAAGACGCAACAGTGGATGCCCACGCGGAGAGGAGTATGAGGGTTCACTGGTTCGGCTGCGGTGTGAGGCTGTCGTCGCCGCAGGGCCTGGCTAGCGGTGGGAGTAGTAGGGGCCGATGCGGCATGAACGACAGCACAGCCGGCCACTAGAGGCAGGAGCAGGCGGTCTCGCCGGCGCTGGTTTGGGCGGCTGGTGCAAGAAGAGCAGCGATTGAAGAAGCAGCAGGACCGTCCGATTCAAATCCAACGGTTACTGCTACTAGAATGTTTGTTGACTAAGTTGACAAGCCCTGCGTATGCGTCAACTTAGTAGGCCCACAGGTCAGCCTCCCAGCCGGTGCGCCCTAGATGCCAGTGGGAGGAATCATTTTTTTCACGTAATAAGGAGGCGGTTGATTGCGTGCAGCCAGGCCAACGGAGGGAGCAGGGTGGGCCGATGAAGCCTGTGCGGCATCGTAGAGGGCCACAACAGGAGGGAGCAGGCAGTCCCACCAGCGCTAGTTTAGGTGGCTGGAGCAGGAAGATCAGAGATTGAAGAAGCATGCCAGCCGTTGGATGGACATCCAACAGTCACTGCTTCTAGAATTGTGTATTGACTGACAAAGCCTTGCATAAACAAGTCAGCCTCGAAATCTATGGTGTGTACAACCCATCTGCTATTATTTTTATAATTTTTTTTACTCATTTTCTAATTCATATGGAATTTATTGCAGCCCGTTTTCCATTTTTGGAATTGCTACCTGTTTTCTGGTTAGTACCAGGGTTAAAAAATCAAATAAATATGTGCCAAATTTTGAAAATTCGCAAATTTTTGCTGGGGAACAAACTATTCTTAATCCAAAAATTAGTAGCCATACTAAAACAATTTTAAAAATTAATTAGGACTATGTCATGTTAAATCCAATGAAATACTCCCTCTGTCCCAAAATTCTTGTCTTAGATTTGTCTAAATACGGATGTATCAAGTCATGTTCTGGTATTAGATACATCTGTATCTAGACTAATCTAAGACAAGAATTTTGGGATGGAGGGGGTATAAAATATCAGTTAAGAACAAAAACAAAAAAATAAACTGATATCCCAGTTGCTATAATTTTTTTGGAATTTTCAACCCCTTTGATATTACTTTTAACAGAGACTGACCATACTCTTTGGCCAGGCCGGAATGCATCCCTCCTCGTCTTGAAAGATTTGCAGCCCAGTAAGTCGGAGAAAACAAATAGGCCTAGCTTGGGTATTCTTCAAAAAGAAATACTCGGCTACCTATTTTCCCAAAGAAAAAACTGCTGGGCTGGTCATGTTGTTAGACGAGCCACAGAGGCCGCATAACCCAGTTTATAGCCTGCTCCTCCGAATTACTACTCAAAAAAAAGTTGTGCAATTCTATCGTTAATTGACTATACGTTGAAAATGATGTGGGTCCCAGATATCAGCAGGGTGGATTAGAGTAAAAAACAAGGGGTCCATCTGAGTAGTAAAAGAGGCGCTTGCTTGTGTTCGGGAGTGAACCTGGTGGGTCCGTACTATCATACTCACAACTACAGTCCTCTCCCGATTCACTATGTTGACAGGGACCGTCTAAAAAAACTATGTTGACAGGGCTGGACGGCGGCGCCGCGCCGAGCGCACCAAGGCAGAGGATAAAGTGTTGTTGCCAGTGTGCTGTGCTGGGTTGGACATTCTTATTGAAAAATAAAAATGGACCGGAACTATTTACGGCATTGACTATGATTTGCATGGGTCCGCTGGTTGCAGGAAGAAAATGCTGGGAGAAAGAAGACTGGTCGCTATCTTTGCCTAAGAATAATATCGACTGAATGTAACGACACTATCATAGGAAATAATATCCTCCTGTTAAATCATGAATTTAAAAAACTGGTGCATGAGCATTTAGCTTTATTTATTTATTTATTTACTTATTTATGTTTAGGGGACCATGAGCATGTACCTGGGCTGGATTCATGTGAGAGCCTCCCTTCCAGTTAATTATGGGCTCCTCTATTGGGCCTTCATCAGTGGGCTGCATGTTATCAACAAGTGGAAAATGTGTTCCGTACGAAAAATAGTATGCGCTACATACGGTATGGGACACTAAAGGATCGAACCGTGCAATGACTTCCAAAACATTGTATTTCTCGTTCTAACAACACATTTATTCAACCAACAGACGAAATATACTACTGATTGTACATTGAAAACAGCAGCAGCAACCAGGGCTAGGGGTGCAACAGAAGCAGTAAGCAGGCCAGAAGAGTAAAGACGCAACTCTCTCTTCCAAACCAAACATCAGCCATCGTTACAAAAGGGCTACCAAAAAAGAACAAGTGTATGCATCAAACTAAATAAAGATCCTACTACACCAAGTGTACACATCTAACTAACTGGCTCAGTTAGACGTTACTATTTATTAAGCTGTGGAGATTGGCTGACGACTTGAACCAGATGGGTGCCTGACAGGGGAAACTCGAGCCAGCAGGTCGAAGTATGATACTTGCGACCCTCTCTCCTACTTTGGGCTGCAGAGCGTGGCGGCACATATCAGGGTATGGTGCATGCAAAGACGCATGGTATGCCGTGCACACACAGTTTTGCCTGATGAACGAAATAGTGCTGCCATCATGATCCTTGCCATCGGTTATCTCCTGGTTAATCGGATAATTTAGTCCAACAAACAGAGAGCATGCACCAAGGCTACTTGCCAGCCTCCAGTCAAAAATTCCTGAATGCCCAGAGAAGCTGGGATCCTACTCAAAGACCTTGCAGTGACTGTGATTGTATTCCGTGAAACAACACAACCAGTACGTGCGAACGATCATCAATCGTTCACCATCATCTGATCGAGCCAGGAACCACCTACAACTGCCATGCCGCTTTTGTTTTAAAGGTTTTGGGATTAGGAAGGGTAGAGACACCAGGCGGCCTACAACATCATATCAAGTTGGAGTCAAATAAAAAGGGCTCTTAATGTAGTCAATCTTCAGAACAACATGTTATGAGCATGAATATTTTTTTAGTAAATGTTGACAGTAATATAAGCAAGCCATGATGATATCATAGGAAAGTAACATACTGCTTTAATAGCGTTTGTAGCGATGAATGGAGTAGGCCAGCAATACGTCTAGCCATAGAAGGAGTCGACATCATAAATGAAGCCCTTGTGTTCAATGGCATCAGAGAACCATGGAGGATGTATGATCTTGCATGGACGTGCAGATTTATCCACTTACCGCAGTGACGTGTCAGATAGGCGAGACCGAGGTTGAAGAACGCAATTAGCCTAAAGTCTTTATAATTCACAGATCTTGTGGGCACTTGGCAGATTACAACCTTGAGCAAATGAAACTTGGTATCATGTTGGCTACTGTAAGATTCCGATTATTCTAGGCCGTGGTGCCAAAGCAGTGCAGTGGTAATCAAAGGAAGGGGGATCAATCGCCGGGTGTAGACCTCCACGAGCATCCAGCTGCCGCGACCGTCAACGAGTACCATCCAAGACGTGTTCATGTCGCCCCAGTACATACCAATAATGTAGTTGAGGGTGACGAGGATCGGATCGCAGTCAAGGGGGTTGATGCTCGCCACCCTACGATCGTTATGCTACGTGACATGCCGTTTCTAAAGATCAGGCGACATCAGCAAGCAAGGAGCTGGCTTAAAAAGCTCTGGCCTGAGGGCTTTGGGTAAACGATACAATCCCGACGAGATCGCGGCGAGCGGCATGGTACTGAGATTGTCCACACGCGAAACAATGAGCTTGATTACCTCTATGGGGAGCGAATTCCAGCCACTCTTTCGGCGGACGCTGTTCGGTTCTTCCATTGTTAGTGCTTGGGTTCAGACGAGGAGGGGAGGCGCCTTAGCGGGGATGGAAGATTGGATGAGATTATGTGCGGACAAAGATGGAGAAGCGAATATGTGCTGCGGGAAGTGGACAGGCGATGATGACTACAACACGCCGCTTGACTTACAAGACATATACTAGCAGCATAGGGTCATATCGAAGTCAGACAACTTGCTTGAGTGATCACAGTACTGGTACTCCCTACAGTACCTACTACTATGCCCTAGCTTGCTTGAGTGGAGTAGTAGTGGAGTAGGACTCTGCTCTACTACTAGCACCGGAGGAGTAGTATATTCTAATCTAAAATAGTTACAAACTTCAATGCCCGAGCGTGGAACGACTACGAACCGCCATCGGTGCTAACTCCAATCCCTAGCAAACATTCGCTGGGAGACATGGCAGTTGCAAACGCCTATGAAGCAGTTACAGTAGTGTGTAAGGGTGGCGGTTTTGTCAAATACTATGGCTTAAAATAGGCCACCATCGAATGGAAATCTGACGGTTACGTGGGATTCGCCAGGATGGATCTCGTGCCGAACAGTCGCAGATATCATTACTAAAAAGGTTAAAACACCCGGGGCTATAATTTGCACCGGCTGACCACTAACAATGATACTAACATAGTTGTAAAATGGTCCCACCGACGTTGGTGAATTGTGTGCAACGGTTAGATTTTGTGTGGAGGCTATATATACCCCTCCACCCACTCCTCATTCGTGAGGGAAGCCATCAGAACGTGCCTACACTTCTAGCATTCATTTTCTGAGAGAGAACCACCTACTCATGTGTTGAGGCCAATATATTCCAATCCAACCATATGAATCTTGATCTCTAGCCGTCCCCAAGTTGCTTTCCACTCAAATCATCTTTCCACCAAATCCAATCCTATGAGAGAGAGTTGAGTGTTGGGGAGACTATCATTTGAAGCACAAGAGCAAGGAGTTCATCATCAACACACCATCTATTACCTTTTGGAGAGTGGTGTCTCCTAGATTGGTTAGGTGTCACTTGGGAGCCTCCGACAAGATTGTGGAGTTGAATCAAGGAGTTTTTAAGGGCAAGGAGATCGCATAGTTCATGAAGATCTACCCTAGTGAGGCAAGTCCTTCGTGGGCGATGGCCATGGTGGGATAGACAAGGTTTCTTATTCATGGACCCTTCGTGGGTGGAGCCCTTCGTGGATTCGCGCAACCGTTACCCTTCGTGGGTTGAAGTCTCCATCAACGTGGATGTACGATAGCACCACCTATCAGAACGACGCCAAAAACATCCGCGTCTCCAATTGCATTTGCACACTCCAATCCCATTCCTTTACTATCTTGCAAGTTGCATGCTTTACTTTCCACTGCCATATACTCTTTGCATGCTTGCTAAATATGTATTGTGAATGGCTAAACTTGTGCTTAAACTCCACCTAAACTTGAAAAACTGCCAACTTTGTGTGTTAAGGGTCTATTCACCCCCCTCTAGACACCTCTTCTCGATCCTTTCAATTGGTATCAGAGCTTTGGTCTCCATTGCTTTGGTTTAAACACCATTGGAGGAAGATGGATGAGTCTACTTTGGGGAGTCTTAGACATAGAGTGCCTATACTTGATGGAGAGTACTTTGATGAGTGGAAAAATGAGATGCTTGTGATTTTCAATGAATATCATTTGAACAAGTACATTACTAGCCCTTGTGCACCTCATGTTGATCCTATGCATCCTACTCTTGATGAGTCCACTAACATGATTCACAATCTTAGGACTGTTAATCTTATCACTAGAGGTTTGCCTGGAAACTTGATTGGTTGCTTGCCTACTCTTAAGTGTGCCTACACTATATGGATATTTCTTGAGGAACGATTTCCAAATTATTCCTTGCAAAATCTAGATGAGATTCTTCATAAGTCTATTGACTTGAGTAAGATGAATTCCAATGATCCTAAGTTTGGTGATTGTCTATTTGAGCTTATAAATCTTATGCGTGCCAAAGGAGATGTTGGAATTATTAGCAATATTATTTATGAAGCTATTAGAATTCATAAAGAAGATCATTGTGAAAATAATTTATCTAATGAATCACCTATCTAGGAATTGATCCACCACATGACGATGTTGAACATGGATACTATGATGAGGATGATGATAGTGACTATGATCTTGATGATGCAATGAGACACTTTTAGTCTTATGGCAAATCTTCGAGGATACATGGCGGGAGGAAAGGAATGGGTCCTTGATAGTGGATGTACCAATCACATGACCGGAGATAAAGATATGTTTCGTGAGCTTGCTGAAAACGACGACCCTCGAAAGTATGTCACTTTTGGTGATAACTCAAAGGGTAAGGTGGTTGGCCTCGGTAAGGTCGCCATCTCACATGATAGCTCCATACAAAATGTCATGCTCGTTGAATCTCTTGGCTATAATCTGCTTTCTATTTCTAGACTAGCTGACTTTGGTTTCAATGTCCTATTTACCAAAGTAGATTGCCAAGTGTTTCATAGAGATAATCATAAAATGGTCTTTACCAGTATACGAAAAGGTGATCTATACATTGTTGATTTCACTAAAAAGGCTCAACCTAGAACTTGCTTGATTGCTAAATCTTCTAAAGGCTGGTTGTGGCATAGACAGTTAGGTCATGTGGGCATGCGAAACCTTGACAAGCTTATTAAAGGTGATCATATCCTTGGTGTTAAAGATGTCATATTTGATAAGGATAGACTTGCAGTGCTTGCCAAGCAGGAAAACAGGTTGGAGGAATCCACCCCGTGAAGAACATTATGACCACAAGGAGACCGCTCGAGCTACTTCACATGGATCTTTTTGGTCCCAACGCTTACAAAAGTCTCGGTGGAAACTCATTTGGTCTAGTTATAGTTGATGATTTTTAAGATTTACGTGGGTGTTCTTTCTCGATGATAAATCACAAGTCCAAAAGATCTTCAGAAACTTCACTAGGAAGGCCCAAAATCAATTTGAAGTGAAGATCAAGAAGGTTCGCAGCGACAACGGAACGGAGGTCAAGAACGCCAATGTTGACACCTTTCTTGACGAAGAAGGGATTTCACATGAGCTCTCGGCTACGTACACACCTCAACAAAATGGAGTTGTTGAGAGGAAGAATCGGATGCTCATCGAAATGGCAAGAACGATGCTTGATGAGTACAAGATGCCAAAACACTTTTGGGCGGAAGCGGTTGAGACATCTTGTCATGCGACAAATCACTTGTATCTTCACAAGCTACTCGACAAGACGGCATACGAGCTACTCACCGGTAACAAACCCCAAGTTGGATACTTTTGAGTATTCGGATCAAAGTGCTACATTCTTGATAAGCATCGTTGTTCTAAATTTGCTCCTAAATCCCATGAAGGTTTGCTACTTGGTTATGGCTCAAACTCTCATACTTACTGTGTCTACAACAATTTCACCCAAAAGGTTGAAGAGACGGTAGATGTGAAGTTTGATGAATCTAACGGCTCACAAGTAGAGAAATTGCCAATTGATGTAGGAGATAAAGATCCATTGGAAGCAATCCAAGACTTGTCTATTGGCAAGGTCCATCCAACAGAGGTGAAGGAGAGTACCTCGCCCATCCAAGTGGAAGCTTCTACCTCACGACAAGGTGAACCAAGAGTTGATATGGAGGCATCCACAAGTGGGACACACCAAGATGAATAAAACGAGGAAGTACACCAAGATGAACCGCATCAACCTCCTTCTCCACCACGACGAGAGAATGACAATGTCAACAATGAAGACGGCCAAGAAGAAGAACAAGATGAAGAATATGTTCCACCCCGATCAAAGCAAAAGCTCTCACGAGTTAGAGCAAGAGTTGATAGAGACCATCCCGTCGAGCAAATCTACAATGGTATCCAAATCGGGAGAATCACCCGCTCTAAATCTCGTTTGGCTAACTTTTGTGAACATTATTCATTCATCTCTAGCATTGAACCTATGAAGGTTGAAGAAGCATTGGAAGATTTGGATTGGATAAACGCCATGCATGAAGAACTACATAACTTTGAGAGAAACCAAGTGTGGACATTGGTCTAGAAGCTCGACAACAACCATAACATGATCGATACCAAATGGGTGTTTCGCAACAAGCAAGATGAAGATGGACAAGTAGTTCACAACAAAGCATGTCTCGTCCCATGGCTACACTCAAGTCGAAGGTATGGACTATGGTGAGACATATGCCCCCGTTGCTAGAGTTGAGTCCCTTCGCATCTTACTTGCCTATGCAAATCACCATGATATCACTTTATACCAAATGGACATTAAAAGTGCATTTCTAAATGGTGAAACTGAGGAGGAAGTTTATGTTAAACAACCTCCCGGCTTTGTTAATCTAAGAAACCTAATCATGTTTACAAACTTCACAAAGCTCTTTATGGTCATAAACAAGCTCCTAGAGCATGGTATAAATGCTTGACCAAGTTCCTTATTGAAAAAGGCTTTGAGATTGGAAAAATTGATTCTACTCTTTTCACTAAAAGGGTTAATGGAGAATTATTTGTATGCCAAATCTATGTTGATGATATTATATTTGGATCAACTAACCCTCATTTTAGTGAGAGGTTTGGAAAGCTTGTGTCGGAGAAGTTTGAGATGTCTATGATGAGTGAACTCAAGTTCTTTCTTGGTTTGAAAATCAAGCAAACTAAGGAAGGTACCTTTGTCTCTCAAACGAAGTATACCAAGGACTTGTTCAAGAAGTTCAATATGCAAGAATGCAAAGGTATGAGTACACCCATGCCTACTAGTGGACATCTTGACTTGACTAAAGATGGTGAACCCGTTGATCAAAAAGTTTACCGCTCTATGATTGGTTCATTATTATATCTATGTGCCTCTCGTCCCGATATTATGATAAGTGTGTGCCTGTGTGCACGATATCAAGCGTCCCCTAAAGAGTTTCATCTTAAGGCCGTGAAAAGGATAGTGAGATACTTAATAGATACACCAAAATTTGGCATTTGGTATCCTAAGAGGTCTTCTTTTGATCTTGTTAGCTACTCCGATTCGGACTATGTCGGAGACAAGGTTGATAGAAAGTCCACTTAGGGTACTTGTCAATTTCTTGGTAGATCTCTTGTGTCTTGGTCCTCCAAGAAACAAAACTTGGTATCCTTATCTACCATCGAAGCAGAATACATTGCCGCCGGTTCATGTTGTGCTCAATTACTTTGGATGACCCAAACTCTTAAAGATTATGGGATATATGTGAAACATGTTCCTTTGCTTTGTGACAATGAAAGTGCTATTAAGATTGCTCACAATCCTGTGCAACACTCTCGAACTAAGCACATTGAAGTTCGTCATCATTTCATCCGAGATCATCTTGCTAAGGGTGATATTAACCTTAAGCATGTTCACACCGACAAGCAATTTGCGGATATATTCCCTAAACCACTTGATGAGAAAGTGTTTTGCAGGTTGCTAGGAGAATTGAACATCATTGATGCTTCAAACTTCGAGTAGGAACTCCATTTGGATACATGCAAGACTTGAGCCTATGACTAATCCTTGATATTTCTCTTATGATGATAATCACATATCTTGGATATATTTGCACCCTTGCATGTCATCTAACTCTTGTAGGTACTTGGATGAATCTAAATCTATGAGATTGCAACTCACTCACATCTTGAGCAATCTCTACATAACCAAGTCTTTTTTTTCGGTGGTTGAAGACAAGGAAGCATGAAACCCTTCAATTATATCCTTTGACAAATTCCTAAGTCAAATTTCATGATTGTCATTTTGGATACACAAGTGCTCTTCCTTTCTAATCTAATCCATGTTGGTAGATGAACTCCAATTACAAGTGGTGCTCCAAATGAACTAGATCAACATTGAGCATCCCACACAAGTTCAACTACATGATCAAGATCAACACCACCACCCAAGGTATGTTATTCCATCTTAGAGAAGCTTTACCCCAAGTCATGGGTCAAAGCAGCTCAGTAAGATGAGAATACATCAACATGCTTAAATGAAAAATGGCAACCCCATTTTGAGCTTAAACGATGAATATGACCTATGATCAAGTGTCCTCACTTGACTCCTAAGTCGATATACTCTAACATAGGTGACTTTGTCACCGACCAATTCTAGATGAAGTTCTCTAGTGTCTTTCCTTGTTGTCGCATTTGTCTCATGCATATTTGTTCCCCTTTTCAAAAAAAACTTCATCTAGATTTCTTCTCTTCTATTTCTATTCTGCATTTCTCTGCATTCAATTCCTTGCAAATCCTTGGGAGATCTTATTCGCTTAGTGAGCTGACATGACTAGTGCTTTCTCTCTCAGATGAACTCAGACAAACCGATTTGCCTCTTTCGGTCAAACCGAAACTTTTCGGTGCCACTGAAGGAATCAACTCGGTGTGGCCGATTTCAATGCTAAGAAACCACTTTGTCACTTGCATCCTGCACATTTTGTTCCAACTCCACTTGATGATTCTTATCCTCTACCAGCACTTTATTTTTCCTTGCTACTTTGCCATGTGACTCAAGGGCCAAACCTACTTTCACTCACATTCCGGAAGACCCTTCTTGGAAGTTGATGTCAAAGGGGACGAGAGAGATCACATCAAAGCTTAATCATATCAAAAGGGGGAAGAGAGAGACAAATAATCACATCAAAGAGAAACCCCAGTTGCTTGGTATTCAAAGAGGAGAGAAGTCACATGTCTTTAGAGGGGAAATACATGTTCATGTTGTTTGTGAGTTTGCTTTGCTCTGATTTTCTATTTCCTATCTTCTCTCAATATCCCATATAAGATTCAGGGGGAGCAAGACATCTAAGGGAAGGAAATCTTTGATTTCATTTCATATCTTTACCTTTGGGGACAAGTCTACACTCAAATAGAGTACCTAGTACTCACTCTATACATGTCATCCCAAATCTTGGTATCTTGTGGTTTACTGCTCTTGCTTTGTTTGGTAGATTGCTACGTCTTGAGATTGCGTTGGTTTTCCTTGAAGAGGAAAGGGTGATGCAGCAATAGTAGTGTAAGTATTTCCCTCAGTTTTTGAGAACCAAGGTATCAATCCAGTAGGAGGCTCCTCAAAAGTCCCACGCACCTACACAAACAAACAAAGAACTCGCAACCAACGCAATAAAGGGGTTGTCAATCCCTTCACGACCACTTGCGAAAGTGAGATCTGATAGAGATAGTATGATAAGATAGATATATTTTTGGTATTTTATAATATAGATGCAAAAAGTAAAGATGCAAATCAAAGTAGATTGAAAGCAAATATGATAAAAGATAGACCTGGGGGCCATAGCACTAGTACAGAACCGACCTTTAGTGCCGGTTCGTGACGGGCTTTAGTGCTGGTTCACCAACCGACACTAAAGAGTGGGGACTAAAGGTCCCCTCCCTTTAGTACCGGTTCGTCATGAACCGGCGCTAAAGTGCCACCACGTGGCACGAGCCAGGCCCGTTTGCGTGTAGGGCATTAGTACCGGTTGGTAACACCAACCGGTACTAAATGTTTGGGTGTTTTTTTAATTTTTCTTTAATTTAGTGTTTTCAATTTAATTTAGTGATTGTTTTACATTATAATGAGTTGTTAAATCATTAGGTGAAAGTACCGCGGATTAGTTTCGACTGGATGCATTATTGGATATCTCTAGCTACTAGCTAGCTAGCTAGCTAAGTGATCAAGTATATGCCATATCCATATTATACTTGATCAACTATAATATATACGGATATGGCATATACTTGATCACTTATGTAGGATCCATCCAGCTGAAACTAATCTGCGGTTTCTTTCATTAAATGATATAATAATTAACTAGCTGATCATGCACCAGCACTAGCTACTAGCTTAAAGAAGAAACATTCACTTGTAGCAGAAGCAAAAATATCATCGAGTTCAACATGATTGTCATGATATTATAAGCGTTCATATATAACACCACAAAAGCAAATCACTTATAAGTTCAGAACGAAGAACACGTACATGAAAGGACAAGTACTAATTAAGAGCAGCATGAAGAACTAGCTAAATCGCTCCTGCTAGCTACTCTCTCTCTGGTAAAATAGCATAGAACATGTATAGCTCTCCTGATTGATCATACTGGAGCATGCCGATGAACCTGTCTCCTAATCATGGGCTGCGCTTCTCATTGCTACCCCCTAGTACTTCTCTGCGATCATTAACAATTTTCCTCCAATCTTTCACTATTAAGCATTCATCGCTTCTAGAAATCCTGAATGCATTCATGTGCAATGCAGGATATCTTGGCCGTAAGCTAACAATTGACATCTAACCTTTAGTCTCGATCCCTTGAGGCACAACTGTCAACGGGAGTCCTTGTTGAAGAACATCGTATAGTACTTAATTAATATACTTAGCAATGAAAGTTTAGCAAAAAAATTATGTATGCAAAATATGCACTGAGGACAAATAGTAAATATCTTACCATCATTCCTAAATAGATGTGACCGTAGTTCAATACCATCACTATTGGTCGCACGTTTTGAGTACTTACATTTCTAAGTGCAGGAAGAAAATTTGTCTTAAACAGTATGAAGATCCTCAAGCCATGAAACATAATGACTTATCTCCTCGCAGTTTAGTTCAGCTCCGGGACAGTAGTAGGTCCTGTCTACCAAGCGCCGGACATGTTTGGTTGAATGGAGATAAGCTGTCAATAGAAATTAGTTGTCAGTTAATTTTGAATAAGCAATATCAAAGACAAAAATATAGTTGAGAAGAACTCACATAATGGTAGAACTGGAGGCATCTGCACATCGACCCATATGTCTCTATTACCTTCAATATCATCTTCCGGACGAATATCAAAGGTGATAACCATTCCAGGCTCAAATGCATAAGCCTTGCATAGTGCTTGCCAAGTTTTGCATTCAAAATAGGTGTACGTGTGTGCATTGTATACTTTGACATTGAAAGTATAACCATCATGCTCAGTTTTCAGGTAAGCTCTCTTTACCTCCATAGTTTCCATATCTTTGAAACCTATCTTATCCAAGACAAAAATTCTTGCATGGCAGGGGATGCGCTAGTAGAATAGTGAAAATTAAAAATTGTAAGTCACGCAAATGAAGCATATATAAGTCATGCTTAATTACGAAAACAGACTTGTCGTTGTGACTTACTGTATCGAATTCGAAAGTCTCATCCAGCTTGATGCTGAATCGCCTATCATCAACAAGGAAATTTCTGTCGCACTGGCCGCGCTGGTCTTCACAGTATTCGCACATAATGAAATTTTTTCCGTCGTCAGACGACATTTCCTATGTTCATATTAGACGAAACATTAAACACTTACTAATTCAATTAATTCAACTACTTCTATTAATTCAACTAAGCATTTACTAAAAATAAACTAGTTATATTAATTCAATTAGTTAAACTAAGCATTTACTAAAAATAAACTAGTTCTATATATTAATTCAACTAGTTCAACTAAACATTTACTAAAAATAAACTAGTTATATATTAATTCAACTAGTTCAAACTAAGCATTTACTAAAAATAAACTAGTTCTATATATTAATTCAACTAGTTCAACTAAGCATTTACTAAAAATAAACTAGTTATATTAATTCAACTAGTTCAACTAAGTATTTACTAAAAATAAACTAGTTATATTAATTCAATTAGTTCAACTAAGCATTTACTAAAAATAAACTAGGTCGGTCTATACATTAATTCAACTAGTTCAACTAAACATTAACATATTTCTAATTCATCGATGATAATATTTCTAACATTCTAAAAATAAACTAGATAGTTCTAATTCATCTAAACATTAGAAAACAGAAAATAAGTAAAAATATATGTGTGTGTGTGTGTAGTGTGTGTGTATATATATGTGTGTACGTACATGTGTAGTGTGTGTGTGTTTCTGTGTGTCTGTGTGTATGTGTGTGTGTGTGTGTAGTGTGTGTGTGTGTGTCTGTGTGTATGTGTGTGTGTGTAGTGTGTGTGTGTGTATGTGTGTATGCGTGTGTGTGTATGGAGCGGTCTGGGCGTGTACGGGCGGGCGGCGACGACGGGCGGCGGGGGCCGGGGACGGCGACGAGACGG
>NC_041385.1:113783839-113784741 GCF_002162155.2 Triticum dicoccoides | reverse complement strand
GACGACGACGGGCGGCGGGGGCGGCGAGGGCGACGGCACGGCGCCACGGCGACATCGGTGTCGTCGAGATCGAGACTCGCGCGCGCAAGAAGTGGAACGAAGTGGCGACGATAACTGTATTTTTGTAAGTGCCATATATATAGGAGGGACCTTTAGTACCGGTTGGAGCCACAAACCGGTACTAAAGGCCAATTTTGGCCAGCCAAGCGGCGGGAAACGAGGGCCTTTAGTACCAGTTGGTGGCTCCAACCGGTACTAAAGGCCAATGCATTAGTACCGGTTGGAGCCACCAACCGGTACTAATGGCCGTGCGCTGCCACCCCAGTGCGCTACGTTTAGTCCCACCTCGCCGAGCGAAGGGCAGCCGCACTGGTTTATAAACCCAGCCGCGGCTGCCCTTTCAAACTCCCCTATATAGCAGGCTTCTGGGCCTAACTAGGGCGCGCTGCCATGTGAGCCTGCTGGCCCTACTGGGCATGTATTTGCACACCCAAGGTCTGGCAGGCCCACCGGGCAGCGCCCCAACATTTTTTTATAAATTTTTTTCTTCTCTGCATTATTTATTTTCTTCTATTTATTTTTGAGTAATTTTTTATATAGTTATTTCTTTTCTCCTTTATTTGTTTCTTCTATTTATTTCCTAGTAGTTTTTTTGCTGTATTTAGTTTCTTTGTGAATATTTTTTCTTTATATAACTTTTTTTCTTTTCTGCATTATTTATTTTCTTCTATTTATTTTTGAGTAATTTTTTATATAGTTATTTCTTTTCTGCTTTATTTTTTTCTTCTATTTATTTCTGAGTAGTTTTTTTTCTGTATTTAGTTTGTTTGTGAATATATTTGCTTCTTCTTCTTCTTCTTCTTCTTCTTCTTCTTCTTCTTCTTCTTCTTCTTCTTCTTCTT
>NC_041385.1:113777864-113782908 GCF_002162155.2 Triticum dicoccoides | reverse complement strand
CTCCTCCTCCGCTTCTTCTTCTTCCTCCTCTTCTTCCTCTTCTTCTGCTTCTTCTTCCTCTTTTTTATATATAGAGTTCAATGAAGACCAAATGCTTGTGATAGTTCAAAAAATAACATATTTAAATTGTGCATGTGAACGCAGAAAAAATACATTGATCGGTACCGCCTTTCAGCCAAAACGCGCTACTCCTACACATAAGTACATATAAAAAATACATTGATCATCAATGATCTTTTTGTATAGAATCTAAATCGTCAATAGGAATCTACAACCGATTTAAGGACCGGCGAAGACTCCTATTGCAGCCACAGATCCTACACATAGAGTTCAATGAAGACCAAATGTTTGGGATAGTTTGAGAAGTAATATACTTAAGGTGGTCAAATTCTTGTTAGGGGAGCGAGGTGGGTCTAAAAATAGCGCCTGCCACAACCTATTTAGTACCAAGGTTCGTGCCACGAACCGGTACTAAAGGTGCTGGCTGGGCACCAGCATCTTTACTACCGGTTCGTGGCACGAACCGGTACTAAAGATTCACAAAGAACCGGTACTAAAGGTCACCTCCCGCCAAGTCATTTGAACTGGCACTAATGGGAGCATTAGTGCCGGCTCATATGCGAACCGGTACTAATGTTTCGCATATTAGGTCCTTTTTCTACTAGTGTAGGTTTCACTAGAGGCTTTTCTCAAGATAGCATAAGTATTACGGTGGGTGAACAAATTACTGTCGAGCAATTGATAGAAAAGCGAATAATTATGAGATTATCTAGGCATGATCATGTGTATAGGCATCACGTCCGCAACAAGTAGACCGACTCTTGCCTGCATCTACTACTATTACTCCACACATTGATCGACTCCTGCCTGCATCTAGAGTATTAAGTTCATAAAGAACAGAGTAACGCATTAAGAAAGATGACATGATGTAGAGGGATAAACTCATGCAATATGATATAAACCCCATATTTTTATCCTCGATGGCAACAATACAATACGTGCCTTGCAACCCTTTCTGTCACTAGGTAAGGACACCGCAAGATTGAACCCAAAGCTAAGCACTTCTCCCATGGCAAGAAAGATCAATCTAGTAGGCCAAACCAAACTGATAATTCGAAGAGACTTGCAAAGATAACTCAATCATACATAAAATAATTCAGAGGAGATTCAAATATTTCTCATAGATAAACTTGATCATAAACCCACAATTCATCGTATCTTGACAAACACACCGCAAAAAGAGTTTACATCGAATAGATCTCCACAAGAGAGGGGGAGAACATTGTATTGAGATCCAAAAAGAGAGAAGAAGCCATCTAGCTAATAACTATGGAACCGAAGGTCTGTGGTAAACTACTCACAACTCATCGGAGGCGCTATGGTGTTGATGTAGAAGCCCTCCATGGTCGATTCCCCCTCCGGCGGAGTGCCGACGAAGGCTCCGAGATGGGATCTCGCGGATACAGAAGGTTACGACGGTGGAAGTTGTGTTTCGTTGGCTCCATTGATGTTTTTAGGGTACGTAGGCTTATATAGGAGGAAGAAGTATGTCGGTGGCCGCCCGAGGGGCCCACGAGACAGGGGGCGCGCCTTGTAGGGGTGGGCGCGCCCTCCCCTCTTGTGGGCGCCTCGGATGCTTCTTGACTTGCACTCTAAGTCCTCTGGATCACGGTCGTTCCAAAAATCACGCTCCCGAAGGTTTCATTCCGTTTGGACTCCGTTTGATATTCCTTTTCTTCGAAATACTAAAATAGGCAAAAACAAAACAGCAATACGGGCTGGGCCTCCGGTTAGTAGGTTAGTTCCAAAAATGATATAAATGTGTAAAATAAAGCCCATAAACATCCAAAAGGGGTAATATAATAGCATGGAACACTCAAAAATTATAGATACGTTGGAGACATATCATAGATGTTTCTATGTTGTCTAACCTTATTTTACTCAGGTTCATCTCTTCCAAAGCTAGCTCAAGACCACAAGGTAAGTATACGCATCACATTCATGTACATGAGGATCTCTTGCTGATGTACATATTGTTTTCAAGGACTCATGAGCATGAAGGTACTTTCTCATATTCACACCATTTACTCTGATGCATATAGCCAAGATACATGTAGCATATTGCTTGCTCTGTCATGATTATGCACTCATGTGAAGATACATGTAGCCAAGATCATACACTAATCATACACGCAAATGTGTATGATCAAGATCAAGGACTCACGGGAAGATATCACAACACAACTCTAGACAAAAATTAAAATAATACAAGCGTTATATTAGAAGCCAGGGGCCTCGAGGGCCCGAATACATAAGCTCTAAAACACAAGAGTCAGCGGAAGCAACACTATCTGAGTACAGACATGAGTTAAACAAGTTTGTCTTAAGAAGGCTAGCACAAAAGCAACATTGATAGAAAAGGCAAGGCCTCCTGCCTGGGAGCCTCCTAAATACTCCTGGTGGTCGGGGTCCGTCACATGGGAGCAGGCACCCTCGGGGTAGTAGCAGTCGTCAAAGGTGTCATCTGGCTCCTGGACTCCGTCATCTGGTTGCTTCATCCGAGAAGAATGGAAAAGGGGGAAAATAGGGAGCAAAGCAACCGTGAGTGCTCATCCAAAGTACTCGCAAGCAAGGATCTACACTACATATGCAACATTATCAAAGGAAGGTTGTATATGTGGACTGGGCTGCAGAAATGCCAGAATAGAGAGAAGGCCTAGTCCTATCGAACACTAGCATCTTCTGGAAACCACCATCTTGCAGCAAACAGGAGGGAGTAGAGCAGCATAAAATAAAATAGTAGTAGTGTTATCAACCTCGGCCGGAGATCCTTTGTCGACTCTCTGCGAGAAAGAAATCCCAGAGCTGTACCATCCATTTCTCATCACAAGTCCAATTCTCATCACAAGTATCCAGTTCTAGTTGTATCGATCGGGATACAACTCCAAGTGTCCATTACCGTAGGACAGGCTATCGATAGATGTTTTCTTCCCTGCAGGGGTGCACCAACTTACCCACCACGCTCGATTAACTCTGGCCGGAAACACTTTCCTGGGTCATGCCCGGCCTTGGCCAGACAATACGCCGCAACCCGACCTAGGCTTAATAGAGAGGTCATCATGCCGGGCTAAACAGCCCCCAGGGGTCATGGACCATCTCCCCAGGAACTTCTGCATGTTGCGAATGCGGCCGGTGAGCAGACCTAGCTACCTCCTTCAAAAAAGGCAGGTGCTTACGCAGCCCAACCCGGCGCGTGCCGCTCAGTCGCTGACGTCTATTAAGCTTCAGCTGATGTATATGACGCAAAACGCCCATACTATGCCCACGTGATGGTTAGTGCTATCAGGCTAGAGGCCCCTCGGATCAAATATCCAAATCATACTGGATTAGGAACGCGCGGTAACAAACAGAGACTCACAAAAGATGTGACCCCATTGCCCCGTCTCGAGGACTTGCGGCAAGGGCTAAGAATGCCCGGCCATGCCTCGTAATTATCTCGCGGGCATCCTCCATGTCAACCCGACTCCACATCACTCGCAATTATGCTCGCGCGGGTACCCCTCAGGGTCGGCCCGTCTTTAGTAACATGGTTCAGTGTAAAGTCATAGTAATCATAGTAACTGTGTGTCTAAACATTAAGGGGAAAACCCGAGGAATCACCCCCGGTGAATTCCACTCGATGTAATCATCATGGTGAACATAAGAGGAATCACCCCTGAGGTTCACACTTGAGGGGTTGCACGATAGAGTCGTATCGGAAGTGGTTAAGGCGGAATCACCCTCGATAACCATGACTGAATAGCTACACTATAGGGTTAACATCAGAAGTGCTGTAGAGGTCTCACCCTCGGCACTCGATAGTAACCCAGCAGTGTTGAGCATCCAAGGGGAAAGTGATGTGCGGTGTCGGGGCCTGGTCTTTGATCCCGCTGATCGGGTCTTTGATGATGAAGCAGGGGCAACAAGGACAAGGTGGGGGTCACTGATTGATCACTAACCAACCTATACTAATCAGTTTAGGATAAGCAGGTAAGGTAACAATAAGCAGGTTATGCATCAGAATAGGAGCAAACAATAACAGTACCAAAATCTAATGCAAGCATGAGAGAATGGAGTGGGTGATATCGGGATGATCAAAGGGGGGGCTTGCCTGGTTGCTCTGGCAAGGAGGGGGCGTCGGTAACGTAGTCAATCACTGGGGCGACATCGGTCTCGGGGTCTACCGAAGAGAAGAGGGGGAAGAAACAATAAGTACAAAGCAAGCATAGCATCCCAAAGCATAACATGGCAATATGATGTGTCGGGTGTGACCTAACGTATGGCTACACGATATAGGTGAAGGGGGAATTCAACAGGGAAGGTATTCCTGGTTCCGGACCTGTGTTAGATAGATGACCGGAGGGGGAATGTTCCATGTTCAGATAGTTAGAGGCACCTGACAGGTAAACGAACCGCGAATCTAGATTCGTTGGATTTTTCTGAGCAACTTTCATGTAGAAAACATTTTCATCGGAGTTACGGTTTAATTACTATGAATTTCTAAAGGTTTAAACATTTTCTGGAATTAAATAAATTGGCAGAAAAGGGAATTATGACATCAGCATGATATCATTGTGATGTCAGCAGTCACCAGACTCGCTGACCAGGTCAAACCTGACATGTAGGTCCAGTGGGACTCACATGTCATTGAGAGTGATTTAATTAGCTGAGTTAGTTTAATCTAATTAATCTAATTAGTGGGACTCACTGGTCAGTGGGTAATTAGTGTTCTAATTAAATAATTCAATTAATTAATAGATTTAGATATTTAAGAAAATCAATTTAATAGGCAGGACCCACATGTCATAGACAGGGGCCAGCCCAGTCATCATAGTTGACTTAGTCAACTGGTCAACAGGGGGCCCCGGGCCCACTGGTCAGTGACCCAGCGGGGTGGGCCCTAGGTCAGCCATGTCGGCGGCCGGCGCTGCAACTACGCTGGCGACCGAAATCGCGGCGCAGGGGGCTCGGGGCTCGCCGGAATTCCGTTTCCGCGGGTCAAAAC
>NC_041385.1:113700342-113777688 GCF_002162155.2 Triticum dicoccoides | reverse complement strand
CGGCGAGCCGAGGCGGAGGCCGTGGGTGGAGCTAGTCGGGGCGTGGCTGCGGTGCGCGTTGAGCGGGTCGGGGAGATGCGTTCGACTAAGCGAGGCAGAATGCATCCAGCAGGGTGAGTCGTGCGAGCGAGGGTGGCCGGAGCGGGGCTCTGCAGCAATGAGCGACGGCGGCCCGAGCTCAGCCATGGCGGGGGAACCAACTAGCGTGCGTGCACGAAAGAGAGAGGGGGAGGGCGAGTGAATCTCACTGAGGGAACACAAGAGGGCTCATAGGCGGCTTAGGAGCAGCAGGGGGTTGCGGAGCAACGGCGACGTCGCAGTGGCCGGAGATGGGGACGAGCGAGGGAGTCCTGGATTAGGGGGTATCTGGACAGCTGGACTATATACATTGTCCGGACTATCAAAGCGTGAAGATACAAGACTCAAGACTTCGGCCCGTGTCCGGATGGGACTCTCCTGTGCGTGGAAGGCAAGCTTGGCGATCCGGATATTAGATTTCCTTCCTTGTAACCGACTCCATGTAAACCCTAGCCCTCTCCGGTGTCTATATAAACCGAAGAGGATGGTCCTTAGATGGCCGATCACAATTACAATCATACCATCGTAGGCTAGCTCTTAGGGTTTAGCCTCTATGATCTCGTGGTAGATCTACTCTTGTACTACTCATATCTTCAATATTATCAAGCAGGAAGTTGGGTTTTACCTCCATCGAGAGGGCCCGAACCTGGGTAAACATTGTGTCCCTTGCTTCCTGTTACCATCAGCCTAAGACGCACATATCGGGACCCCCTACCCGAGATCCGCCGGTTTTGACACCGACATTGGTGCTTTCAATGAGAGTTCCTCTATGCCGTCGCTTCAAGGCTTGATGGCGTCTTCAATCATCAACAACATGGTCCAGGGTGAGACTTTTCTCCCCTGACAGATCTTTGTGTTCGGCGGCTTCGCACTGCGGGCCAATTTGCTTGGCAATCTGGAGCAGATTGACAGCTACTCCCCTGGCCACCATATCAGGTTTGGAAACTTGAACTACACGGCGGATATTCGCGGAGACTTGATCTTTAACGGATTCGGCCCTATTCTGGGAGCACCGGACAGTCATGATGGGCAAGGCCTAGACCTGCTAGGGAACAATGCTCAGAATGTCATCCCTGCAATAGCCCCGGATCTAAATCCGAAACAAGTTGCGTTGCCCAAGGACGGAGGGGTAGACCTCGCCCCGCAGGCCGCATACTTATCAGCGTTGGAGCCGAACACAGGTCTCACCTTTGTGGAGACCTATAACCCCGGACCCCCGGACTCATATCCGGTCGTTGGTTCCGGTCCGTGCACCCTCGAGCCAGCCAAGCCAGGTTGGGCTCCGGTAATGGAGTTTACCGCTGCAGACATCTTTCAACACTCGCCCTTTGGTGATGTGCTGAACTCATTGAAGTCTCTCTCTCTGTCAGGAGACTCTGGGCCGAACTATGTCCGGCTTGAGTGGGAAGCAAGCGACGAAGGAATTCGCTGCCCACCCACCACCCACTTGATCGCCACGATCGATGATTTAACCAACGATCTTGACTTCAACTCCGAAGACATCGATGGTATGGACGAAGATGCAGGAGAAGCTCCAGAATCTCTGGGGCGCGGGATCACTACCTTGTCACATGATATATACATGGTGGATACGGCCAAGAAGGACGACAACGATAAACCGAATGATAAAACACCCAGACAAAAGCCAAAACAGCGGCGTAGACGCCGCTCAAAGTCCAATAATAGTGAAAACTGCGACACGAGTGCAAGAAGGGCTGACATACCAGAAGGCAGTAATGACCACACGGACCCAGCAATGGAGCAGGATGAGCCAGGGCACGCCAAACCAAGTTCGGAGCAAATATCCGATCACGATGACCCTGAGGGACGTGCTCACGAAACCGCCCCAGAACAGGAATGTAGTCCGGACGACGATGCATTCATCATCTCGGACGAACAAGTGGAACGAGATAACCTCCACCGAAAGCTTCTGGCCACAGCAAGAAGTCTAAAGAAGCAGAAACAACGCCTTAAGGCCGCACAGGAAAAGCTCAGTCGCAGATGGAATAAAGTGCTAGACACTGAAGAAAGATATGGCAACGATCGCCATACCAAAAGCTACCCCAAGCGCAAGCTATTGCCAGAATTTGAGACAAGGCTGTTCCACCAAAGAATAATACAACCAGGAGACCAGACGTACCGCGTCACAACCACAACAGAGCGGCTACTGACGCCACGCACGATTCACGTGAGAAGCCGGATAAGAAGGCCGACGCACCCAGGTCCATCTTCGGATCTAAAGGACACACCCCGGCGAGGGACTATGGTCACCCAAATGCTAATACAAGCCAAATACCAGTTCGGAATAAACTCCGGACACAACAACAACCGATTACATGCCACGATGCGCCCAGATGCAGAGGGGCTGCACACCCCCTGTGCTTCACCGAAGAAGTACTGGACCATGAATTCCCACAAGGTTTCAAACCTGTGAACATAGAGGCATATGACAGAATGACAGACCCAGGGGTCTGGATCGAGGATTTTATCCTGCATATTCACATGGCTCGTGGGGATGATCCCCACGCCATCAAATACCTTCCCCTCAAGCTGAAGGGACCAACTCGACACTGGTTAAAAAGCCTCCCCGAAAACTCAATTGGGAGTTGGGAGGAACTAGAAGACGCTTTCAGGGCCAATTTTCAAGGGACTTATGTCCGGCCTCCGGATGCAGACGACCTAAGTCACATAATCCAACAGCCTGGAGAGTCTGCCCGCAAGCTTTGGAACAGATTCCTCACTAAGAAGAATCAAATTGTCGACTGTGCGGACGCCGAAGCCTTAGCGGCATTCAAACACAACATCCATGATGAATGGCTCGCCAGACACCTTGGCCAAGAAAAGCCAAGGACAATGGCAGCCTTAACAAGCCTTATGACACGCTTTTGCGCGGGTGAAGATAGCTGGCTAGCCCATAAAGGCACCAGCGACCCCAGCACGTCCGAAATAAGGGACGCCAATGGGAAGCCTCGGTGTAATAAACACAAACGCCAAAGCAAGGAAGGGAGCCTGGATAACATAACGGTCAATGCCGGATTCAGGGTCTCTCAGCAAAAGAAGCCATTTAAAGGCAGTAAAGAGGGACCGTCCGATCTGAACAGAGTCCTGGACAGACTATGCCAAATTCATGGCACCCCGGAAAAACCTGCGAACCACACCCATAGAGTGTGCTGGGTCTTCAAGCAGGCCGGCAAACTAAATGCCGAATACAAAGGGAGGGAAACACCAAGTGAAGACGAGGACGAACCTCGCCAGCCTAACACTGGGGGACAGAAAAAATTCCCGCCAGAGGTTAAAACAGTAAACATGATCCATGCGACTCACACATTCACAAGAAGGCAAGGATGCGCGCTTAAAGACGCGCACGATGTAGAACCTATCATACCCACATCTGACTACTTGATGTCTCGTCCGATCACTTTCGATCACACGGCCGGACGAACTAGTATTCGGCATGAAGGATCACAGGCCTTGGTGCTCGACCCAATAATCGACGGATACCGTCTCACCCGTGTCCTCATGGATGGCGGCAGTAGTCTCAATTTAATATACGAGGACACTGTCCGCAGGATGGGGATAAACCTATCCAGAATTAGCCGAAGCAACACCACCTTTGAAGGGGTGATACCAGGCATTGAAGCCTACGACAGGTCTCCGTCGTACTGAGGGTAACATTTGCCCCCCAGGCAACTCTAGAAGTGAGGAACTACTCTTCATCGTTGCACCCTTCCAAAGCGGCTATCATGCACTGCTCGGAAGACCGGCCTTCGCCCGCTTCAATGCATTGCCGCATTATGGCTACCTTTACACTCAAGATGCCCGGTACACGTGGCGTCATCACTGTTAGTGGAATCACAAAGCGCTCTTCACGCGCAGAGGAACACGCGACGGCCCTGGCGGTCGGACTCTAAGCGGCCTCTAATACCATAAAACATGGCTGGTCATTAAGACCACAGACACGGTTAGACGAGTCTGGTAGCCCGGATAAAATTCAACTGGACATCGTATATGTAATCCCATAGTGGAAACCAGGGGCTATAAATATTTAATGTAGCCCCAAAGCTTGGCTCAACCTTATTAGCAGGCCATCATCTTACACTTTTACTATCTACCGCATATTTACGTTGTATTCTCCTATGAGTTTTCCTTTTTTTCACAGACAATGTTCACGTGATACCCTTCCAGGTTACGGCACAATGGAGACAAAGGCGCAGACGTGCTGCGGGGCCCTGTTCAATAGGTTTATTTTTAGATTAAGCCCCTGCGTAAACCTTTTCTATTGCCTCTTGTTGTTTAAACCGTCCCATGGGTTCAATACCCACAGAGGACACTACCTGTCGGGGGTTGGGTGCGACATATGCCAAAGGATGGCTTATCATGGTGGGGGCGAGTAGAACGTCACCGGTGCCCGGAAACGGAATGAGGCGAAGACATGCACGCCGGCGGATCTTACCTAGCTTCGGGGCTCTCCGAGGAGATAACACCCCTACTGCTGCTCTGCGGGGTCTCCGCATGATCACTAAGGCAAAGTGAGTACAAGGTTGCTCCTCGAGCTGTATTCTGGAGGTAGGAGAAGGCAAGGCTAGCTCTCTCCTTCCTATATGATCTGGTCTAGTGCTAATGGTTTCGAACCCTTTGCATGGGTGCCTCGGGGGGTTTATACAGGCCTACCCCCCGGGGGTATAATGGTAATCCGGCTGGGCGCGGGTCCCAGCCGTCTGTCTCTCAGGCCGCCGTCTTCTCCGCCGACTGTTGGGGGCCCCCGACTGGCGGGCCCCATCGACAGGCCCGATACTGTAGCCATGCTTCTAATGATGCTGGCTGGGTCATGGGCTCGTGGCAACAGTGCCGCCGCCTGACGGACGATCACTTTCGCCATTCCACGTCTTGTCCGGTTAATGGCGTGTGGGGCCCGTGGGAGGGGCCGGCCGACTCGAGGGGGCCGACTCCCACGGGTCCGTCTTCGGTGCGTCCTCGCCGTCTTCCGGGCTCCCGTTGACGGGCAAGTCCCACTGTCTCTGGGTCGTACAGGTAGGCCGTCGTGGGCACAGTGCGCCGCCCACTGAGGCTGAGGTCAGGGCGGGCATGGCAACAGTGCCACGCCACGATGGAGATCTCCAGCGATACGGCGCACTGTAGCCATGCCAGCCCCTCGTAAGCAGGGTAGAGACGGCCATGCTATGACCGTACCCCGCCCCATCCATCGTGGCGAAGGCAGGAGATGGTTGGAGTCGCGGGATGACTCCCCTCAGCCGGCTTCTCTGGAAGTCGTCAGCTAAGAGTCGGCTTATCTTGGAGTCGCCCTTGGGACTCGGCTTGAGGGGCGCAGCCTGCCCCGATGTCTTGAAAGGTTTAGGGGCTCGGCTTAGCCTACCTGTGGACCATTACTCTGACAGTAGTCCCCGAAGCTGGTGAGGCTCCGAGGGTGATACGTCGTGGGGCCTCAACAGTTTTATTCTTTTGGTGGTGGAATTCGGGCATCGCTTGCCGTCTTCCTTCAGGCCGACTATCTGGAGTCGGACTCGTAGAGGGCCCTCTTGCCCCCTAAGGAGTTTGAAAGGTCGCGGCAGGAAATCAGGCGGCATGCCTGATACGCTTCCCCGCGGTCACCCGCCGCGGATCCGTCGCACGACACCATGCGGCGAGGACAGTCCGCCTACCCAAGAGCGCGATGAGACAGGCCGTCAGGTGGGGCCCGCCACTACCGTGCCTCGGCAAGCGAACGGATCCGTTGCGGCCGTGCGGACGGTTGGGTTTCCCACGTTGTTACTGCGTGCAGTAACTTCGTGGTGTAAATCGTTTGGGGGCGTGGGTTCCCGTGCGCAGTTAATCCCACGCCCGCCACATGGGCTTCTCAGCCTACGAGGCTATAAGTAGGCAGGGGGAGAGGAGCGGCGAAGCACGCGCGACCATCTTCCCTGCTCCCCCACCTCCTTTTGCCTCCTCTGTTTCCTTCTCCCTTTTGCCGCCGCCGTGCCGAACCACGCCGCGCCGGCAGCGATGAGCTCCTCCTCCGCCGCCGCGGCTCCTGCCGTGCACTCCGGCGTGTGGGACGGCTCCGAGGTGGACGACGACCTCATCGAGTTTCTTCGCAAGACGCGCCGCCTCCCCGGTGCAAACCTCGTGCGAGCCCGCGCCGCCCCGGCGAGGGAGATATCGCCGGCGCCGGAGGAGGGCGAGCGGGTCATAATCCGCTCGCACCTCATGCGCGGTCTGGGGCTGCCGGCAAGTGGCTTCTTTCACTCCTTGGAGTTCCACGGGCCCCAGCCGCACCACCTCACCCCAAACACGGTGGTGCTGCTGGCTGCCTTCGCCACCCTGTGCGAAGGCTTCCTCGGTGTTATCCCCACCATCGAGCTGTGGGGGGAATTCTTTCAATCCAAGCTCGGCATGCACGTCGCCGGCATGCCAGCCCAGTGCGGCGCCTTCATCGCGATGCGGAGATCGACAGCCGACAATCCGTTTCCCTCCATCCCGCTGATCAAGTCGGTGAAGATGTGGCAGTGGTCCTATTTCTACGTGAAGAACGTCGCCCCAGATGGCGACTGGGTCAATCTGCCGCCTTACAAAGCAGGTGCACCAGCTGGGAGGCTCCCCAGCTGGTCCCACCGAGTCAAGATTCTGACTCCCGCCGGAGCCGCCGCCATAGCGCGACTCCGAGTTTTGACGCAGTCGGAGGGCTTGGTCAGGGCCGACTTGCTGGCCGCCTTCGTGGCGTGCCGAGTCCTCCCTCTCCAAGGCCGGCCTCATCTGATCAGCCAGATGAGCGACCACCGGGACCCGAGTCGGATGTGCACCAGGGACATGCCCCGCGCGGAATTGGCGAACATGGTGAACCACATCTCAAACTGCGAGCTCGAGGCAGACTGGCAGTTCGGCAAGGAGCCGTACTCGCGCGCCAACGCCCCTCCGGTGGTAAGTCGCATCTCTTGTTGCTCTGTTTTCTTTGAAACCGAATCCGACTTCTGATCTTTTTGGTTTCTTCGAGTCAGAACCCCCTCATTCAGCCTGCAGCCGGCGTCACGAGACCGCCCCGTGAGTTCGTCCCCGACCGAGCGGAGAGCGATATCGACGACCCCGACTTGGGGGCAGCAGCGATGGAGGCCGACGCCGAAGGCGGAGGAGGAGGAGCGGAAAGCAGCTTCAGGCCCTCGGCCACCTTCGCCGACTGGCCTGAAGACGACGTCGAAGGGGATGTCGCCCCGTGCCACCAGCCAAGGGTCGGCCATCTGGGTGCGAGTTCCTTCGCCGGCTTGGCCGGTCAAGGCGGCGTGAAGAGGCGCCATGCCAGGCCGACTTCGCTCGGCGGCAAGCCGAAGATGTTCAAGGGGGTGGCCGCCGCGACCTAGCGGGAGGAGGCGGCCGCAAAGGCCAACCGCTTCCGCAAGGAAGTGAAGAAGCCTCCACTGGTCTCTGCGTAAGTGTTTATGCCTTCGTCTTATTTTCCTCTGGTGAATCTTGTCCGAGTCTTTTACACTCCCTTCTTGCTTCAGGGCTCCTCTTACCCTTGAGAGGGTCGCCGCCCCCTCCGTTATGGGGTCGGTAGAGACGTCCGCCAAAACCCGGTGGATTGACCCCGCCGCCGACCTCCGGGAGGCGACAGAGCAAAACGCGCGGGATAAGCGCGACGAGGAGGAGGCCGACCGCCTGGAGAAGGCGGAGGCTGAGAAGGCGGCGGCCTCCGCCCAGAAAAAGCTGGAAGAGGCCGAAGCCGCCATTGCAGCAAGACGACGAGCCGAGGAGGCCGCGCACCGCCAATCGGCGTTGCTCGTCATCCTGCTGACCTCCACACCGCTGCCCCCGGAGTTTATGGGGAAGACTGGGGAAGCCGGCGCCGAGAACCCCATTGTGGAGAAGGAAAGCGGTGAGGCCTCTATGTCGGACACGCTTGTGCCGCCACCATCGCCTCCGCCGGCGTCTGGGAGCGCGCATGGTAAACAGCGGGTGGGCCCGCCGGTGCCACCGACTGAGGACGAGGCCGTGGCGAGGCTGCTCCTTCAAGTCGCCTCACCAGCGCGCCGCTGCCTTGAGAAGGCGACTTCGATGCCACGGCCCCTAGAGACCGATGCCGCTAGCTCGGCCATCCCAGACGCCGAGGCGGTGAGCGCCGCGCCCATTGGGTGGGTGCGAGGAGGCGGCACAGGTCCGCTGAACCAGGCACTTCTGGACGTCCAGGCTAAGCTGCGAGCCGAGGGCGACGCCCTCCAGCACTGCACCAAGGCGCATCTGGCATCGCGAGCAACCATCCGAGTATGCTTTCTTCTTTGGATTCTTGTTTTTCTTGCTCCTTTCTGTGGGGGCGCGCCAGCGCACCCACTGGGTGTAGTCCCCAAGTTTCGGGCTGGCTGCTGAGCAGGCGGTTCGGAACTCCCTCTGGCGAGTTCCAAATATTTATCTTTGTCTGAAATGCTTATTACAGGAGTATCACAACCTCCGCGTCACTGCCTTCAACCGCAATGTTGAGGAGCTGGGCAAGCGGACTGCCGACTTGTCAGAGAGCCGGTGTGAGTCCTTCTTTTTCGCGGGGGTGTGCTGGCGCACCCGCGGGCTGTAGTCCCCGAGATTCGGGCCGAATGCCGAGCAGTCGGGCCGGATCTTCCCAGCGACCTTCTTTGCTAACGTCTTAACGTCTATTTCTTTTGTTCTTCTTCTTCGCCGGGGCGCGCTGGCGCACCCGCGGGCTGTAGTCCCTGAGATTCGGGCCGACTGCTGTGCAGTCGGGCCGGATCTTCCTGGCGACCTTCTTTGCTGACGACTTAACGTCTCTTTCTTTGGTTCTTCAGGGCCAACGCCACTCTTCAGGAGCAGCTGGGCGAAGACAGCACCACCTTGTGCGTCAAGGGGGAGGAGTGCAGCAAGCTTGCCGCGGAGCGTGACCTGCTGGCTGCGCAGCTGGCCGAGCAGAGGGAGCTGCTCAAGACGGCGCAGGGCGAGGCCGAGAAGAGGGAGGCTGCTCTCCTGGCCGAGTTCGAAAGCGAGCGCTCCTCCTGGACTGACAAGGAGGCGCTGCTGACCTCCGGCTTCCATGAGATCGAAGACATTGTCGATGGTGAGTTTCTTTTCTTCCTTTCTTTTTTTGAGCTTCCAACAATGGGTCGGGCTAACTTCTGATTTTTTGACTTGCTTCTTTTTTGTCTTGGCATACTTCTTCCCTGGCCACTCGCAGGCAGTCACACAGGCCATCGAGGCTGATCGCGAGGCACGGAGGGAGAATGGCGTGGAGATCGCCGCTAACGCCCCCTGACCATTGACGAGCAACTTCTGAGCATCGAGGCCTGTCTTCGGCGGGCCCATCGGTTGATGCGCCGGCTTCAGCGTGCCGGCGCCCAGGCGGTTGCCGCTTTGTGGCCAGACATGCCGGTTCTGCGCACTGCCAGTCAGACTGCTGACTGGCTGGAGGTCGCAGCTGGCCGTCTTGAGGCCTGGAAGGGTTCCTCGGCCCGGGCCGGAGCGCGCCGGGCCTTGGAATTCGTCAAGGCGTGGTATCCGGGGCTGTACCTGGACCGGCTGGCCGCATTCCGGTCAGAGGCCCAGGCAGAGCTGGTGGCTGTGGAGGGCGCCCTTGTTGAACGTGCGGCGGCGATTGCCGACTACACAGATACCAGCGTCTTCGTCCCTGAGCAGGCTGCAGGCGGCGAGGAGGTGCCGCCGGAGTGGTTCGGGATGAACCCGGACTACGACGAGGACTCGGCGGAGGTGATTGGCTGCAGCACCGAGGAGGAAGGCGAGGCGGAGGACGAAGGTGAGACGGAGGCGCCAGAAGACGGGGCGGGCGTCCAGCCTCAGCTCGACCGCGCCTCCAGCAACGAGCCGTGTCCGACCAGGCCGGCCGCCGCTGGTGACGATCAAGCCGAGACTGCCCAGCCGGCCGCCCCGACGCCTGACACCGCCATCTCCTCCGACCCTCTGAACCCGTCTGCCGCTCCCTAGGCTGCCGTCTGGTTTTTATTTTATCTGCTTAAAAAGTCTTTGAAGAACTTGTTAATTTGCACAATTCCACCCACGGGGTGTATTTTGAACTTCTGTTTGAAGATTCGGCCAAGGGCCTATGTTATGTAAATATTAATCCAAATTCTATCTTTCCTTGCTCATTGCCCCGTTGGCTTTTTCCTTTGCCGCCTTCCCCTAGTCGCCGCCTTGTCACCCAGACAGCCGCTCCGCGGACTGCCGCTGGATCAAATGCCTGGCTACTTTGGGGAAGGCAAGTACGTGCCATTCATTGGAGTCTTTTTAACAAGTTGGATAGAAAGCGGCAAGCCGACTACTCACGAGTCAGTTTTGCGAAAAGGGGCTAGAAGCCGGCTTAAGCTATGTTAATGCTTTAGGTCCTTAGCTATTTTTTGTGTGGGCGCCCATTCATCCTTACTCCTGCCCGCCAAACAGTCGCTCTACGAGCTGCGGCTTCTGGCAGGAGACGGCTTAGGCACCGCACACTACTTGTCCGACTTCAGGAAGCATGTCATAGCGTAAGACGGCGAGTCCCCGGGCCGACTAGTCGAACTCGGTGCCAAGCGGCGTATCAAAGAGTAGCATACTCGAAGGCATAATTCTTATCATACAGATAACAAAAAAGGGCAGTCCCCGAGCTCGTCTTGGGGGGCCCGACGTCTTGGTACTTTAATACAAAGGGGTAGCGTGGTACATACTGCATCAACTGTAAAATATTCGGAGAAGATTCGCATTCCATGGCCGTTCGGACTCTTTGCCAGAGTCATCTCTCTTGCGTGCTCGGGGCTTCTGAGCGTCAATCAAGTAGTAGGAGTCGTTGCCCAGCACTTTGCTGATAATGAAGGGGCCTTCCCAAGGTGCCGACAGCTTGTGCTGGCCGGCTGTCCGCTGGATCAGGCGGAGCACAAGGTCGCCTTCTTGGAAAGATCTCGGCCTGACCCTCCTGTTGTAGTATCGGCGCAGGCTCTGCTGGTACATGCTGGACCGGCTGAGTGCCAACAGCCGGCCCTCTACCAGCAGATCGACGCTGTCTTGACGTGTTTCTTCTGTTTCCTCCTCGGTGTACATGGTGA
This sequence comes from Triticum dicoccoides, assembly GCF_002162155.2. Lineage (NCBI taxonomy): Eukaryota > Viridiplantae > Streptophyta > Magnoliopsida > Poales > Poaceae > Triticum > Triticum dicoccoides. The sequence continues at coordinate 113,766,589 of NC_041385.1, read as the reverse complement.
CTCGCGGGGAGTCGAACTCTATGTCCCTCGAGATGACGGCTTCGGCACCGTAGACGAGGAAGAAAGGCGTGAAGCCGGTTGACTTGTTTGGAGTTGTGCGCAGACTCCAGAGGACGGCCGGCAGCTCCTCAAGCCAACAGCCGGCCGAACGCTCCAGTGGTTCGACCAGTCGAGGCTTGATGCCAGATAGGATGAGGTCGTTTGCTCGCTCCACCTGGCCGTTTGACTGCGGATGGGCAACGGACGCTAAGTCCAGTCGGATGCCCTGCGTCACGCAGAAATGGGCAAAGGCGCCTTTGGCAAAATTTGTGCCATTGTCGGTGATGATGCTGTGTGGTATGCCGTACCGAGTCGTGATGTCGGCGATGAAAGTCATGGCAGTCGGACCATTCAACTTTTGATGGGCTTTACTTCTATCCACTTGGTGAAGTTGTCCACCGCGACAAGTAGATGAGTTAGGCCGCCTCGTGCCGTCTTGAATGGTCCCATCATGTCCAGGCCCCAAACCGCAAAGGGCCAGGCGATGGGGATGGTGTTGAGTGCGGAAGCCGGCTGAAGCGGCTTGGAACGGAACTTCTGGCACCCCTTGCATTTTTGGACTAATTCCTTGGCCTCCTCTAGGGCAGTTGGCCAGAAGAAACCGTGTCGAAAGGCTTTGGCGACGAGTGCTCGTGAGGCCGCATGGTGGCCGCACTCGCCTTGATGGATGTCTTTGAGAATTGCTTGGCTTTGCTCTGGCTCGACGCAGCGCTGGTAGACACCAGTGACGCTGTGCCTGACCAGCTCTCTGTTGACTATGGTGTAGGCTGCTGCTCGGCGTTGTACTTGCCGAGCCAAGATTTCATCAGTTGGCAGCTCTTTGTTTACTAGGAACTTGAGGATGGGTTGGGCCCATGAGGGTGCTGCTATTTCTTCAATTGCCACTATTGCGACTTGGACAAGGGCGACTGGGCTGGGAGGCGGCGGGCTGGAGTACGCGGCCGTTTGCTGAATTAGCGTAGTCCCCGGGCCGAGCTCTGGAGTCTTCGGGCTGGCCGCCACAGTCCCCGGGCCGGGTTCTGAAGTCCCCGGGCCGGCTTCGACTGCGGTGTTCTTGGAGCCGTCTGTAAGAATTCTCGTGCCGTCTGCTGGTGCTCTTGAGTCGGATCCGACTTCTTCGGGGGGAGCCAGCACAAAGATGTTGTCTGATTCTGGTGAAGGCTTGATATACGGCTTGAGGAGGCGCTGAAGGTCGACACCGGATGGTTTCGCTTGGCGGGTGGAGCCGACTCGTGCCACAGCGTCTACTTGGTCGTTGTCATTTCTTGGTACGTGAAGGAACTCGCACCCCTCAAAATATCCGCTGAGTTGCTGGACTAGGAAGCGGTAGCTCGCCATGTTTGCATCTTTGGCGTCCCAGTCGCCAGATGACTGCTGGACCACCAAATCGGAGTCGCCATAGCACAGGATCCGGCGGATGCCGAGTTCTTTGGCAAGCCGGAGGCCGTGAATGAGTGCCTCATATTCGGCGACCTTGTTGGAGGCGGCAAAGTGGATCTGCAATGCGTACTTGAGCTTGTCGCCTTTAGGGGAGGTGAGGACGACGCCGGCTCCCAAACCGGTGCGCATCTTGGAGCCATCGAAATGCATCTGCCAATGGGTGGAGTTGGGCGCTGGCGGCAGGTACTAGGTCTCGGCCCAGTCGACAAGGAAATCGGCCAGTGCTTGCGACTTGATGGTGGTGTGGGGCTGGTAGTAGATGGTGTAGGGAGCCAAATCTATGGCCCATTTGACCACTCGACCCGAAGCATCTCGGCTTCCAATGATCTCAGCCAGTGGAGCTGTGCAGACCACAGTGATTGGATGCTCTTGAAAGTAAGGCTTCAACTTCTTGGCGGCAAAGTGCACGCCATAGCACATCTTCTGGTAGTGGGGGTAGTTCTGCTTGGAGGTCGACAGTACCTCGCTCAGGTAATATACCGGTCTCTGGACAGGGAGCGCCTTGCCTTCCTCCTTGCGTTGGGTTGGAGCGTGAGGAGGCTCTCGGGGCCGCCCGTGCCTGCATCGGATGCAGGCTCGTCGGAGATGCAAACCTCGCCAAGAAGATCGGCAAGGCAGCTCGCAGCGCAGGCATCATTGATGCCTTGCAGCGCGTCGGGGCAAGCGCCATCGGGCGTGCCGGGCTGGCTACGCTCGCTGGGGAGGAAAAGGGTTCCCGTCGAGGGCAGGTCTCCAGACGACGGTGCACCTCGCCCCATGGTGGGCGCCAAATATCGGGGGTTCGGTGCGACATATGCCAAAGGATGGCTTATCATGGTGGGGGCGAGTAGAACATCGCCGGTGCCCGGAAACGTAATGAGGCAAAGACATGCACGCCGGCGGATCTTACCCAGCTTTGGGGCTCTCGAAGGAGATCACACCCCTACTGCTGCTCTGCGGGGTCTCCGCATGATCACTAAGGCAAAGTGAGTACAAGGTTGCTCCTCGAGCTGTATTCTGGAGGTAGGAGAAGGCAAGACTAGCTCTCTCCTTCCTATAAGATCTGGTCTAGTGCTAATGGTTTCGAACCCTTTGCATGGGTGCCTCGGGGGGTTTATATAGGCCTACCCCCCGGGGGTACAATGGTAATCCGGCTGGGCGCGGGTCCCAGCCATCTGTCTCTCAGGCCGCCGTCTTCTCCGCCGACTGTTGGGCCCGCCGACTGGCGGGCCCCACCGACAGTCCCGGTACTGTAGCCGTGCTTCTAATGACGCTGGCTGGGTAATGGGGTCATGGAAACAGTGCCGCCGCCTGACGGACGATCACTGTCGCCATTCCCCGTCTTGTCCGGTTAATGGCGTGTGGGGCCCGTGGGAGGGGCCGGCCGACTTCAGGGGGCCGACTCCCACAGGTCCGTCTTCGGGGCGTCCTCGCCGTCTTTCGGGCTCCCGCTGATGGACTGGTCCCACTGTCTCTGGGTCATACAGGTAGGCCGTCGTGGGCACAGTGTGCCGCCTACTGAGGCTGAGGTCAGGGCGGGCATGGCAACAGTGCCGTGCCACGATGGAGATCTCCAGCGATACGGCGCACTGTAGCCATGCCAGCCCCTTGTAAGCAGGGTAGAGACGGCCACGCTGTGACCGTACCCTGCCCCGTCCATCGTGGAGAAGGCAGGAGATGGTTGGAGTCGCGGGCCGACTCCCCTCAGTCGGCTTCTCTGGAAGTCGTCAGCTAAGAGTCGGCTTATCTTGGAGTTGCCCCTGGGACTCGGCTTGAGGGGCGCAGCCTGCCCCGATGTCTTGAAAGGTTTAGGGGCTCGGGTTAGCCTACCCGTGGCCCATTACTCCGACACTGCCGTTATTGGCATTTCGCCACGACAGGTCACCGCACGTACCTCGAAAGACAGGGTTCATACTGAATGGGCATTCTTGATCCCATCTTCTGTTATAAAGTCTGAACACCTTCGGGAGTGTTCGGCGTCACGAGTTTGGCCTTATATGCATCAGCTCCGAATCATGTCTTGGGTCAAATGTTGGGTTTGCCCGGCTCCTGGGTTTGCCGCCATACATTCCGTTATTATCGGCTAAAGCAGGCCAAAGGAGAACTACTGCGATTGTGCCCTGGTTATTCCGGATGAGCGCCTCAGTAGAGAAAGCCAAAAATTGTCCGTCATGATACAGCGAGAGACTGTTCAACCACTCCAAGACTCACCGGAATCTCTAGGATTCCTCCGCATTAACGAAGGGCCGTTTACCGGCCATGTACACACGCGCCCGTATTCGGATGCCCGCGAAGGTACCAGGGGCTACATAGTAGCCCAACCATTATATCCCCACGGCTAAGCGAAAGTGTTAAAGCTATATAGTCTGGTTGCCTAGTTCGACGTGCGATCACCTCCTTAATGGACCAATACGTTGGATCAAGTGTGATTAAGCATATTCTTCGCGAACACCCCCGCATTGTATGCGTGGGGGCTGAAGCCAATGACTGCTATCTTTCAGATTACTTATACATATAAGAATAGCCGTACAGGGGACACAATCATATTTTCAGGCAAAGAATATAAGTATACCCTCATAATCAAAATAAACATTGTTTTTACAATAATTTGACTTATTACTCAAACAAAATATTCTTCGAGCACAGCGCCTATATTAGGCGAGCACCATTTGTGACCTGTGCCAAGTAGTGCTCGGCCGGATATTGGCCTCCCGCCGGATCCTGGGTCGCTACAATGGTGGCCTCCATATCCGTCCAATAGGATTTAACGCGGGCAAGAGCCATCCACGCACCCTCTATGCACGCCGACCTCCTCACAGCGGCGATCCGAGTCACGACCCAAAGGAATTGTTGCACCAAACCAAAATAACTGTCCGGCTTGGGCCCCTTCAGCCAAAGATGGTCTATTACAGACCGCATTGCCAGCCCGGACAGCCTATGAAGCTCCACCACAGCAGCAACCTTCTCATTCAACGGCAGCGAGCGGTTGGGAGCATTGAACTGCGACCAAAAAAGCTTCTCCACTTCCTTATCACCTTGATCCTCGAAGAACTTGGCAGCATCAGCTGTACTTTTCGTCAAGTCCGCATATGCATCTGCAGGACTCCAACACCCAGCTAGGGGAGCATACTTTGGATCCAAAAACTTGGTCCGCAGTAGGTAGGAGCCCCTGGCCATGATTTTATCGGCCTGTTGGAGCTCCTCCCGCATACCGCAGATCTCGATACGCATCTCCTTGGCGGCATTAAGCGCCTTGTCCAGCTCGTCCGAACTAGCCTTACTCTCCTTTTCAAGGAGCACATACCGGTCGGCGGCATTTTTTAACTCTTCAGCCATCTCGGCTATCTTCTCCTCGCTTCGGCGATGAGCAGCCTGTTTGGCTCTCAACTCCTCGGTCGCCTTTAGGGCAGCCGCATTGCTAGCCCGAGCTTGTTCCTTGGCTTGAGCGAGCTCGGCCCTTAGGGCCTGTCGGTGTTCTGGGAACAGGGGTACCCAGACTTGCCTGCCTGCGGCCTGCGGCGTGGCTCCAGGAGTGGCCCAGTATGGCCCATCTTCATCAACACATGCTCAAGACCCTCGCGAGGGGCCAAGCCTCGTGGGGCGGACGACAGGAGGCTTCCTCAGGCACGACCTTGTCAGGCTGGCTCACGAGGAGGCGGAGAGATCAACGCGGGGGTACCTCGCGAGGTGCTCATGACGCAAGCCATGACGACCAAGGCCAGGCGGGTGCCAGGCGGGCGCCTGCCTGCACAAAGTCTTTGTTTCCTCTTTGGTGCAAAGGGGGCAAGCGCAGGCGAGGGTATCAAGCAAAGGCAACCATTTCGGTGCAACAAGACCAAGACCAGCAGAACGGCAGGATGGAGGTCATCGTGGAGCCCAAGCCGGCGTCACCACCAGAGTCTTTGGCAGGCGAGGACCGACTTTAGTCAGGATAAGTGTACTAGATGTTCCCCTTCAAAATGGCCAATTGTTGGCGCCCTTCCCGCTCAATATTTGGGAAGAGGCCCAGGGCCTCCACCTATAAATAGGACTAGCCACCCCCAGGGTAGAGGCATCTAGCTGATGGGGAGATCGACCAGAGAGTAGAACCTTAGCCAACACCACCATAAGAGCTCCTCCCCTCGTGAAGCAGTTTTTCCTTGTATTATTCATCATCAGCCCCAGAGGCAATCCACCACACCACACACTGGAGTAGGGTATTACACCACAATGGTGGCCCGAACCAGTATAAATCTCGTGTCCCTTGTGTTGTTCTTCGTGTAGTTTAGATGTTGCGAGGCGACGAGACATGGGTAGGCAGGGGGTGTGATCTCCACGTGCACCCTAGAGTTCGAACCTTGAGGGTCTGCCGGAACCCAAAATCTGACATTTGGCGCGCCAGGTAGGGGTGCACCGGAATCCTCCTTCCGTCGCCTCGTGTTTCGCCGCCCGTCGCATCCATATCAGACGCTCGTCGAGCCCGCGCCGAGCCCCGGGCCGCTCTCGCCACTTACGTCGCCCAGACTGGCCCCGTTGGCGGGTGCCGCCGCCGTTCCCCGTCGCCTGCCGTCAACGCCGCCATTGGCCCGGCGGGGAACGAGCAGCAGGCGTCGTCCCTGCATCCTGCGGTGCGGCGAGAAGGCTGCACCGCCACCCCGTCATTGACCCCAGCCGGTTCTTTGTCCCACGCCCGTCGCGCCCCTGCGGACGCGCATGCCGCGCTACTCCTGGCGTGGGAGCTCCCGCACTACCGTCCCGTCAATGACCTCTACGATGAGTGGCTCGCCCGCATCACCGAGCTCGTCAGCGCTGCTGGGGGCTCCCCTGCGCCATCCCTCTCGCTGCACCGCGTCCAGCCCTGCGCAGGCGATGAAGCTCCGGGGGCGCCTCAGCCGCCTCCCCCTCAAGAAGGCGCCTTGGCCCCAAGGTGCGTGGCCCCAGGGCGGAACCCACTCCGTCCGGCGCCAGCACAACAAGAGAAGAGCTGCCAAGAGATCCCTCGCCCCCAAAAAGCCACCCATGTGCTCCCCGCACTGGCCCGGCACGGGCGTGCTCCCGCTCCAGCGCATCAAGACCCCCACGCTGCGCCTGGAGGGAGCGCACAAGGACTTCCAAGATCAAGCTCCCTATCACCCAAGGCCTCCCGTGGCCACCGTAGGCTGCCGCGCCTTCACCGCCGAGCTGCGCAGCGTGGCCTGGCCGGGCAGTTCAAGCCAGACCTACCCCCACGCTACGATGGCACGGCTGACCCTGTGGAGTTCCTCCAGCTCTATGAGCTGGGCATCGAAGCCGCCAATAGGGATGAGAAGGTCATGTCAAACTGGTTTCCCATGGCGCTCAAGGACGGCGCCCGCACCTGGCTCCTGAACCTGGCTCCTGGCACGATATCCTCCTGGGATGAGATGCGCGCCCGATTCATCGCCAACTTCCAAGGCACCCGCGATTGGCCTCCAGCCATGAGCGACTTGCGCCGCATCAAGCAGCAGCCGGGAGAGACCCTGCAGAAGTTCATCCAGCGCTTCAACAGCGCTCGCCTTAAGATCCCCAAGGTGTCCGAGGAGGCCATCATCTCGGCCTTCTCTGACGGCGTGCATGATGTCAAGATGAAGGAGGAGCTCGCGATTCATGAGGACCTGTGCACCTCCCTGGAGCTGTTCAATCTGGCGACCAAGTGTGCTAGGGCTGAGGAGGGGCGCCTTTCCCTCCTTGAGCTTCCAGCTGCCGACCAAGAAGAGAAGAAACCCAAGGCCAAGGACGTGAAGCGCAAGGGGGCTGCCGTGCTTGCAGCAGAGCCAGACACCAAGCAAGGCAGGGATCAGCCTGAGTCATCCAAGGGCAGCCGATACTGCGTGTACCATGACCTCCACACCCACAACACCAACGAATGCCAAGAGCTCAGGGCCGTGCGAGACGTGCATGACGGCCGACGCCCCGAGCACAGCGACCGGTCTATGGACGAGGAGGAGGAAGAGGTGGAGGACGATGGGAAGACCGTGGCCCTCGCCAAGGGTGGCGGGACCGACCTCGCGAGGACCGCTGGAAGGACCAGCCTCATGAGGGAGGTTGGAGGGACCCACCTCACGAGGGAGGTTGGAGGGATCAGCCTTGCGAGGACCGCCCACAAGGCAACTGTCAGGACCCCGACTCAATGCCACATCGATCTAGCATGTAACACCTCATATCACTTTGCGGCCTCACGCACGGTATTCCCACGGGTGTCGCCTTACCTTTTTCCGGGACCGTTTGCGCCTTTTGGCACACGTATATGATAGTGTCGCTAGCATCCATATGATAAGGAGCCCGGGCTGACATGGCTAGTCGTAAACCCAAAGTGGCACAAACTTACAGGGACAGGCATCCATGACCCAGCATCGAACGTGTCGGTCATCAGCGGGTGAATCCAGGCTGTAGCACTGGGCTAGCAGGACTCCGGTGAACCGGGCTGTAGCGGGCTAACAGGACTCCGGTATTCATCGCGTGACATTTCCCCGAAGGGACAGACACAGGAACGAAGAAGGACACATGCCGGCCAGCCTAAGTGTTCCGGAGCAGTAGCAAGCTACCATGGCTCGGTGGAAACACTAGGAGACATTTCCCGGTAAGAGAGGCTACTAAAGATAAACAACTAGATAGTCAGATCCCACACATACCAAGCATTTCAATAACATACACACAATATGCTCGATACGTGCAAACACAACATGGCATCACAACATGACTCTACGACTCAAGTATTTATTCAATAGGCTCCGAGGAGCGAGATATTACAAACATGAGTCTCATGACCCAACATTCAGAGCATACAAATCAAAGCACAAGCGGAAGCTCAACATGTCTGAGTACAGACATCTACAAATGAAAAAGGCTGAGAAGCTTGACTATCTACCCAATCCTGCCGAGGCACAAGATCGTAGCTGAGGTAACAAGCTAAACATCGAAGTCCATGTGGAACTACTAGTGAGACTGAAGTCTCTCTGCAAAAACATAAATTAAGCAACGTGAGTACAAATGTACCCAGCAAGACTTACATCAGATCTAACTACATATGCATCATTATCAACAAAGGGGATGGTGGGGTTTAACTGCAGCAAGCCAGCTTTGACTCGGTGGCTATCCTGAACTATGACTGCAAGTAACTCTTTTGAGGTGGCGCACACGAGTCCACATATTCACCATATCAATACACCACTATGGATCCGCTCACGTCTCCCTACGAGAACGCCATCCATAGCACTCACGCTTATCTTGCGCATTTTAAAGTATCCACTTTCACTTGTCTATGAACTGTACAGGCAACCCAGAAGTCCTTTTCCGCGGACACGGCTATTCGAATAGATGATGTTAACCCTGCAGGGGTGTACTTCTTCAAACACGCTCTCACCACTTACCGCCGTTTACACGACATGTACTCGGCAACCTTCAAGCCGAAGCCCAACGTGGGTGTCGGCCACGGCCTGCCTAAACACTCAAGTCTCTAGTCCAGGTTTATCGCCTATTCGGGTTCCATCCATGAGGAGATCCGGCCGGAGTTTCGCTCACAGCCCCAAAAAATGTGTGCAGGGTTCCCGAGATACCTAACGGGTATTCGGTACACCGTGCCACGTACCTATCGCATCACAGCCCACCCCTCCGGTCAGTGCTGCCCACGGCCTCCAGCATACTACAAACACCAGAAACTACTTGCAACTCCTGGACAGAGGACAAGGGTGATTAAGAAGCCGAGAGGGTCCATTGGTTTCGGGCCCAATGCGTGGTAGTAGCTGAATCATGGATCACAAACACAGAACTCAGTTCCTAAGGACGGCTGCAATGAGACAATCCACCATGTACTCCTACATGGCCTCTCACCGCTACCTTTACCAAATCGTATTCACACACTTAGCTCACACACAATAGGACATGTTCATACACCTCTGATTCATCCCCGATGAATCAGACCTGACTCAACTCTAAGCAGTAGCAGGAATGACAAACAAGCATGAATGAGTAGGCACAACAGGGCTCAAAAAACTCCTACTCATGCTAGTGGGTTTCATTTATTTACTGTGGAATGACAGGTCATGCAGAGGATAAAGCGGTTCAGCTACCGCAGCAAGTAACAGATGAATCGTTGTTGTCCTAATGCAGTAAAAGAGAGCAGGAGCGAGAGAGTGGGATTATATTGAATGAACAAGGGTGTTTTGCTTGCCTGGCAATTCTGAAGATAACATTGAGTCTTCATCAGTGTCAACGATCACAACGTCGGAACATCGTCTACCGGGAGGGAACAGATACCGGCAACAAAGAAGAAATACAATCAATGAAATGCACAATATGATCCATGCTCATGACATGGCAATATGAATGTGTTTTGAGCTAATGCAACTAGCAACAGATTAAGTGAAGTTGGTTTGAATACAAGATTCAAATTCAAACTCCATATGTGATTATTCAAATGCCATTTAATTGATTTGTGTAAACAGCAGCTATAAGTTGTTCTAACATGCATGAAAATGGTACATATGGATTCCTTGAATTTTTCTGATAATTTTTCATATATAAATTATTTAATTTGGAGTTACGGTTGAATTTCTATGATTTTTAGAAGTTTATACAATTTTCTGGAATTTCCTGAATTTATTTTAAATCCAGAAAATTGTTAATTGCGTCAGCATGACGTCGGGGTGACGTCAGCAGAGTCAACACGCCAGGTCCAGGTCAAACCTGACCAGCGGGGTCCACTGGTCAGTGACATAACTAATTAACCAAGTTAATTAGCCTTAAGTTAATTCTAACTAAACTGTTTGTGGGGCCGGGGCCCACTAGTCAGCGACTAATCAGCTAACTAACCTAGGTTAATTAGTGTTAAACTAATACTAACTAAAAATGTCAGGGGGTGGCCCACAGGTCAGTGACACACGGGGAAGGTCAAACCATGGTCAAACCCGGGTCAACACGCCGGAGTTGACCCGCGGCTCGTCGCCGGCGGAGCCAGAGACGGCGGAGGGGTGCGGGTTTCCTCCTCCGGCGACCAAATGGCCGGCAGAGGGCGTCTACGTGACGCAGGCGCTCGTCCGCGTCGAGTAGTGGCAGCGGCTGGGCCTAAGATGGCCGGAGTCGTCACCGGCATCGACCGTGGCGGTCGCCGGAGCTCGGGCGAGCTCGGGGTCGACGCTACGGTGGCCGGGGAGGCTCGTGCAAGGCACCTACGTGCTCTAGGCAGCGCGTGGAGGAAGCTGAGCACGACAGCCAGGCCACTAGGTGGCCGGAGGCACGTCGGCGGCGGTCACAGGCGGCGGCGGGTTTCGGTCATCGGTAAAACGGCGACTAGAACTAGCAAATGTCGCGGAGACAATGGGAAAACAGTGTAGAAGCTCACGGGGATTGTGTAGGGCTGGTCGGCGAGCTCGGGGAGGCTTCGGAGGTGGAAAGCGGGCACCGGCGATGTCGGGCGGCCGGAGATGGGAAAGATGGCGTGGGCGGCGATGCAGGGCGTCCGGCGGGGCATGGGTTGGTGGAGAGGAAGAGGGGGTCGAGGCGGAGCCTCTGGGCGCAATGACGAGGCGAGGCAGTGGCTGTGGCCACGGCGACGCTCGTCGGCGGCGACGGACGCGTTCGGTGGCGGAAAGAACAGAGGAGGTGAGAGCGTTTGGGGGGAGAGAGAGGGAGTCCAGGGGGTCGGGGCAGCGCCGAGGAGATGACGCGAGGCGTTGCGGTGGCCAGGCGATGCAGACGAGCAGGGTGGTGGCGTGGCGAGCTCGGGCGCGTGCGCCGTGTCCCTCCTCTGCCTACTGGCGCGAGGAGGAAGGCGACAGGGAGGAGGAGGTGGGCTGGGCTGCTGGAGGAGCTGGGCCAGGTAAGTGGGCGCCAGGTAAGTCCAGGTGGGTTCTCTCTCTCTCTTTCTCTCTTACTTATTGTTTTCTATTTTTTTTCTTCCTCTGTTTTGATTTAGTTTAGCAACTAAATCATTTAAATAAATTCTGTAGGTTTTTATGTGGCTTGCTAAAATATATAGAAAGCCACTCACAAACTTCCAGAATTGTTGGAGTCATATTTAATATATATTAAATATAAATCCAAAGCAAATAGTTATTGGATTAATTCAAATGGCCAAAATAAATATCTCTGTGACTCCAAAAATATTGGTTTAAATTTTACCTCTTACCAATATTTCCATGGAATAACAGGAACATTTTCTTGGACTCATTTGAGAAGATTTAAATGTTGGTTATTTTTAGAGGTTTCCTGAGGCTTTTGAAAATTCCTCAATTCAAATTTCATTTGAATTTAAACATGATGCACACATGGAAGCAAGCATAGATCAGGCCAGAACTAGGGATGTGACAACTCACCCCCACTAAACAAAAATCTCGTCCCGAGATTCAAGCGTAGGGTAAGGTGAAGGGGGAACGCAACTAGCACAATCTTCACGATCCAGGGTGCACTTCAAATGAATGTTGATTCGTTCACCATCATTGTCTCGAAGTCTTGCTCTGAGAACTCCAACTATCATGACAACGAGAGGAAGGAAAGACCCTAAAAGAATCATTCTTCTCGAAGGTCGAACAACTCAGGATTAACTCTCGGAATGAGACATAGCAACATCTCTCGAGTTGAGAGACGAAGCACACCTCTAGCGGAATGGAGTGGAACAGATGACGGAGGTTTACCAGGTAGACTACAATTCCACACTTAAGAAGGTGGTGAACGGTTGTCAACGCAGCGAGGAGTTGGGTTGCCATGATACCATCTCGAGACACCTGAGGGATGGTGACTCGTAGATATATATCCCCTTAAGTGGCAAAAATAATTACCTTTGATTCAGAGATCATTGAAACTCTTTAAACCAGCCTAAGACAATTCTCGAGCGATCGTTTGGAGGGGGTCGGTAGAATGGCATACTCGGACTTGGATGATGTGGATTACCTTGTTGAAGACAACGTAATGGATGAATTTGCTTACCACCAGAAATGGAAGAGACCCATGGTAGAATGGCACATTGGCGGTGCAAGCTGGGAACAAAATGCAAATGCTGGGAATGATTCTGGTAACTGGGGAAGAACCCAACAATAGAGAGTGAATTCACTATTTGAAAAGGTCATAGCATTGCCGAGGAAACTGAGAGCATCCCAGTTAGTGTCGATGATAACACCTAGCGCTTGTGCGTGCTCTCAAGAACTTGAGCATTTCCATATTCATCAGGTTTTACCAACATCCGTGTCAAGGATCCTGGCAACACAACGTACTACCACGATGAATACTGACGGACGATGCAGATGCAAAGGAAGATAACACTTTCTCAGATTTCACCTTAGCGAGGCCAAGGAAATAAAATCTGGATGATCGACCGAGAGACATTTAGCACTCCGCTTCTAATGCTCTCCTTAATGTGCTAGCGTAATCCATTTATTTAAATGGTTTGGTAACCAGACCATCAAGTAAAAAGGTCGGACTTCGGGAGCACAAAAATCCATAAGGAACAACTAGGGAGTAGATCCTACGAAATCCTTATGGGGAGGTGGCCAACTTCCTCAATCAAGATATTATAGTAACAGGTCTTCCGGCGGGGTGTGTTGGCCACGACATCCACTTTACCGGTTACAGAGTGACCAATATTATAATTCTTGGGAAATGTTCCAAACCATCATATATGCCTGAGATTCAGATCTGGTTGGGGTCAGGACATTCCAGACTCATCGAGTCTAGGAAGAAAAACGAAAGTTTGCGACACAAATCGATGAGATGACGTTGCGAGATTCTCGGGGAATGAACTACGATAGTAAGCTCCAAAACATGAGCTGGTTCTGCTACAAACATGTGAACATGTTGTCCAAGACAAGCATGACCACAAAGTAGTCTTATAATAAAACACTACCGAGTTCAGGAGGGGGAACCATCAGCGAGGATATCGAAGTTTTGTACAAATCCGTCTGGTACCTTCGGGACTAGCACTTAGAACTTATTAACCTTGAACAAATCAATCAGTGGCTTGGTGTGCTAGGGACACATATAGAATGGAGGTTGCAAGTCTCCGAACCACAGAATACTTCGCACGTATGCATGACTGATTTGGGATGATTCCAAAGGAAGCAACATTGACTTTCTCGAATCCATGGCGGCAACTTGCATCAGATGCACATGAATTAAAGGAAGTCACTACCTTCATCCAAACATATGCTTCATGAACGAAACACGAAGAAATGCTTACACAAGTTTCCAACACTAGGTTGATGTTCAACATGACTCACGGGAGAGACAAAATGCTGCTGATGGGCTCAACAACAACTCAGCGGAATTTCCATATCACTGGACTTCCACCATCATGTGAACACGGTGATAGTATTGGTCAGACCAAAAGATGTAATGGTATATGCTCGAGGGATCAACCACGAGTAAGACAACATTACGAGCATCGTTGGTACTGATTTCATTTGACGATAGCCCACACTCAAATCGAAGGATTGATAAGACAATAGGTCCAGCAACTGATCATAGGGACCAATCGATGAAGATATCATCTTTCTTCAACACACACTACACAAGAATATCCCTTTGGAACAAACTAAGTCAGGCAAGCTTTTATCTTCCAACTCTCCAAGTTGTTGTCTAGCTTAACCAACTAGCTCAGGGATATCTAATGCCGATCTTGGAGAGAGGGTGGTTCACAGGATAAAACAACTTGATCACGAGCTCAACATAACAGTCAGGTGACAACCTGGTGATACTTTCGAGAAGATATTCGGAGAATCACGAGCCACCGATATGTTACTAAGCTTGAGAACAATCTTGCTTTTGAGGCAAGACGATATGATCAAATGAGTGAGGACTTGACAAGATCCTAACTCATCAATCGAAGGGTGCACCGAAATAAGGACTAGGTAGCACGATCAGTCTTAGAAGGATGATTCAAAAACCAACACGCTAAGAATGAAATTATTGTCCTTTAACTACCAAGCAATGAGGTTGCTAGGAGTATTAATTTCACACATCACAATTCATTTGTCAGTATTCCGGTTGCATCAACACAAGGACTGAGGAATGACTAATGATGGTGAGAAGTATCACTACGTCAAAATTCATGAGAGTTGGTGCAGTTCTCATGACAATTCTGACATAAAGGGGGTAATACTCCAAGGTAGAACAGAACCAAAAGCTGGATTGGCATTTGATCTGCGGAATACAACTACTTTGACCCAATCCTAGATATGGATGAGGTACTGGAGTTTGTTTCTCCGAGTCATTCAGGACAGAATGGCTTGACGGACCACAAGAGTAATAGGCATCGATAAACGAACGCATGCATACTCTTGACTATCAATTGATAGACGAAGGTCAGTAGACAACTAAAGAGGGACAACTCAAAGAACATATAATTTTCTGAGTTATGGATGCATAGATTAATATGTCGAACCAAGTTCAACATGTTTCTTCCGGATAAGCCATGCAGAGAGGTAGGACTGGCAGAGTCACAATATAGCATGGAGAACTCATCGTGAGCACTCTTGTTGTCATCTTTTGGTTTAGAAGAACTCCTGCCAAGAATGGTTCATGGTAATTGGAAGAAGGATGTACCACGAACCTCGAGGACTATCGGAAAGGTTACTAATATCCTAAAGGAACTAGCAACACTATCAACATGATGTAAGTAGGGTGAATCTCGGGTTCAAGAACCCAGGAATAGAATGCCTACTAACTAAATGGCATCACGGGATGCTTTCGATAATGACGGCCAGAATCATCACACTGGAAACACAGATCATGGCTAGACCACTAGATGATCCTCTAAGCACTTAGGGTCATAATAGGAACTCCAACATATATGTCAAGGCAATAAATTACCTCAACGCACCGGTTAGTGTGCTTATTCTGACCATAAAGGACATCGGGAACGGAAAGAAAGGATTTGCAAATGCATCAGACTATTTAGAAACCTGGGATGACTCGGACGGCATAACAGCTATAAATGCTCAAAAAGATTTGAGACATGCTACAAAAATGGTGGCATAGCCACTCAGAAGCACAATACCAAGGTTTCGAGATCAACAGTTAACGTACGGAAGTAGTAGAACTGAATAGGGGCTTAAGTCCAACAATTCTATAAGTCTACGGATTAGTAACACGTGATCCTGATAGAAAGAAGAGATAGCCTAGTTCTTAATCCCCGTAGGAAAGATAAGATGACTCAGATCAGAAGGGCATAAGGTATAAGGAGTAAAAAGAGCCTTACGTTCCATCCCACAATCAATTCCCTTATATAACTAAAGAATTTCTAGACTCAACTTCGACCAGTTTGGCTTGGTAATCCTACAGGCAGTCAAGCTCTGATACCAACACTGTCAGGACCACGACTCAATGCCACATCGATCTAGCATGTAACACCTCATATCACTTTGCGGCCTCACGCACGGTATTCCCACGGGTGTCGCCTTACCTTTTTCCGGGACCGTTTGCGCCTTTTGGCACACGTATATGATAGTGTCGCTAGCATCCATATGATAAGGAGCCCGGGCTGACATGGCTAGTCGTAAACCCAAAGTGGCACAAACTTACAGGGACAGGCATCCATGACCCAGCATCGAACGTGTCGGTCATCAGCGGGTGAATCCAGGCTGTAGCACTAGGCTAGCAGGACTCTGGTGAACCGGGCTGTAGCGGGCTAACAGGACTCCGGTATTCATCGCATGACATTTCCCCGAAGGGACAGACACAGGAACGAAGAAGGACACATGCCGGCCAGCCTAAGTGTTCCGGAGCAGTAGCAAGCTACCATGGCTCGGTGGAAACACTAGGAGACATTTCCCGGTAAGAGAGGCTACTAAAGATAAACAACTAGATAGTCAGATCCCACACATACCAAGCATTTCAATAACATACACACAATATGCTCGATATGTGCAAACACAACATGGCATCACAACATGACTCTACGACTCAAGTATTTATTCAATAGGCTCCGAGGAGCGAGATATTACAAACATGAGTCTCATGACCCAACATTCAGAGCATACAAATCAAAGCACAAGCGGAAGCTCAACATGTCTGAGTACAGACATCTACAAATGAAAAAGGCTGAGAAGCCTGACTATCTACCCAATCCTGCCGAGGCACAAGATCGTAGCTGAGGTAACAAGATAAACATCGGAGTCCATGTGGAACTACTAGTGAGACTGAAGTCTCTTTGCAAAAACATAAATTAAGCAACGTGAGTACAAATGTACCCAGCAAGACTTACATCAGATCTAACTACATATGCATCATTATCAACAAAGGGGATGGTGGGGTTTAACTGCAGCAAGCCAGCTTTGACTCGGTGGCTATCCTGAACTACGACTGCAAGTAACTCTTTTGAGGTGGCGCACACGAGTCCACATATTCACCATATCAATACACCACTATGGATCCGCTCCCGTCTCCCTACGAGAACGCCATCCATAGCACTCATGCTTATCTTGCGCATTTTAAAGTATCCACTTTCACTTGTCTATGAACTGTACAGGCAACCCAGAAGTCCTTTTCCGTGGACACGGCTATTCGAATAGATGATGTTAACCCTGCAGGGGTGTACTTCTTCACACACGCTCTCACCACTTACCGCCGTTTACACGACATGTACTCAGCAACCTTCAAGCTGAAGCCCAACGTGGGTGTCGGCCACGGCCTGCCTAAACACTCAAGTCTCTAGTCCAGGTTTATCGCCTATTCGGGTTCCATCCATGAGGAGATCCGGCCGGAGTTTCGCTCACAGCCCCAAACGATGTGTGCAGGGTTCCCGAGATACCTAACGGGTATTCGGTACACCGTGCCACGTACCTACCGCATCACAGCCCACCCCTCTGGTCAGCGCTGCCCACGGCCTCCAGCATACTACAAACACCAGAAACTACTTGCAACTCCTGGACAGAGGACAAGGGTGATTAAGAAGCCAAGAGGGTCCATTGGTTTCGGGCCCAATGCGTGGTAGTAGCTGAATCATGGATCACAAACACAGAACTCAATTCCTAAGGACGGCTGCAATGAGACAATCCACCATGTACTCCTACATGGCCTCTCACCGCTACCTTTACCAAATCGTATTCACACACTTAGCTCACACACAATAGGACATGTTCATACACCTTTGATTCATCCCCGATGAATCAGACCTGACTCAACTCTAAGCAGTAGCAGGCATGACAAACAAGCATGAATGAGTAGGCACAACAGGGCTCAAACAACTCCTACTCATGCTAGTGGGTTTCATCTATTTACGGTGGAATGACAGGTCATGCAGAGGATAAAGGGGTTCAGCTACCGCAGCAAGTAACAGATGAATCGTTGTTGTCCTAATGCAGTAAAAGAGAGCAGGAGCGAGAGAGTGGGATTATATCGAATGAACAAGGGTGTTTTGCTTGCCTGGCACTTCTGAAGATAACATTGAGTCTTCATCAGTGTCAACGATCACAACGTCGGAACATCGTCTACCGGGAGGGAACAGATACCGGCAACAAAGAAGAAATACAATCAATGCAATGCACAATATGATGCATGCTCATGACATGGCAATATGAATGTGTTTTGAGCTAATGCAACTAGCAACAGATTAAGTGAAGTTGGTTTGAATACAAGATTCAAATTCAAACTCCATATGTGATTATTCAAATGCCATTTAATTGATTTGTGCTAAACAGCAGATATAAGTTGTTCTAACATGCATGAAAATGGTACATATGGATTCCTTGAATTTTTCTGATAATTTTTCATATATAAATTATTTAATTTGGAGTTACGGTTGAATTTCTATGATTTTTAGAAGTTTATACAATTTTCTGGAATTTCCTGAATTTATTTTAAATCCAGAAAATTGTTAATTGCGTCAGCATGACGTCGGGGTGACGTCAGCAGAGTCAACACGCCAGGTCCAGGTCAAACTTGACCAGCGGGGTCCACTGGTCAGTGACACAACTAATTAACCAAGTTAATTAGCCTTAAGTTAATTCTAACTAAACTGTTTGTGGGGCCGGGGCCCACTAGTCAGCGACTAATCAGCTAACTAACCTAGGTTAATTAGTGTTAAACTAATACTAACTAAAAATGTCAGGGGGTGGCCCACACGTCAGTGACACACGGGGAAGGTCAACATGGTCAAACCCGGGTCAACTTGCCGGAGTTGACCCGCGGCTCGTCGCCGGCGGAGCCAGAGACGGCGGAGGGGTGCGGGTTTCCTCCTCCAGCGACCAAATGGCCGGCGGAGGGCGTCTACGTGACGCAGGCGCTCGTCCGCGTCGAGTAGTGGCAGCGGCTGGGCCTAAGATGGCCGGAGTCGTCACCGGCATCGACCGTGGCGGTCGCCGGAGCTCGGGCGAGCTCGGGGTCGACGCTACGGTGGCCGGGGAGGCTCGTGCGAGGCACCTACGTGCTCTAGGCAGCACGACAGCTGGGCCACTAGGTGGCCGGAGGCACGTCGGCGGCGGTCACAGGCGGCGGCGGGTTTCGGTCATTGGCAAAACAGGGACTAGAACTAGCAAACGTCGCGGAGACAAAGGGAAAACGGTGTAGAAGCTCACGGGGATCGTGTAGGGCTGATCGGTGAGCTCGGGGAGGCTTCGGAGGTGGCGAGCGGGCACTGGCGATCTCGAGCGGCCGGAGATGGGGAAGATGGTGTGGGCGGCGATGCAGGGCGTCCGGTGGGGCATGGGTTGGTGGAGAGGAAGAGGGGGTCGAGGCGGAGCCTCTGGGCGCAACAACGAGGCGAGGCAGTGGCTGTGGCCACGGCGACGCTCGTCGGCGGCGACGGACGCGTTCGGTGGCGGAAAGAACAGAGGAGGTGAGAGTGTTTGGGGGGAGAGAGAGGGAGTCCAGGGGGTCGGGGCAGCGCCGAGGAGATGATGCGAGGCGTCGCGGTGGCCAGGCGATGCAGACGAGCAGGGTGGTGGCGTGGCGAGCTCGGGCGCGTGCGCCGTGTCCCTCCTCTGCCTACTGGCGCGAGGAGGAAGGCGACAGGGAGGAGGAGGTGGGCTGGGCTGCTGGAGGAGCTGGGCCAGGTAAGTGGGCGCCAGGTAAGTCCAGGTGGGTTCTCTCTCTCTTTCTCTCTTACTTATTGTTTTCTATTTTTTTTCTTCCTCTGTTTTGATTTAGTTTAGCAACTAAATCATTTAAATAAATTCTGTAGGTTTTTATGTGGCTTGCTAAAATATGTACAAAGCTACTCACAAACTTCCAGAATTGTTGGAGTCATATTTAATATATATTAAATATAAATCCAAAGCAAATAGTTATTGGATTAATTCAAATGGCCAAAATAAATATCTCTGTGACTCAAAAAATATTGGTTTAAATTTTACCTCTTACCAATATTTCCATGGAATAACAGGAACATTTTCTTGGACTCATTTGAGAAGATTTAAATGTTGGTTATTTTTAGAGGTTTCCTGAGGCTTTTGAAAATTCCTCAATTCAAATTTCATTTGAATTTAAACATGATGCACACATGGAAGCAACCATAGATCAGGCCAGAACTAGGGATGTGACAGCAACGCAGGCCTCCCTCCTCTGCCACCACAGCCGAGGAGGAATGAAGGCCATCATCAGGACGAGGGGGATGGAGGCTTCCAGGAGCCGCGCGCCATCGCTTGCATCTTGGACGGCGCTCAAGCCCCGGCCTCTCAGCGCATCTTCAAGCAGTTTGCTCGTGAAGTGAATGCAGTCCTCCCCAAGCTTGAGGCCACGCGGCCTCTCAGGTGGTCAGCGTGCGCTATCACGTTCAGCTCAGCGGATCAGATCAAGTGCGCGGCCACAGCCGGAGTCCTCCCGATGCTTTGTTCCCCAATCATCAGCAATGTGCAAGTCACCAGGACCCTCATCGATGGCGGAGCAGGGCTCAAAATGTCCTGTCCGTCGAGACGTTCAACAACATCCAAGTTCCCTACAATCAGCTGCAGCCGACTAAGCCTTTCTCAGGAGTCACTGATGGCTCCACAGTTCCGATAGGACAGGTCCGCCTTCCTGTTACCTTCGGGAAGCGCGATAACTACTGCACTGAGCTCATTGACTTCGACGTCGCTCACATCCGCCTGCCGTACAATGCCATCCTCGGGTACCCCGCCCTGGCCAAGTTCATGGTTGTGA
Organism: Triticum dicoccoides; assembly: GCF_002162155.2. Classification (NCBI taxonomy): domain Eukaryota; kingdom Viridiplantae; phylum Streptophyta; class Magnoliopsida; order Poales; family Poaceae; genus Triticum; species Triticum dicoccoides. The sequence goes on along the minus strand of NC_041385.1, from coordinate 113,746,069 downwards.
CCCATCACGGCTACAATGTCCTCAAGATGCCAGGAAGCGATGGAGTCATCACCGTGCCTTGCAAAGAGAGAGACGTTGTGTGTTCTCTAGAACGCGCTTTCCAAGCCGCATCAATTGAAGACCCAGATCACGGAAGCGGGAGGCTTCCCGAGGCTGCTCCCAAGAAGGACAAGACATTGCCTGGCCCGACCCCTCAGGAGGCAGGCCCCTTAGGGTCCACGCCTGTTCAGGGGGCGCCTCCTTCTGTCGCATAGGAAGGCGCGCCCGACGCCCTCCTCGAGCAAGGCTCGGGGGCTCTCTCCTGGAGGGCCATCGACTTGGCTAGGATCACGAGGGAGGCGCTCGGGCACCACTTGGAGGCGTGCTTCAAAGCACGTTTCCCTCAATAAGGAGCAAGACAAGGAGGGCCAAACCCCCAGGAGTTCATCAGCGAGATCGTTCAAGAGCTGCAGGAGTCAAGAGTCATGAGTGGCAGCCGCCGCTTACCCGCTGTAGCTCCCTATCCAGGCGAGGATGGCGGGCTGCGTGTCTGCACCGACATACCAGTACTCAACCGAGCCGCCTCTCAGGAGCGCCTCTGGCCCTCACGCATGGGACGCTGCGAAGGTCCACCCCACAGCTATGTTCGCATGCCTTACGACTTGCAAAACGCAGCTGCCGTGCGTCAGCACCTCATGAGGAGCATCCTGGGAGCTCAAGCGGCCAGGCATTCCACAGTCGTGGCGGAGGCGGAGATGGTTCGCGAGGAGCCGCCAGTACCTCCAGAGCCTCCCGAGGCCCCTGGGCCTGGGGGCTCATGAAGATCGTCTCCCGCAGCGCACGCAGTGTGCTACTTCAGTACCCCTTCATCTTCAACATTATCAGGTGACATCCTTCGAGTTTCATTTTCAGCTAGGAGCACCCCCTAGGGCTGCATCATTCCCAGGCCGTGTGGGTCCGTCCCTGCAGCATGTATCCCTTTAATTCATGTTTAGCTTACTTTATTGGGGGCGCCCCTCGGGCTGCATCATCCCCAAGCCGCTCGGGCCAGACCCAGTGGCATGTATCCCTCTTGTGTTATTTCGGGTCGTGCGTTTGATGAATCATGATCGTTATTTGATGCCTGTCCACGGCACCCCTCTTCCTTCATGTCGGCTGCTTGCACGTTAAAGGGGGGGGGTACCTGAGCATCGTGACTCATGGGCTCCTACTGGCTCTCCAGCCCTCACCCTCTGGCCTTGTCCACGGCATCACGACCTGGCATACTAGCGACGGCTAAGCCCGCTCAAGGGCCGGGACCCGAGGACGTAGAGCGCCGACATCTAACCAAACTTGCAGGAACACATTACAAGAAAAGGCCCAGATCCAGGCGCAACCCGTCTTGAGGTAGGGCCCCGTGAGTCCCGCACTGGCTCACGGGTGCCCAGATACACCTCGCCAGGCCCTACCGTGCTAGCCACGTGTTAGGGCGCGGTTGTACACGCCCCGGGGGTTCCTCCCAGAGGGGAGCCCCCTCCCATGCACCAGTGGAAGCACCATGCTCCGTGCTGGCTGACGACACTGCCGAGGAGCGGCTATGCCCGTACACATACGGAAGCGCTATGCTCCGCGCTGGTGATAAACAACTGAGGGTGGCCCCCGGCTGCATCAACCTCAGGGAGCCCAGAGCTCAATGTCCAGCCTCATCGTAACGCCTCCCCTCGGGAGTGCCGCACAAGGGGGCTGGGCACGGGGGCTACACCTGGGTCACGCCCAGATGTACGCCACCCAGCCAGGCCCCTCGGGCCTAGTTCGTCGCACGCCTCTCCCCGAGCGGAGCCAAGGTACGAAGGCCATTTGAGCGTCAAGGGGGACTCCTGAGCATCGCGACTCAGGAGCCTAACTGGTCACGTAGCCCCTCACTTCTTAGTTCCAAAAGGCTAACGGTGGTTGAGGTATGCGCGGGGCCGGGCTCTGCAGACGTAGAACGGTAAATTCACCCATACATCTCACCTCCCTACTTGTTGTTCGTGCGTCAAGGGGGAATCCTGAGCATCGCGACTCAGGAGCCTAACTTGTCATGTAGCCCCTCACTCCTTGGTCCCGTCCTGGTTTCCGGTCAGGGCTAACGGCGGCTAAGGTATGCGCGGGGCCAGGCTCTGCCGACGTAGAACACAAGCAAGTAGGAAGGAAAAACACAAATATTAAGGAATTCAAAAGCAAATATTACAGTCCATAGAATGCTTTCAGAACGCCAAACACAAGTTTAAACGCCTCCACGAGGCAGGATGCATGTTGCAGGAACTAGAAGCAGGACGGAAGCTGTAAAGGGGTCACTTTTTGGCGGTGCCATCGCTGGTGACGGAGCTGCGCTGGGCGACTTCGCCTCGTGGAGCCCCAGGATCGGCGGCGCATCGCTTCGGCTTGGTGCTGAAGGCCCGGAACTTCGCCAGCAGAGCCTCCGCTCGACCCTTCACGGCCTCAGCAGCGACGGCGGCACGCTCGCCGCTCACAGGCTCCAGCAGGCTGTCAAGGTCAACGTCGGGGTTGCGGAGGTAGACATGGGTGAAGACGCGCATCAACGCTGCAAAAGAAAGGACACGCGCCTCAGCCTCATCCGTGGGGCCAAGGCCGAGGTCAACATCTTCAAGGGAGCGGACCAGGAAGGGAAGCAGCTTGGCGGGGCCGTCCTCGGCGCCGGCCAGCGGGCTCTCCAGGCCGCTGTCGTAAAGAGACTTCAGCAGGGTGCGAGCCTTCTCCTCCAGCTTCACGAAGGCCACGCGGTCCTCGGCCAGCACCCGCGCCTTGCCATCCAGCTCGATCCTCTTCGCCTCTAGCGCCTGCTCCAGCGCACCCAAGCGGCCATGGCATTTATCAAGTTTGGCATCCCGGTCCTTGGCGGCAGCCTCGCGGGCCTTCATATCTTCCTCCTTCCCCTGGCGGTCGTGGGCCTCCTTGGCAAGCTGCTCGCGCAGGCCTTGCAGCTCGCTCTCCAGCACCTTGCAACGATCCCAGACATCCGCAACCTCACCCAAGGCAGCGTCACGAGCGGCCTTGGTCTCAAGGAGGGCCTACTTCTCCTTGTCGCAGGATGACGCGGCCTGAGCTAGCGCCGCTCGAACTGAAGCATCAGAGCGGACCTAGCCAGAGGCCAGCTCCAGGCACCCGGCCACCAAGTGAGGGTCGACGCTCTGAAGGTCTCCCCGCAGCCGGTCCAGCTCGGCAGCAGCACGATCCAGGACGGCGGAAGGAGTCGGAGAAATGGCAGTCGGTGGAGTAGGAGGAGAAGACGGTAGCGTGATCACAGCACCAAGAGTCAGGACCTTCTGCGCCCCGGTAACAGCGGCAGTGGCGCGAGGAAGGGACACCTCGGGAGTCACTTGGGCCACGAGGGCTGAGCTTGCCCCAGCTCGCCCCACCAAGCCTCACGAGGATGCCCGGGAAGGCGAGGCCCGACTCTTGCCACCCTCTTCTCCCGCGGGTGGAAGTGTAGCCCCTGACGAAGCCTCAGGAGCCCCCTTCAGCTTTTTTGCCGTGGGCACCGACCTAGCCAAGGAATATGGATGTCAAGCCTCAACAACGAAGCAAGAAGCAAACTGAGAATCAAGCACTTACTGGTCATCGCTCGCGGCCTCAAGCAACCTCCGGCCAAACTTGAAGCCTGAGAGTCGGCTGCTGGGGTCTAACTCAGGAGGCTCAAGAGCAGGAGGCACGTCTGCAGATCACCTCGGAGTTGGGGCAGACCCGCGGAGAACCAGCCCCGTCCTGTCCTTCTTCGAGATCAGGGGTGAGCTCTCGCCACCTAGCTCGTCGCCATCGTCATCATCGTCCGGCATGAGGTGAAGAGCGCGGGACCTGCGCCGAGGGAGGGGTGCTCTCGACTCCCCGTCGGTAGCCTCGGAGTCGGGCTCCTCTTCCTACTCCTCTTCTTCCTCCTCTTCGCTGGAGTCGCTGGAGGACACGTTCACCGTCGCCAGGGCCGCCAGACCCTCGGGAACCTCCACGGGCACAGGCCCGTCCCCGTCAAAAGCTCGGGCGAAGGGCGGCGACCAATCCTGCCGAAGGAACAGGGGCATAGGAGCACCCCCCAGTCTCGCCACGTCACCCCCAACCAAGGATTGGAGGACCACGGCCAGATCTTCGTCGGCCAGGACTATGGAGCTCGGGCGAAGGGCGGCGTCGGCCCCCCCGAGCCTCCACAGCGGGAGCAAATATTCCCGAAGCGGAGCCACCCGGTGCTCCAGGAACTCCCTCAGGAGCGACGCCCCGGTCAGCTTCGCCGTCGCCATGTTGCCCGGCCACAGGTCTGCATCCATCCTCTCCAGCGTCGGCTTCGCGCGAGGATCAACGAGCTCTGCGCGGGACCAAGCATCAATAGATTTGGGCTGCTTTGTGGGCAGAATCAGCCGGGATGGATGCGCCCAGCATCCACCATGACCCACTTGCTCCTGAACCCTTCAATCCTCTTCCTGGGCATCGAGATGGCGTTAGAGCTGCCATACGAAAGAAAGCTCGCGCACGCGATGATGGAGCCGCGAGAGACCCGGAGGTAGAACTAATGGCACAGCAAGGCCACCGAGGGCCTCACCCCGACGTGAGCCTCGTGGTAGTAGGCGAAAATTGCCAGGAGAAGAACAGAGTTGGGATGGAGGTGCAGAGCTAGAAGGTTGTAATGGTGGAGAACAGAGAAGAAGAACTCAAAAAAGGGGGGCACCAGGCCGGCGGCGATGGCGCTCACGAAGAGCAGGTAGAAGGTGCTTCCTTCGTCCTCAGGACGGGCGGAACCAACCTTAAGCACGGCCGCCCCGTCGTTGCCTTGCGCCGCCATCATCTGGCGCGTCAGGGCAAGGCTCTTCCCCGACACATTCGAAGGATCCAGAGCGGGCGAGTACCATGCTCCGCGCGGGGTCTGGCGAGGCGCCATGCCTTGCTAGGATGCAGAGTTGGAGTAGATCTGGGGATTTCGTAAGCAAGAAGAATAGGAGCGAGAAATGGGATCTGGGCAACAAGTGGAGAAGGTAAAGAAGGTAAGCCAAGGTGGGTACCGCCCTTTCGTCAGCTCGTGCAGTTGCCGAGGCGTCGTGGGGGAGCCAGGACACCCACGTCCAATCAACCGCCATGCGGCGCCCAAGGCCGCAGGCTATTGGCGCCCGCGGCGCTTCGCACTTGCCCCTTCGCTTCTCTGCTAAGCCAAGTCTGGGCGCGCCTTGGGCCCGGGGGCTACTGTCGGCATTCTGGGAATGGGGGTACCCAGACTTGCCTCCCTGCGGCCTACGGCGTGGCTCCAGGAGTGGCCCAGTATGGCCCATGTTCATCAACACATGCTCAAGACCCTCGCGAGGGGCCAAGCCTCGCGGGGCGGACGACAGGAGGCTTCCTCGGGCACGGCCTCGTCAGCCTTGCTCACGAGGAGGCAGAGAGATCAAGGCGGGGGTACCTCGCGAGGTTCTCATGACGCAAGCCATGACGACCAAGGCCAGGTGGGTGCCAGGCGGGCGCCGGCCTGCACAGAGTCCTTGTTTCCTCTTTGGTGCAAAGGGGGCAAGCGCAGGCGAGGGTATCAAGCAAAGGCAACCATTTCGGTGCAACAAGACCAAGACCAGCAGAACGGCAGGATGGAGGTCATCGTGGAGGCCAAGCCGGCGTCACCATCAGAGTCTTTGGCAGGCGAGGACACTTTAGTCATGATAAGTGTACTAGATGTTCCCCTTTAAAATGGCCAATTGTTGGCGCCCTTCCCGCTCAATATTTGGGAAGAGGCCCAGGGCCTCCGCCTATAAATAGGACTTGCCACCCCCAGGGTAGAGGCATCTAGCTGATGGGGAGATCGACCAGAGAGTAGAACCTTAGCCAACACCACCATAAGAGGTCCTCCCCTCGCGGGGCAGTTCTTCCTTGTATTGTTCATCATCAGCCCCAGAGGCAATCCACCACACCACACACTAGAGTAGGGTATTACACCACAATGGTGGCCTGAACTAGTATAAATCTCGTGTCCCTTGTGTTGTTCCTCGTGTAGTTTAGATCTTGCGAGGCGACGAGACATGGGTAGGCAGGGGGTGTGATCTCCGCGTGCACCCCAGAGTTCGAACCTTGAGGGTTTGCCGGAACCCAAAATCCAACAGGGCCTCCACGGCAGCAGCACCATCTGCAGTGCATACACAGAGCATTAACATCATGCCATTCTCGCATTTTCCTATACAATATAATAAGGGGAGCAGAGTACTGATAACCCACAAGTATAGGGGATCGCAACAGTTTTCGAGGGTAGATTATTCAACCCAAATTTGTTGATTCGACACAAGGGGAGCCAAAGAATATTCTCAAGTATTAGAAGCTGAGTTGTCAATTCAACCACACCTAGAAACTTAATATCTGCAGCAAAGTGTTTAGTAGCAAATTAATATGATAGTGGTGGTAACGGTAACAAAAGTAAAGACAGCAAAAGTAATGTTTTTGGTATTTTGTAGTGATTGTAACAGTAGCAACGGAAAAGTAAATAAGCGAGAACCAGTATATGAAAAACTCGTAGGCACCAGATCAGTGATGGATAATTATGCCGAATGTGGTTCGTCATGTAACAGTTACAACATAGGGTGACACAGAACTAGCTCCAGTTCATCAATGTAATGTAGGCATGTATTCCGTATATAGTCATACATGCTTATGGAAAAGATCTTGCATGACATCTTTTGTCCTACCCTCCCATGGCAGCGGGGTCCTATTGGAAACTAAGGGATATTAAGGCCTCCTTTTAATAGAGAACCGGAACAAAGCATTAGCACATAGTGAATACATGAACTCCTCAAACTATGGTCATCACCGGGAGTGGTCCCGATTATTGTCACTTCGGGGTTGCCGGATCATAACACATAGTAGGTGACTATAGACTTGCAAGATAGGATCAAGAACACACATATATTCATGAAAACATAATAGGTTCAAATCTGAAATCGTGGCACTCGGGCCCTAGTGACAAGCATTAAGCATAGCAAAGTCATAGCAACATCAATCTCAGAACATAATGGATACTAGGGATCAAACCCTAACAAAACTAACTCGCTTACATGATAAATCTCATCCAACCCATCACCGTCCAGCAAGCCTACGATGGAATTACTCACGCACGGCGGTGAGCATCATGAAATTGGTGATGGAGGATGGTTGATGATGACGACGGCGACGAATCCCCCTCTCCGGAGCCCCGAACGGACTCCAGATCAGCCCTCTCGAGAGAGATTAGGGCTTGGCGGCGGCTCCATATCGTAAAACGCGATGAAACTTTCTCTCTGATTTTTTACTCCTCGAAAGCCAATATATGGAGTTGGAGTGGGCGTCGGAGGGCCACCAGGGGGCCCATGAGGTAGGGGGCGCGCCCAGGGGGGAGGGGCGCGCCCCCACCCTCGTGGACAGGGTGTGGGCCCCCTGGTCTTCATCTTTGGCGAGGTTTTTTTTATTTATTCTAAGATATTCCGTGGAGTTTCAGGTCATTCCGAGAACTTTTGTTTTCTGCACATAAAACAACACCATGGCAATTCTACTGAAAACAGCGTCAGTCCGGGTTAGTTCCATTCAAATCATACAAGTTAGAGTCCAAAACAAGGGCAAAAGTGTTTGGAAAAGTAGATACGACGGAGATGTATCAAGTACATACACTGGGATTCTTCTAGTCGTCTGTTCACCAGCGTGGTATCGACATCAATAGATCCGATCTGCCGTCTCAATTCGGCAAATTCAACAGACTGGTCGGCTGTCGGATCCTTGTATACCTGCACATATATACAACGCAACAATTAATAATTGATCCCCCGTTTGCCGCCTATGGCGGGCAACTAGAGTCTCAGGGGCTACTATCCATAGGGAGCACACCTAGCGTGTGCTTCTTAACAAAAAAAATAGTGCATTTTTTCACCACATACCTCGAAGCCTTTGAGCAGGCTTGTGAATGCCTCATTCAAACCGCTGGTAGCGGATGAAATCTTCGTGTGCACCATGCTCATTAAAGAGCGGTGCTCCTCCAAGAGCGCGACTCGCTCCAGAAAGCCTGTCAGTATGTCCGATCGGACATCGAACTGAGCCGGACCCTTCCCTTCGCCCCCCGTGGGAGCCAAATGCTCTGGGCTCAGGGTGACTGATGTGTTCGCTTCTAGCTTCGGAAAATCCAGACTCCTCCATGATGACACCTCTGTGTCGCTCGCTTCATGAAGCGGAGAGGTTGGCGGAGTCTCACTCTCCATCATCTCCGGACGAAGGTCCCCCGAAGACGAACTCTATTGAGAAGAGCTGCTCGCCGGACTACAAAAGACGAAGTCTTAGTTAAAGATCTCGGAGTAATGCCATACCTTTGAATTAATGATTAACTTACGGCTCGGGGGAGGCCTGGCCCGTTGGTGGGCATGACGTGGTAGGGGTGCCCGTCGCGGCAGAGCCCCCTGGTGAAACCTTCTTCCCTTGCTTGGGCATCTCCGCCTCCAAGGCTTCGGGGGCCGCCCTCTTCTTCCCGCGTGGGGAGGAGTGAGGGAGTCCTGGACTAGGGGGTGTCCGGATAGCCAAACTATCATCATCGGCCGGACTCCAAGACTATGAAGATACAAGATTGAAGACTTCGTCCCGTGTCCGGATGGGACTTTCCTTGGCGTGGAAGGCAAGCTTGGCGATACGGATATGTAGATCTCCTACCATTGTAACCGACTCTATGTAACCCTAGCCCTCTCCGGTGTCTATATAAACCAGATGGCTTTAGTCCGTAGGACAACAACAATCACAACAATCATACCATAGGCTAGCTTCTAGGGTTTAGCCTCCTTGATCTCGTGGTAGATCTACTCTTGTAATACCCACATCATCAATATCAATCAAGAAGGACGTAGGGTTTTACCTCCATCAAGAGGGCCCGAACCTGGGTAAAACATCGTGCCCCTTGTCTCCTGTTACCATCCGCCTAGACGCACAGTTCGGGACCCCCTACACGAGATCCGCCGGTTTTGACACCGACATTGCTGCTTTCATTGAGAGTTCCTCTGTGTCGTCGTCGTTAGGCTCGATGGCTCCTTCGATCATCAACAACGACGCGGTCCAGGGTGAGACTTTTCTCCCCAGCCAGATCTTCGTATTTGGTGGCTTTGCACTACGGGCCAATTCGGTTGGCCATCTGGAGCAGATCGAAAGCTACGCCCCTGGCCGTCAGGTCAGACTTGGAAGTCTTAACTTCACGGCTGAGCTCCGCGGAGACTTGATCTTCGACGGATTCGAGACGCAGCCGAGCGCGCCGCGCTGTCACGCTGGGCATGACTTAGCTCTACTGCCGGACAGTGCCCTGGAGGTCGAGCGGAGGCGCAGATCGAGGACGGATGGTTAGACACCGCCTCGGGGGCTGCAACCTCTGCGGCGATAGAGCCGATAACTGACTTCGTCCCTTTTGAAGCTTGTGACTCCAAGGTGTCGGACTCCTTGCCGGACTCCGAACCTCTCGCGCCCCCCCCAATCGAATCCGATTGGGCGCCGATCATGGAGTTCGCGGCCGCGGACATCTTTCAACACTCACCTTTTGGCGACATTTTGAGTTCTCTGAAATATCTCTCGTTATCAGGAGAGCCCTGGCCGGACTGCGGTTAGGACGGTTGGGATGCGGACGACGAAGAAATTCAAAGCCCACCCACCACCCACTTTGTTGCCACTGTCGACGACCTAACCAACATTCTAGACTATGACTCTGAAGACATCGACGGTATGGACGACGACACCGGAGACGACCAAGAACCAACACCTATTGGGCACTGGAAAGCCACCTCAACTCACGACATATACATGGTGGACACACCAAAAGGAAGAGATAACGAGGAACAACGGGACACGGCGAAGGGCAATTCCCCCGAAAAACAACCAAAACGGCGACGCAAGCGCCGCCCGAAGTCCCGCCTCGATAACAACAGCACCCATAATGACCCAGCCATAGAGCAGGGAAAACTGGTGGAGGACGAACATGCAACGAAGCAACCATCCGAACAAGGCGAATCGGACAATCAACCCATTCTCGGTGAAACCAACAGTCCAAACGATCTCACGCCAGACACATAACCGGAGCATAAGAACCTTCACAAAAGGCTCGTCGCCACCGCAAGAAGTTTGAAGAAGCAGAAACGGAAGCTCAATACAGTGGAAGACGTACTCAGAATGAGGTGGAGCAAAGTACTCAAAACCGCAGACAAATACGGCAATAGTTACCAAGCAAAGAGCTACCCGAAGCGCAAGCTGCTGCCCGAATTGGACGAGGAGGCCGTAGAGCCACCACAATCAAAAAGCAAAGAGGCCGCCTGGCCGGATAGACGACCAGATGACAGGCCAAGAGCGGCAAGCGGCGCCGCACATGACACACATAAAGATGCTCGCCAAAAGGATGGCCCGGTCAGGTCCATTTACGGGCCAAAAAAGAGGGCCCTAGGAAGCAACCCAACACGCCGAGTGCTCGCAGGTAATGGCACACCTAAATATAGGGGCGCCGCACACCCATTATTTTTCACCGGTGAGGTGCTGGATCATGAATTTCCAACGGGATTCAAGCCCGTAAATATAGAAGCATATGACGGAACCACAGACCCTGGAGTCTGGATTGAGGATTACATCCTACACAAACATATGGCTAGAGGAGACGATCTCCACGCCATAAAATATCTACCCCTCAAGCTCAAAGGGCTAGCTCGGCATTGTCTTAAAAGCCTCCCAGAAAATACCATTGGAAGTTGGGAAGAGCTTGAGGACGCATTTAGAGCAAATTTTCAGGGGACTTATGTCCGCCCTCCGGATGCAGACAATTTAAGTCACATAACTCAACAACCCGGAGAGTCAGCGTGCAAATTCTGGAACAGGTTCCTCACTAAAAAGAACCAAATAGTCGACTGTCCGGACGCCGAAGCCTTAGCAGCTTTTAAACATAATGTCCGAGACGAATGGCTCACCAGACACCTCGGCCAGGAAAAGCCGAGAACAATGGATGCGCTAACGAGCCTCATGACCCGCTTTTGCGCGGGAGAAGATAGCTGGCTGGCAAGATGCAACACCAGCGACCCAAGTACATCTGAGGTCAGAGATGGAAATGGGAAATCACGACGCAGAAAAGATCAGCGCCGGAATAAAGAAAATGGCACAAAGAACACGGCGGTCAACGCCGGATTCAAAAGCTCTCAGCCGAACAACAAAACACTGCCTCCTAAGGACAATAGTGACGAGCTATCCAACCTAAACAAAATTTTGGATCGGATATGTCAAATCCACAGTACCCGGGGGAAACCTGCAAACCACACCCACCGAGATTGTTGGGTCTTCAAGCAGTCCGGCCGACTCAACGCCGAACAAAAGGGGCTCGACACACCAAGCGGAGACGATGACGGATCCCACAAGCAGCAGACCGGAGTACAGAAGACTTTCCCACTAGAGGTCAAAACAGTGAACTCACTTCATGTGATAAATTGTGCGGAAGCGATATAAACCTGTTATACCAGGATACCATCCGCAGAATGGGGATAGACCCTACCAAAATCCGCCATAACAACACTTCCTTCAAGGAAGTAACGCCAGGCCCATATGCCAAGTGTACAGGCTCTGTACTACCAAAAGTTGTGTTCGGTTCACCCGACAACTTCCGTTGCGAAAAGCTAACCTTCCATATCGCCCCATTCAAAAGTGGCCATCAAGCACTACTGGGACGCGAAGCTTTCGCCCGCTTTAACGCAAAACCGCATTACACGTCTCTTACACTCAAAACGCCCAGTTCACGAGGCATAATCTTATCAAAAGGAAACTCCAAGTGTCCCTTGACCACGGAAAACGTGAGACTGCCTTAACAGCCACACATCAACCCAACCTTTTTGATCAAAGCCCCTAAAAAACAGGTCATTTAGACCTCGGACACGGTTAGACAAGTCCGACTTAGATAAACAAGGGGCTTCCTAGCCGCATACAAGGGGCTGCACGTATAAACAATGAGAACCAATAAAACTCAGTTTTATCCATCTCCCAAATTATACTCTGTTTTAAATACATTTTTGCATGATATTTTTCCCAAACTAAGTTCTTCTCTTTTACAGATGAACCACATGCTACACCCGTCCAGGATACAGCACAACGGAGACACAGGCGCAGACGTGCAGCAGGGACCCGTTGCAAGGAATCTTTTCAGATTAAGACCCTGTGTAAACCTTTCTTACTGTCTCTTGTTGATACTCATCCCCCGGTTCCCCACAATAACCGAGGAGGAGGCTGGCGTTTTGGCATCGGCCGCGTCAGAAGTTCTCGCTTGCACCTGGACAATAGGGGCTTAGGGCATTGTTCTGCCCATTATCATAAAGTCCGAATACCTTAGGGAGTGTTCGGCGTCTCGAGTTAGGCCTTATATGCATCAGCTCTGAATCATGTCTTTGGTCAAATGTTGGGTTTGCCCGGCTCCTGTGTTTTGCTGCCTTATGTTCCACATTGTCGGCTAACGCGGCACTAGGAGAACTACTGCGATTGTGCCCCGGTTCGGCCGGGCGAGCACCTCAGTAGAGAAAGCCGAAAACTGACTTTCATGATATAGCGAGAGACTGGTCAACCACTCGATCGACTATCGGAATGTTTAGAATTCCTTCGCTTTGACGAAGGGCTGCTTCCCGGTCAGGCACACACGTGCCCTGAGTTCGGAGATCGTGGAGCCTCTAGGGGCTATATCGTAGCCCCACCATCGAGCTCCTATGGCTAGGTGAAAGTGATAAAGCATTATAGTCCGGTTGCCTAGTTTGCTATGCTATCACCTCCTTCAAAGGACCAAGGCGTTGGATTAAGTGTGAAAATGTGCCTTTTTTTGCAAACACCCCCGCACTATGTGCGTGGGGGCTGAAGCCAAAGACTGCCATCTTTCAGGTTACAAATATATGTACATAAACGGCCGCACAAGGGATATTTCAATACTTGAACGCACAAGTATAAAAAGTCGATGCATTATACATATGATCTCACAAATCATACACGTCATTTGAACATGACATTTTTCGAGCACTGCGACTCTATTACACGAGCGCCCTGCAGGACTTCCTCAAAATAGTGCTCGGTGGGTAATCGGCTCTCGTCCGAATCCCGGGATGCAATGTCGGTGGCATTCATCTCCGCCCAGTATGTCTTAACACGGGCAAGAGCCATCCGTGCACCCTATATGCAAGCCGACCGCTTCATCGCCTTGATATGCGGTACCGCCCCAAGGAATTGCTGCAATAAACCAAAGTAACACTTCGGCTTGGGCCTTTCCGGCCATAGATGAGCGACCAGATCCGTCATGGCTAGTCCGGACAATCTATTCAGCTCAGCCCACTCAGCTAACTGATCGGTCAACGGCAGTGGACGCTCCGGACTTTGGAATTGAGACCAAAACAGCTCTTCCATTTCATGATCCTTCTGACTTCGGAAGTGCCGAACCGCGTCCGCCGCACTCGCCGCCAAATCCAGATAAGGATTCTCCGTACTCCACAGCTGGCCCAACTGAGCATACTTCGGATATGTGAATTTCCTACGCAACAGAAAGGGCTTTCCAGTCACAACATCTCCGGCCTGATGCAGTTCCTCCTTTATAGCCCGCATTGCAGAACGAGCATCCTTGGCTTCGGCGGTGGCCTTCTTCAGGCCCTCTTGCTCCACTTGGCGTTCTCTCTCAAGAACCTCATAGCGGTCGGTAGCATCTTTTAATTTCACGGCCATTAGGGCCATTTCCTCCCTGCTTCGGCAGTGAGCAGCCTTCTCGTCTTTTAGCTCCTCCGCTGCCTTCAAGGCGGCCGCGTCACTCTTTCTGGCTTGGTCCTTGGCCCGAGCAAGCTCCGCCCGAAGGTCTTCCACAGCAGCGGTGCCATCTGCATCAAGCATACATGTTGTAAGGAGTGGGCATCAACTCCCTTACCAGGTGACCACGGAGAAGCAACCTACCTTGTGACTCGTCAAGTCGTTTATTGACCAGCGGATGTCCACATCCGCAACGCCGAGTTGCCGCTTTAGTTCGGCAACTCCATCATTCCGGCTGGCCACCGGACTATCAGCCACCTGCATAGGAAAGGCGAGAATTAATACCTGAGATTATGATCCTTGGCACGCTGTCGCTTTCGACAACATACCGAGTCTCAGGGGCTACTATCTACACAGGGCGCACTTTATGTGTAAAAACTGTCAAAAGGTATGTCATTTTTACGTACCTCAAACCCCGCCAGCAAACTTCTGACGGCATCATGCAACCCTCCCTCGGCGGATGAAATTCTTTCAATCACCATACTCATCAATGTACGATGACCTTCTGAGATAGGCGCCCTCTCGAGCAAATCCTTCAGCTCCCCCGGCCGTACACCAGTTGGTGCCGAACTCTCCGGTCCCTCCGGACTTGGGGAGACCCTCCGTGACGATACTTCAGGGTCGCCCGCCCCGCCTGATGGCGCGGCAGATGGAGGCGTCTCGCTCTCCATCATCTCCGGACGAAGGTCCCCCGAAGACGAGCTCTGCTGAGAAGGACGGAGATCCGAACTACAAGATAAAAACTTCGGTTATCCTCAGAAGCAAAAATAGGGATGTCTCTTATTACAAAACTCCCCTTTTTCTACTTACGGCTCACTGAAGGGCTGATTCCTTAGAGGAGATGGTGCGTCCAGGGTTCCCCCTGGTGTAGGACCCTCGGGTGAAGATTTCTTCCCCCGCTTTGAGGCCTGAGCCTCCGGATCTTCGGAAGCGGTCCTCTTCTCCCCCTGGAAGGAGGGATTCTCGATCCCCCCTTTCTCGAAAGCCTCCTTAATAGAGGCGGTAGTTTCTCTGTTTTCCCCTTCGCCCTCCTCTGGAGGTTCAACCTCCAGCATCTTGACCAGCACCGAATCTGGCGCGGTCTCCGGGAGGGGGGCCGGACACCGTATCAGTTTTGCTTGCGCTATCCACTCCTGTTCAAAGGACGACTGGTTAAAAGGCAAATCCAAGAATATGCAGACAAACGGTATGTCCGGACACAGGGCTACTTACCGGAGCATCCGGGCGATTGCAGCTTAGACCGGCATCCTCGATCAATTCCGGACACACTTCTTGTGATCCGAAGAACAATTTGTACATCTCCACGGGTGTCGTACCCATGAAGTGTTGGAGAGCTCATGGCCCCTCTGGATTGAATTCCCACAGGCGAAGGGGGCAGCGTTTGTAGGGCAGAAGACGCCGAACCAGCATAACCTGCATCACTACGACCAGATTGATCTCCCTCTCTTGGAGGTCTCGAATCCGGCCCTGCAATAGGGGTACGTCCTTTGACGGCCCCCAGTTAAGCCCTTTGTTGACCCATGACATCAGCCGATGTGGAGGTCCCGAGCGAAAGATGGGCGGCGGCCTCTGCCTCCTGCCCCTGGGAGCGGTAATATAGAGCCACTCCTGTTGCCACAAACCGAGCTCCTCCTGGAAAGAGCCTTCGGGCCATGGAGCATCGGCCCTCTTGCTTATAACCGCCCCGCCGCACTCTGCCTGACGCCCCTCAATCATCTTCGGCTCCACGTTGAAGGTTTTGAGCCACAAACCAAAGTGAGGGGTAGTGCGGAGGAAGGCTTCGCAGACGACAATGAATGATGAGATATGGAGGATGGACTCCGGAGCCAAATCATGGAATTCCAACCCATAGTAAAACATGAGCCCCCTCACGAAGGGATCCATCGGGAAGCCTAAACCCCGACGGAGGTGAGATACGAACACGACGCTCTCGCCAGGCTCGGGAGTAGGGATGACTTGCCCTTGGGCAGGCAGCCTATGCGAAATCTCGTAGGTTAAGTACCTGGCTTCTCTCAGCTTTAGCACGTCCTCCTCCGTAACGGAGGAGGGCATCCACCGGCCCTGCAAGTCGGAGCCGGACATTGTCGAAGTTCGGAAGCGCTCGAATCTGGAGCCCTGAGTGTTGGAGCTCGGGGCAAGGGGCGGATTCGATTGAGGATTGAAGAAAAGAAACGAGCCTTGGTCTCATTATAAAGAGGGAGAATACCAAGAGCCGTCCCCGTAGCCGTTTGGAACTCGCCTTCGATGGAGGAGGCGTGGCAACGGGCGCGGTGGGGTTACCCACATCCGTATTGATGAGAATCCCGAAATATGGGGGGCACGATCTCTGCTTCAACAAGACGTGCCAAGGAAACCGCTTCGCTAAACGCGCTGAGGCGGTATAATAAAAACGATTCAAGTAAAGGCTTGGTAGTGGTGTGACGTCACGCCACCAAATACATCAGCGGATTGAACTTGTGTAAATATTATTCCCGCCTTGCAATGCCGAAGACAATATGCGCATCGGACTTGTCGTCATTGAAGCCTGGTTCAGGGGCTACTGAGGGAGTCCTGGACTAGGGGGTGTCCGGATAACCGAACTATCATCATCGGCCGGACTCCAAGACTATGAAGATACAAGATTGAAGACTTCGTCCCGTGTCCGGATGGGACTTTCCTTGGCGTGGAAGGCAAGCTTGGCGATACGGATATGTAGATCTCCTACCATTGTAACCGACTCTATGTAACCCTAGCCCTCTCCGGTGTCTATATAAACCGGATGGCTTTAGTTTGTAGGACAACAACAATCACAACAATCATACCATACGCTAGCTTCTAGGGTTTAGCCTCCTTGATCTCGTGGTAGATCTACTCTTGTAATACCCACATCATCAATATCAATCAAGCAGGGCGTAGGGTTTTACCTCCATCAAGAGGGCCCGAACCTGGGTAAAACATCGTGCCCCTTGTCTCCTGTTACCATCCGCCTAGACGCACAGTTCGGGACCCCCTACCCGAGATCTGCCGGTTTTGACACCGACAAGGAGGCTTTAACCTCCCCCTCCTGGCTCTCCTCCATAGTAGAGGTAGTGATTCCTCCGGTCTGGATGCGTGGTGCGGTTTCACTGCCCTCTCCTTCGCCTTTCCTTGAGGGTATTTTTCTGAGCGCCCGGTCAAGCATCTTTGCGATGGTTGGACCAGGCGAGCCTTCAGGAAGTGGCGCCGGACACCTCATTCTCTCCGCCTTATTGAGCCATTCCTGGCCACGGAGGGATTCTCAGAATTACAATTATGATAAATATAAATGAAGTGTCCGGCTTTAAGGTTACTTACTTGGGCGTCTAGACGACTGCAGCTTAGGCCCGCATCCTCGGTGGTGTTCGGACACTTTACTTGTGGTCCGAAGAGTAATTTACACATTCCTTCGAGATTCAGGCCGAAGAAGTGCTTAATAGTCCGCGGACCCTCTGGATTAAACTCCCACATCCAGAGAGGCCGACGTTTGCACGGCAGAGTCCGCCGGATTAGCATCACTTGCATTATGCTGACGAGATTTATGTCTCTCTCTATGAGCTCCCGGATACGATTCTGCAGTTCTGGTACATCGCCAGCAGGCCCGTAATTCCGTCCTACGTCGGTCCAAGACGCTGACTGTGATGGAGGGCCCGGGCGGAACTCGGGGGCAGCTGCCCACTTTGTGCCTCTAGGAGCCGTAACATAAAACCACCTCTGTTGCCACACATTGGACGCTTCCGGAAAGGAGCCCTCTGGCCATGGGGCATCAACATTCTTGCTTATTACGGCACCTCCGCACTCCGCATGTCACCCCTCGATCATCTTCGGTGTCACATTGAAGGTCTTGAGCCATAAGCCGAAGTGTGGGTTGATGTGGAGAAAAGCCTCGCACAGAATAATAAATGATGAGATGTGGAGGATGGCGTCTGGAGCCAGATCATGAAAATCCAAGCCGTAGTAGAACATGAGGCCCCTCACAAAGGGGTCAAGGGTGAGGCCTAGACCTCAGAGGAAGTGAGGAACGAACACGACTGTCGGTGTCAAAACCGGCGGTCTCGGGTAGGGGGTCCCAAGCAGTGCGTCTTAGGATCAATGGTAACAGGAGGCAAGGGACACAATGTTTACCCAGGTTCGGGCCCTCTCGATGGAGGTAAAACCCTACTCCTGCTTGATTAATATTGATGATATGGGTAGTACAAGAGTTGATTTACCACGAGATCAGAGAGGCTAAACCCTAGAAGCTAGCCTATGGTATGATTGTTGTATATCTCTATCGACTAGCCTGGCCCCGCTTTATATAATGCACCAGAGGCCTAGGATAACAAGAGTCCTAGCCGAATACGCCGATGGGGGAGGAGTCCTTGTCTTGATCGCCAAGTCTTGTGGATTCTTCCTTGTATGCGACAGCTGTCCGGACTGGCCCATGAGTATACGGCCATGGGGGTCATCGGCCCAATCCAACTGATCGGGAGACGACGCGTTGAGTACCCCCTAGTCTAGGACACCGTCAGTAGCCCCCTGAACCGGTCTTCAAGTTAGGGACCATGCTGTTTTTCTGGACAGCGAACTTGTTTCCTTCGTCACCACCTCCTCGAGTGTCGGTTTGACGATTGCTTCGGTGGAATAGTGAGGAATTACGTCTACAACAGCCACGCCAAATTTCGTCGAGTTCCGATGGAGGAATCTCTAGCAATCCACGATATACCCGAGCCATGTGAGATCTAGACAGGAATCTTGACGAGTTTGGGGCGTGATGTCCAGCTTCTAGCTCGGACATCCTTTGAAAGATCCAACCGTTGATCGGCTGCGGAATTCCTATATCTACCACCCCTCCAAATTTCAGCTTGATCCGACCGTCCGAACTCCGGGAAACTTCCGATTAGTGCATCACTTTTCGGATCTGTTTTCTGCGCGAAAACGAATCCGACCCGAGTTCGTCTTTTTTATGAACGGGATTTCGGACATCCTTTTTGAAGGAAGTTTTGTATGGGGTATTATGTTTTGCGAACACATCCCACTAACTTTAAAATCTTTTGAACATGATCTTCAACATCATGCTGATGTCAAACCAGTCCGGCAATATTGCTCCACGACTGCCGACCTGCGCTAGACACATCGTCACCTTGTTGAGCCGAGCTCAACTTCTTCGGATCATCATCTTGGCAAGCCGAAAAAGAGTCCGGCATCGCGAAGGATAAATCATCACCAACATCGCCGCCCCATGGATTACACAGAGCGGGCATACCGGCAACGCCGCACGGTCGCTTCATCAAGCCAGCATCGACCACGTCACGACCTGCATCGGCAGGGCCGCACTGTTGCTTTTTCAAGCTGGTGTCCATCACGCCGACCTACTTCGACTCATCGACTGACACCGAGGCTTCATCACGTTAGCTGGACCGGGGGCTTCATCATCTCTTCATCAACCTACTCCAGAGACTTCGGCGTCGCTGGCCGACCAGCTCCGTCACGTTAGCTGGACCGAGGGCTTTGCCTGGCGAGCCAACCTTTGCCAGCATCGCCATGCCGCTGCTTTATCACCCATCAGGCGATAGGTGTGCGGATCGAGTCCCAATTTTGGGAATCACCTTTCTTCAGATTCTTACAACAAATAAGCCAGGTGCTATTAATCCTAGTATTTTTTGCTTGTTTGGGTTCATTTTTTCCAACGAATTATTACTCTAGTTTGTCCATCATATGTACGCAGGTCTATCAAATGGTGGCCGCATTAACGACGGTCGCATGGTGGTCCGGTCAGTTTCCGTACATAGTCCGGCGAACGCCGCATCCGGAACTCGAACCGACCTATGAATTCAGGCCTTGCCATGCCTTTACCGCATCACGCCGCCGCCCTGCATCGACATTGACTTTGGCGCCAGGCCATATTTCTTTTATTACTCACTTTGCATAAATTACTTGTTATGCAATGATTTTTTTATTATTACTATTATATCCGGTTTGCACTATTTTTTGTGCATAGGAAAATGATCCAGCCGGGCTATATCCTTTGGCGTCACCTCGGCTGGTGGGGGGCTTCGTCAACACTTCATTACCCCATGCCTGCGACTTCAGCATCACCCTGCTGTCCTGCATTAACCATGCTATGTCACCACTTCGGAGTGTCGAGCTCTTTGCTCCGCCACCTCGGGACCGGCTTGGGGGATGGAACCTTGTCCCGCATCACGATCGGACCGCGTCATCAATACTGAACACATTAACCAGCTAAGTTTCCTTCATGCTCAAAGTTTTAAATCTTTAACTTGTGTTCGGCTCGACCAAGCATTATACTTTTTTGGAAAAAAGTTGCTTGTAAAAATTTCCTTGTCCAAACTTTGTTTGTGACGCGCAAATTCAAATACCCCGTTTACTTGGGGGCTTCCTTCATGAAGATTTTTCCTCTTGCATATGGTTATACTTGTACAGCTTCGTTCCTTGTTCGTGTATTACGCCACAATATGCACCATATTGACTTAAGCGATTTGCAAGCTGGTTTGCCTGGCTCCTGTGCTTACCCCTATGTTCCCGATTGTTCGGCTAGGGAGTAAAGGGAGCACCTCTGCGATTGTCACGATTGGGTCACCCGAGCCGGACCTCAGACTGGGTGAAGCCGAAAGCTAGCGCTCTTATTGTTTTCAATCATGGTCGGCACACAACGGAACTCATGAGTACAAAAAATCTATTGCACAAGTCTCATAATAACAATGAGCACCGAAGAAAGGTATCGATGGGGGTACTATTTTCTTCGAAGATGCTTCTTACTCTTCGCAGTAATATAGCATAAGTTCCCTGAGCGCGCTTTGTCTGTTACAGCCTTATGGCATGATTGCCTTGTTATTGGAAACACCGTCGATATTCTCGACAGATGGAGTACATAACAATTTTCGGTCCTTGACCGAAGAGGGAGAAGTCGACGGTCGGTTAAGACGTGTTTAAAGTTCGGTTGAACATAGATATGATATAAGTACTTCGGTACATGCAATCATTCTTTTACCCAAGTCACTTGGGGGCTCTTAAATTTATATGAGCCGTTTTATGATAAGTGTTTTTCTTCTTAGTCGTTGCAAAGTTTTTATTATTATTTATCACTCCTTTTTTGACACAAGTGTGCGGTCACTAGCCGGGGAGCCTAATTTCTCTCTCAAAGCCGCTAGAGTTTAGTTTGCTAAACTGGCCTAGTAAGAAGTACTCCGCCTTCGGGATAGGAGGTTGAAGCCGTAGGCTGACCCGCTTGAAGTTTTGAGATAGGATGTGTCATGTTAAAGCACGGCAGAAGCACCTTTTTTTTTTCTAAAGTCCAATTTTCGGATTGGCACCGAACACTTGATCTAGTTCGGACATTAACATTTTGAATAAGTTTTTTGCCTTTTCGAGCCCATGGCACTTTTAAACTATTTGTGTGTTTTCAGCACAAGTCTCGCAGTGCAACGCCGGACACCTTTAGTGATTCGGCAAAAACATTCTCGGATATTGCTATATATGCATCGGTTTCGAAATGTGTCTTCGGTCAATAGTTGGGTTGCCCGGCTCCTGTGCTTGCCTCCTATGTTCCTCTTTGTTTGGCTAGGTGTGCAAAGGGAGAACCACTGCGATTGTGCTTCCAGCTCACATGGTTAAGAACCTCAGTGGAGAAAGCCGAAAACTGACTGTCACAACAAGCATAAACTGGTCGACGATCCGATGACGGCGTTAAACGACGGGCCATTCATAACAATGGCCGAAGTGTTTACAGCTTGACCTCGACTGTCGCCGAACACTACCGGGGGCTATTAACTGGCCTCCCAAACTAGATCCCCGATATTTTGCTCTTACATTGGAGCTGAGGTTTCATGATCATGCTTAGCATGACAACCCAAAGAAAGGAACCGATAGCGGGACTACATTCTTTGGAAGGCATTTCTTCTGTTAAACAGTAATATAACATGTCTCTCCGCGTACCTTTGTTTATAAAACTGTATGGCCAGATTGCCTTGTTTGTTGTAAATCTTTGCCCCCATAAAGGCTTTATCAAGTAGGACAAACACTCCTCGGCTGTTGGCTGAGGAGGTGGAAGCCGATGGTCAGTCAACAAAGTTTTGTACAATGCGGATCCGAGCATTAATGACGTAAAGTACTTGGATACATAGTCATTACACATAATTTGTGATTTTACTATGGATATCAATCCTTAATTCGGCCACCCGTGCCCGCATTAAGGCTCGGGGGCTACTGGGCTTCGGGCTTATTATTTACAAATATTAAAGGGGCACATTGATCCCCTGATCTAGTGTTGCCACCCGACCAGTGTCTCGGGGGCTACTGCATTGCCTGTCCAATGCAGAAAATTTTAAGTGTAATACAGTCTCCAAGGAGATTTTGATCCTCAGGTTGGTCGGCCGCACCCAACCTGAGTCTTGAGGACTGAGCACGCCGCTTTTTGTGTCCCGAAGTATTCTGCCGAGCTAGGACTTGATCCTCAGACCAATTTTGCAAATCAACCTGAGTCTCAGTGGCTACGGGGATCAGCGGTCTTATGTCATCCTTCATGTGCATCTCGGGTTTTAGATCGATACCCACCTTGAGGGCTACCGGCACCAATCAAAAATATTGACAAAAATCGGCCCACATTCGGGTTGGTGCACCACCTCGGAAGCAGTCCGGCATAAAGCTCGGGCGCTAGTGGCTGGCTCCATAGAGGGCATTTCCGGCATTAAGCTCGGCTAAACTCCTTCAAACTTCTTTGAATCAACGTGATTTACGACACCTCGGATAAAGTTCGGCGTTGGAGCTCGTATACATAGTCCGGCGTTGGAGCTCGGATACAGTCCGACGATGGAGCTCGGATACATAGTCCAGCGTTAGAGCTGGGAAGCAGTCCGACATTGGTGCTCGGCTGCAAAAGATACCTTGAATGCAGTCCGGCGTTGGAGCTCGGACGCAAGAGGACGTTGCCGCCCGGGAACAACTTCAAACCCGAGGTGTGGCATAAAAATAACAAGGCATTGATAAAGGCCGAAAACTTAAAGGGGCTCCTCGGATACCTGACGTGTAAACTCGTCGAATGCATTTCGGCGATCCTCAAGATAGAAGATGAGAAGATTTGTTGAACCAGTTTTCAAGACCGGCAACCGAAGATGAAGAACAGTTCGGAAGAATCGAGGAGCGACCCTAACTTGAAGACCGGTTCAGGGGGCTACTGACGGTGTCCTGGACTAGGGGGTACTCAACGCGTCGTCTCCCGGTCAGTTGGATTGGGCCGAGGACCCCCATGGCCGTATACTCATGGGCCAGTCTGGACAGCTGTCGCATACAAGGAAGAATCCACAATACTTGGCGATCAAGACAAGGACTCCTCCCCCACCGGCGTATTCGGCTAGGACTCTTGTTATCCTAGGCCTCTGGTGCATTATATAAACCGGGGCCAGGCTAGTCGATAGAGATATACAACAATCATACCATAGGCTAGCTTCTAGGGTTTAGCCTCTCTGATCTCGTAGTAGATCAACTCTTGTACTATCCATATCATGAATATTAATCAAGCAGGAGTAGGGTTTTACCTCCATCGAGAGGGCCTGAACATGGGTAAACATTGTGTCCCTTGCCTCCTGTTACCATTGATCCTAAGACACACTGCTTGGGACCCCCTACCCGAGATCCGTCGGTTTTGACACCGACAACGACGCTCTCATTGGGCTCCTGCGTAGGGATAACCTGCCCTGGAGCAGGAAGCCTGTGTTGGATATCAGCGGTCAGGTATCCAACCTCCCTAAGCTTAGTAATATCCTCCTCTTGGATTGAGGAGGCCACCCACCGGCCTTTTGCTCGGATCCGGACATACTGGAGGATCTGGGGTGTTGAAGCTTAGGTTTTGAGTGCTGGAGCTCGAGGTGCGAGAAGGGGCAGGAGAGGTGGAAAAGAGGTGTAGGCCTCGGCCCCTTTATAAAGAGGATGAATATCAAGAGTCCTCAATGTGATCGCTTGGGACTTATCTAAAATACATGGAGTCATACCAACGGTCGCCCTGGGGTCACACGCGCCCATATTCATGAAAGATCCCGCGATAATAGGAACACGATCTCTGCTTTGGCAGGGCGTGCCAATAAAACCGCCTCGCGACGCGAGTCGAGGTGGAGCAGGAAACGCCAGTTCGTGTTGTACCAGGCCACGATGCAGGAGCACGACGTACAAAGTCTGCCAGCAGAACGAATTTACCATCTTGCAGATCCGGACACGATCTACGTGTTCGATAAATAACCTTGGATTATTCGGAGAAGGAACCCACCTTGCAATGCTGAAGACAAGATTGCGCGCCGGACTCATCGTCATTGAAGCCTGGTTCAGGGGCTACTGAGGGAGTCCTGGATTAGGGGGTATCCTGACAGCCGGACTATATACATTGTCCGGACTATCCAAGCGTGAAGATACAAGACTCAAGACTTCGGCCCGTGTCCGGATGGGACTCTCCTGTGCGTGGAAGACAAGCTTGGCGATCCGGATATTAGATTTCCTTCCTTGTAACCGACTCCATGTAAACCCTAGCCCTCTCCAGTGTCTATATAAACTGGAGAGGATGGTCCTTAGATGGCCGATCACAATTACAATCATACCATCATAGGCTAGTTCTTAGGGTTTAGCCTCTATGATCTCGTGGTAGATCTACTCTTGTACTACTCATATCTTCAATATTAATCAAGTAGGAATTAGGGTTTTACCTCCATCGAGAGGGCCCGTACCTGGGTAAACATTGTGTCCCTTGCTTCCTATTACCATCAGCCTAAGACGCACAGATCGGGACCCCCTACCCGAGATCCGCCGGTTTTGACACCGACAACGAGGACAAACGGCGGCTGCGGTGCTTCCCGGTTCCAGCGGAGGGCGCCAGTCGAAGGAGACGACCCTGACAGAGCTTACCGACAGGGTCAGCGGGCGTGGGGCCGCCGGTGGCCGCGACAATGATGGAGGGCGGCGGTGACTATGCTCGGAGGTGGACATGGAACAAAGGGGGAGGCAAGGAAGGAGCTGGTGGGGAGAGGGAGAGGCGGAATGAGGCAAGTGGGGAGGTGAGTGGGAGAGGTGCCCGAGGCGTCGGGGGCATGGAGGCCTTATCCTCCCCCTCGTCATTGACGGCGAGGCGGTCCGGGGCGACCGCGCCCATGTAGCGACGGGGTTGGTCGAACAGGGAAGGCGACCCGGGGTAAGGTGGGCCGGCCAGTGCGATGGGCTAAGGCCCAGGGGGGCACGGGGCTCTTTTCTCTCTCTCCCCTCTGCTTTTTCCTTTTTTATTGCTTTTCTGTTTTTCCAGCAGCTTTTGCATCTTCTTTTTAGACACTAATGACTTTGCAAAATTATGCCATTGGCCAAGATAATTTCAAAGAATTATTGTGCACTGCCACAAAAAGGTTGTGGACTTTAGAAGTAGTTTGCAAATTTTATAATTTAATAAGGCATTTAAATTATTGCTTAGCTGACTGTTATAAGTAGTTTAGGCCACTTAAACACTTTGCAAAATTTTTGGTTCACCACCAATAGTACTTGTGGATTATTTGGCACATGATGAACATTTTAGTTTTCATGTTTGAGCAATTTTGAATTTCACTCAGAAATTGAAATGGAATTCAATTGGAATTTGAAATGGAATATTGATTAAAGTGACTAAGCACTGTTATAGCAAAATGATTAGCTTGATCTCAGGGATTACTGTAGCATCATTACACCGGGGTGTTACATCTCACATGATCTTGTGTTCCATATTTGCATGATTGCATACATGTAGGGGGAGCCTATGCATGTTACATGTCCTTCCAAAGCTTTTACTTACTTTTCTCTATATCTTTATCTAAAGCTTTGATGTATGTTGTCATCAATTACCAAAAAGGGGGAGATTGAAAGCACAAGTGCTCCCTGGGTGATTTTGGTAATTAATGTCAACATATCTCTTGTTGGACTAATACTTTTATCTAGTGTATTTCTGATAAGTCCAACAGTGGAGTAGCATGGACAAGAAGATGTGGAACCCCTTCAAGATGCTAAGGACAAAGGATTGTCTCAAGCTCTAAAGCTCAGGACTCTACATTTTCTATTTCAGTGATCCAAGATCACATTGAGTCTATAGGAAAGCCAATACTATTAAAAGGGGATGAGGTGTTGCTTAATAGCTTGCTTGCTCAAAGTGATAAATGATATGCTCCAAAGCCCTCAGCTACTTTCTCATATACACATATGTCCCAAACCAAAAGTAAAATTTGGCCCCACCGATTTGATCCATCCGGCGCCACCGAGTTTATTTGACATAGCCACTGTCAGAAACCCTAATCACTTCGGTCTAACCGATGGGATCTCGGTCTCACTAAGATGGGCTTGGAAACTCCCTGTTATCTATTGCAATATTTTCGGTCTCACCGAGAAAGTGTAATCGGTCACTCCGAGTTTGCTTGGCCAACTCTCTGTTTTGTTTATTACCAAATCGGTCCCACCGAGTTTGTGCAATGGGCCAAACCGAAATGAGGTTTTACCCTAACCCTTGCACATCAGTCCCACTGAGTTGATCATATCGGTCCCACCGAAATTCCTAATGGTCACATTATGAACTAAATCGGTTTGGCCGAGTTTTCTGATTGGGTCCCACCGAGTTTGGTGAATTGTGTGTAACGGTTAGATTTTGTGTGGAAAGTAAAGCATGCAACTTGCAAGATAGTAAAGGAATGGGATTGGAGTGTGCAAATGCAATTGGAGACGTGGATGTTTTTGGCGTTGTTCCGATAGGTGGTGCTATCGTACATCCACGTTGATGGAGACTTCAACCCACGAAGGGTAACGGTTGCGCGAATCCACGGAGGGCTCCACGCACGAAGGGTCCATGAATAAGCAACCTTGTCTATCCCACCATGGCCATCGCCCACGAAGGACTTGCCTCACTAGGGTAGATCTTCATGAACTATGCGATCTCCTTGCCCTTAAAAACTCCTTGATTCAACTCCACGATCTTGTCGGAGGCTCCCAAGTGACACCTAACCAATCTAGGAGACACCACTCTCCAAAAGGTAATAGATGGTGTGTTAATGATGAACTCCTTGCTCTTGTGCTTCAAATGATAGTCTCCCCAACACTCAACTCTCTCTCATAGGATTGGATTTGGTGGAAAGATGATTTGAGTGGAAAGAAACTTGGGGAAGGCTAGAGATCAAGATTCATATGGTTGGATTGGAATATCTTGGCCTCAACACATGAGTAGGTGGTTCTCTCTTAGAAAATGAATGTTGGAAGTGTAGGCATGTTCTGATGGCTTCTCTCATGAATGAGGAGTGGATGGAGGGGGGAGACTATCATTTGAAGCACAAGAGCAAGGAGTTCATCATCAACACACCATCAATTAACTTTTGGAGAGTGGTGTCTCCTAGATTGGTTAGGTGTCATTTGGGAGCCTCCGACAAGATTGTGGAGTTGAACCAAGGAGTTTGTAAGGGCAAGGAGATCGCCTACTTCATGAAGATCTACCCTAGTGAGGCAAGTACTTCGTGGGCGATGGCCATGGTGGGATAGACAAGGTTGCTTCTTCGTGGACCCTTCGTGGGTGGATCCCTCCGTGGACTCGCGCAACCGTTACCCTTTGTGGGTTGAAGTCTCCATCAACGTGGATGTACGATAGCACCACCTATCGGAACCGCACCAAAAACATCTATGTCTCCAATTGCATTTGCACACTCCAATCCCATCCCTTTACTTTCTTGCAAGTTGCATGCTTTACTTTCCGCTGCCCATATACTCTTTGCATGCTTGCCTGATATGTATTGTGAATGGTTAAACTTGTGCTTAAACTCCACCTAAACTTGAAAATTTTTAAAACTGCCAACTTTGTGTGTTAAGGGTCTATTCACCCCCCTCTAGACACCTCTCCTCGATCCTTTCATCTACGTGCAAAGGAGGGCGGAGAGGGATAAGAGGAGGGCGGAGCGAGCCGCCTATCACGACGACAAGCGTAGGCGAAAAGCAGACGCTCAATTCAACATGAGGCTAGGAGCAGGGTCGCCCTGGGAATCCGACGAATTGGTATCTACACGCCTACAGTCAGACGCCAGAGGAGGACATCACCGAGTAGTAGTAGTTGAATTATCTATTTTTTTATCTATCTATGATGAGAACTATCCTCTACTCTCTAGTCTCTACTTCTCGATCTCAGCACTGTAAACACCTTTTTAAAGCGCCGCGCATTGCGATTCTGTTGGAGATGCTCTAACATGGCAGGCGAGTGCTTTAATGTTGCCCACAAGATGCGCGAGTATTACTAGTAGTATATTTTTCTTGCCATGTTGAGATTTTAAAACCACGAGTGCGAACATGCAGAGGAGCAATGAATACCACACACGGGATATTGAAGACATCTTCAAGGACCGTGGCAAGTTAAAGAGGAGTTGCACCGAACCTGTAAAACAAGCTTTGGTAAGTAACACCCTTTCAATTACTTTCGTTTAGCCTCGTGTTCTTCTATGTGTATATGTTGTAGTTTCTGTTTCTCTTAGCCTCGTGTTCTTCGATGTGTAATAAGAAGAGTCTTAATCGTCCTAATGCTTTCGTTTTTGGCTTGATGTAGGAAGTGGGTGTTCTCACCTTGTAGTCTATTTTTATATTTTTTCATTTTGAATTGACTTCTTCAAGTTCTGTTTATCTAGCTTCTACTAAATGGATCTAGGTTGCTTTGAGTATTGATCTAAAAAAGAAGAAACTTCATGTCAGGATGCAGTTCCTGCGAGGAGGGAAGTATGGTCAACCTCGAGATCATGTTTCCAAAATGAGTCTGGATTACACACAAGGTGCCAATTCCCTAATGATGCTGGATTAGACACAAGGTGCAAGATTATGAAGGAAATATGCCCTAGAGGCAATGATAAAGTTATTATTTATTTCCTTATTTCATGATAAATGTTTATTATTCATGCTACAATTGTATTAACCGGAAACATAATACATGTGTGAATACATAGACAAACATAGTGTCACTAGTATGCCTCTACTTGACTAGCTTGTTGATCAAAGATGGTTGTGTTTCCTAACCATAGACATGAGTTGTCATTTGATTAACGGGATCACATTATTAGAAGAATGATGTGATTGACATGACCCATTCTGTTAGCCTAGCACTTGATCGCTTAGTATGTTGCTATTGCTTTCTTCATGACTTATATATGTTCCGGTAACTATGAGATTATGCAACTCCCGTTTACCGGAGGAACACTTTGTGTGCTACCAAACGTCACAACGTAACTGGGTGATTATAAAGGAGCTCTACAAGTGTCTTCGAAGGTACATGTTGGGTTGGCGTATTTCGAGATTAGGTTTTGTCACTCCGATTGTCGGGGAGGTATCTCTAGGCCCTCTCGGTAATGCACATCACTATAAGCCTTGCAAGCAATGTAGCTAATGAGTTAGTTACGAAATGATGCATTACGTAACGATTAAAGAGACTTGCCGGTAACGAGATTGAACTAGGTATTGGATACCGACGATCGAATCTCGGGCAAGTAACATACCGATGACAAAGGGAACAAAGTATGTTGTTATGCGGTTTGACCGATAAAGATCTTCGTAGAATATGTAGGAGCCAATATGAGCATCCAGGTTCCGCTATTGGTTATTGACCGAGAATAGTTCTAGGTCATGTCTACATAGTTCTCGAACCCGTAGTGTCCGCACGCTTAACGTATCGATGACAGTTTTATTATGAGTTTATAAGTTTTGATGTACCGAAGGAGTTCGGAGTCCCCTATGGGATCGGGTACATGACGAGGAGTCTCGAAATGGCTAAGACGTAAAGATCGATATATTGGACGACTATATTCGGAGTTCGGAAAGGTTCCAAGTGATTCGGGTATTTTTCGGAGTACCGGAGAGTTACGGGAATTCACCGAGAGAAGTATTGAGCCTTATTGGGCCATACGGGAAAGAGAGAGGGGCTGCCTAGGGCAGGCCGCACGCCCCCCAAGGCCTAGTCAGAATTGGACTAGGGGGAGGGGTTGCGCCCCCTCCTTCCTTCCCTTCTCTCTTGCCTTTCCTTCTCTCCTACTCCTACTACATGGAAGGGCTCCTAGTTCTACTAGGAAAGGGGGAATCCTACAACCGCTGGGAGTAGGACTCCCCTAGGGCGCGCCATAGAGAGGGTCGGCCCTCCCCCTCCTCCACTCCTTTATATACGGGGGCAGGGGGCACCCCATAGACACACAAGTTGATCTTCGTGATCATTCCTTAGCCGTGTGCGGTACCCCCCTCCATCATATTCCACCTCGGTCATATCGTTGTGCTGCTTAGGCGAAGCCCTGATTCGGTAGAACATCATCATCGTCACCACGCCATCGTGCTGACAGAACTCATCCCCGACACCCTGCTGGATCGGAGTCCGGGGATCGTCATCGAGCTGAACGTGTGCTGAACTCGGAGGTGCCGTACATTCGGTACTTGGATCGGTCGGATCATGAAGACATACGACTACATCAACCGCGTTGTCATAACGCTTCCGCTTACGGTCTACGAGTATACGTGGACAATACTCTCCCCTCTCGTTGCTATGCATCACCATGATCTTGCGTGTGCGTAGGAAATTTTTGAAATTACTACGTTCCCCAACAGTGGCATCCGAGCCTAGATTTTATGCGTTGATGTTATATGCACGAGTAGAACACAAGTGAGTTGTGGGCGATACAAGTCATACTACTTACCAGCATGTCATACTTTGGTTCAGCGGTATTGTTGGATGAAGCGGCCTGGACCGACATTACGCGTACGCTTACGCGAGACTGGTTTTACCGCCGTGCTTTGCACACAAGTGACTAGCGGGTGTCTGTTTCTCCAACTTTAGTTGAACCGAGTGTGGCTACGCTAGGTCCTTGCGAAGGTTAAAACAGCACCAACTTGACAAACTATTGTTGTGTTTTTGATGCGTAGGTAAGGACGGTTCTTGCTAAGCCTGTAGCAGCCACATAAAATTTGCAACAACAAAGTAGAGGACGTCTAACTTTTTTTGCAGGGCATGCTGTGATGTGATATGGTCAAGACGTGATGAGATATAAGTTGTTGTATGAGATGATCATGTTTTGTTGAAGTTATCGGCAACTGGCAGAAGCCCTATGATTGTCTCTTTGTTGCATAAAGATGCAAGTGCCAAATAATTGCTTTACTTTATCGCTATGCGATAGCAATAGTTGCAAGAGAAATAGTTGGCGAGACGACCATGTGATGACACATTGATATAGATCAAGATGATGAAGATCATGGTGTCGTGCTGGTGACGATAGAGATCATGACAGTACTTTGGAGATGGAGATCAAAGGCGGAAGATGATCATGGCCATATCATGTCTCATATTTTGATTGCATATGATGTTTATTTGTTATACATCTTATTCTGTTTTGTTTGATGGTAGCATTTTAAGATGATCTCTCACTAAAAATTATCAAGAAGTGTTCTCCCTGAGTATGCACCGTTGCGAAAGTTCTTCGTGCTGAGACACCATGTGATGATCGGGTGTGATAGGCTCTACGTTCAAATACAACGGGTGCAAAACAGTTGCACACGCGGAATACTCAGGTTAAACTTGACGAGCCTAGCATATAACAGATATGGCCTCGGAACACGAAGGCTGAGAGGTCGAGCGTGAATCATATAGTAGATATGATCAACATAGTGATGTTCACCATTGAAAACTACTCCATCTCACATGATGATCGGACATGGTTTAGTTGATTTGGATCACGTGATCACTTAGATGACTAGAGAGATGTCTGTCTAAGTGGGAGTTCTTAAGTAATATGATTAATTGAACTTTAATTTATCATGAACTTAGTCCTGGTAGTATTTTGCAAATTATGTTATAGATCAATAGCTCGTGTTGTTGCTTTCATATGTTTATTTTGATATGTTCCTAGAGAAAACTGTGTTGAAAGATGTTAGTAGCAATGATGTGGATTGGATCCATGATCTGAGGTTGATCCTCATTGCTGCACAGAAGAATTATGTCCTTGATGCACCGCTAGGTGACAAACCTATTGCAGGAGCAGATGCAGACATTATGAACGTTTGACTAGCTCAATATGATGACTACTTAATAGTTTAGTGCACCATGCTTAACAGATTAGAATCGGGACTTCAAAAGACGTTTTGAACGTCATGGGCCATATGAGATGTTCCACGAGTTGAAGTTAATATTTCAAGCAAATACCCGAGTTGATAGATATGAAGTCTCCATCAAGTTCTATAGCTAAAAGATGGAGGAGAATCGCTCAACTAGTGAGCATGTGCTCAGATTGTCTGGGTACTTAATTGCTTGAATCAAGTGGGAGTTAATCTTCCAGATAAGATAGTGATTGACAGAATTCTCTAGTCACCATCACTAAGTTACTAGAACTTCGTGATGAACTATAGTATGCAAGGGATGACGAAAATGATTCCCGAGCTCTTCGTGATGTTGAAATCGACGAAGGTAGAAATCAAGAAAGAGCATCAAGTGTTGATGATTGAAAAGACCACTAGTTTCAAGAGAAGGGCAAAGGGAAAGAAAGGGAACTTCAAGTAGAAAGACAAGTAAGTTGTCACTCCTGCGAAGAATCCCAAAGCTGGACCAAAGCCTGAAACTGAGTGCTTACACTGCAAAGGAAATGGTCACTGGAAGCGGAAATGCCCTGAATATTTGGTGGATAAGAAGGATGGCAAAGTGAACAAGGGTATATTTGATATACAGGTTATTGATGTGTGCCTTACTAGTGTTTATAGTAGCCCCTGAGTATTTGATACTTGTTTGGTTGCTAAGATTAGTAACTCGAAACAGGAGTTACAGAATAAACAGAGACTAGTTGAAGGGGAAGTGACGATGAGTGTTGGAAGTAGTTCCAAGATTGATATGATCATCATCGCACACTCCCTATACTTTCGGGATTAGTGTTAAACCTAAATAAATGTTATTTGGCGTTTGCGTTAAGCATGAATATGATTTGATCATGTTTATTGCAATTCGGTTATTCATCTAAAGTCAGAGAATAATTGTTGTTCTATTTAAATGAATAAAACCTTTGAATGGTCATACACCCAATGAAAATAGTTTGTTGGATCTCGATCGTAGTGATACACATATTCATAGTATTGATGCCAAAAGATGCAAAGTTGATAATGATAGTGCGACTAATTTGTGGCACTGCCGTTTGGGTCATATCGGTGTAAAGCGCATGAAGAAACTCCATAAAGATGGATTTTCGGAATCACTTGGTTATGAATCATTTGATGCTTGCGAACTGTGCCTTTTTGGCAAGATGACTAAAACTCCGTTCTCCGGAACAATGGAACGAGCTACTAACTTGTTGGAAATAATACACATCGATGTATGTGGTCCAATGAGTGTTGATGCTCGTGGCGGGTATCGTTATTTTCTGACCTTCACAGATGATTTGAGCAGATATGCGGATATCTACTTAATGAAGCACAAGTTTGAAACATTTGAAAAGTTCAAAGAATTTCAGTGTGAAGTGGAGAATCATCGTAACAAGAAAATAAAGTTTCTACAATCTGATCGTAGAGAAGAATATTTGAGTTACGAGTTTGGCATTCATTTTAAACAATGTGGAATAGTTTCACAGTTCACGCCACATGGAACACCACAGCGTAACAGTGTGTCCGGACGCCGTAACCGCACTTTATTGGATATGGTGCGATATATGATGTATCTTACCGATTTACCACTATCGTTTTGGGGTTATGCATTAGAGACAGTTGCCTTCACTTTAAATAGGGCACCATCGAAATCCATGGAGACGACACCGTATGAACTATGGTTTAGCAGTAAACCTAAGCCGTCATTTCTTAAAGTTTGGAGCTGTGATGCTTATGTGAAAAAGTTTCAACCTGATAAGCTCAAACCAAATCGGAGAAGTGCATCTTCATAGAATACCCAAAGGAAACTGTTGGGTACACCTTCTATCATAGATCCAAAGGCAAAACATTCGTTGCTAAATTCGGATCCTTTCTAGAGAAGGAGTTTCTCTCGAAAGAAGTGAGTGGGAGGAAAGTAGAACTTGATGAGGTAAATGTACCTGCTCCCTTATTGGAAAGTAGTTCATCACAAGAACCGGTTCCTGTGACGACTACACCAATTAGTGAGGAAGCTAATGATATTGATCATGAAACTTCAGATCAAGTTTCTACTGAACCTCGTAGGTCTACCAGAGTAAGATCCGCACCAGAGTGGTATGGTAATCCTATTCTGGAAGTCATGTTACTTGACCATGGCGAACCTACGAACTATGAGGAAGCGATGATGAGCCCAGATTCCGCGAAATGGCTTGAGGCCATGAAATCTGAGATAGGATCCATGTATGAGAACAAAGTATGGACTTTGGTTGACTTTCCCGATGATTGGCAAGCCATTGAGAATAAATGGATCTTCAAGAGGAAGACATATGCTGATAGTAGTGTTACTATCTACAAAGCTAGACTTGTCGGAAAAAAGGTTTTTGACAAAGTTCAAGGTGTTGAATACAATGAGATTTTCTCACTCGTATCGATGCTTAAAAGTCTGTCCGAATCATGTTAGAAATTGCCGCATTTTATGATTATGAAATATGGCAGATGGATGTCAAAACTGCATTCCTGAATGGGTTTCTGGAAGAAGAGTTGTATATGATGCAGCCAGAAGGTTTTGTCGATCCAGAGGGAGCTAACAAAGTGTGCAAGCTCCAGCGATCCATTTATGGACTGGTGCAAGCCTCTCGAAGTTGGAATAAACGCTTTGATAGTGTGATCAAAGCATTTGGTTTTGTACAGACTTTTGGAGAAGGCTGTATTTACAAGAAAGTGAGTGGGAGCACTACAACATTTCTGATAAGTATATGTGAATGACATATTGTTGATCGGATATAATGTAGAATTATTCTGCAAAGCATAAAGGAGTGTTTGAAAGGAGTTTTTCAAAGAAAGACCTCGGTGAAGCTGCTTACATATTGAGCATCAAGATCTATAAAGATAGATCAAGACGCTTGATAAGTTTTTCAATGAATACATACCTTGACAAGATTTTGAAGTAGTTCAAAATGGAACAGTCAAAGAAAAGGTTCTTGCCTGTGTTACAAGGTGTGGAATTGAGTAAGACTCAAAGCCTGACCATGGCAGAAGATAGAAAGAGAATGAAAGTCATTCCCTATGCCTTGGCCATAGGTTCTATAAAGTATGCCATGTTGTGTACCAGATCTATTGCATACCCTACCACTGAGTTTGGCAAGGGAGTACAATAGTGATCTAGGAGTAGATCACTGGACATTGGTCTAAATTATCCTTAGTGGAATAAGGATATGTTTCTCGATTATGGAGGTGAAAAAAATGGTTCGTCGTAAAGGGTTACGTCGATCCAAGTTTTGGCACTGATCCAGATGACTCTAAAGTCTCAATCTGGATACATATTGAAAGTGGGAGCAATTAGCTAGAGTAGCTCCATGCAGAGCATTTTAGACATAGAATATTTGCAAAATACATACGACTCTGAATGTGACAGACCCGTTGACTAAGCTTCTCTCACGAGCAAAACATGATCACACCTTAGTACTCTTTGGGTGTTAATCACATAAGCGATGTGAACTAGATTATTGACTCTAGTAAAACTCTTTGGGTGTTGGTCACATGACGATGTGAACTATGGGTGTTAATCATATACAGATATGAATATTGGTGTTAAATCACATGGCGATGTGAACTAGATTATTGACTCTAGTGCAAGTGGGAGACTGAAGGAAATATGCCCTAGAGGCAAAGATAAAGTTATTATTTATTTCCTTATTTCATGATAAATGTTTATTATTCATGCTAGAATTGTATTAACCGGAAACATAATACATGTGTGAATACTATCCTCTACTCTCTAGTCTCTACTTCTCGACCTCAGCACCGTAAATGCTTTTTTAAAGCGCCGCGCATTGCGATTCTGTTGGAGATGCTCTAACATGGAAGGCGAGTGCTTTAATGTTGCCCACACGATGCGCGAGTATTACTAGTAGTATATTTTTCTTGCCATGTTGAGATTTTAAAACCACAAGTGCGAACATGCAGAGGAGCAATGAATACCAAACACGGGATAGACATCTTCAAGGAGCGTGGCAAGTTAAAGAGGAGCTGCACCGAACCTGTAAAACAAGCTTTGGTAAGTAACACCCTTTCAATTACTTTCGTTTAGCCTCGTGTACTTCTATGTGTATATGTTGTAGTTTCTGTTTCTCTTAGCCTCGTGTTCTTCGATGTGTAATAAGAAGAGTCTTAATCGTCCTAATGCTTTCGTTTTTAGCTTGATGTAGGAAGTGGGTGTTCTCACCTTGTAGTCTGTTTTTATATTTTTTCAATTTTGAATTCACTTCTTCAAATTCTGTTTATCTAGCTTCTACTAAATGGATCTAGGTTGCTTTGAGTATTGATCTAAAAAAGAAGAAACTTCATGTCAGGATGCAGTTCCTGCGAGGAGGGAAGTATGGTCAACCTCGAGATCATGTTTCCAAAATGAGTCTGGATTACACACAAGGTGCCAGTTCCCTAATGATGCTGGATTAGACACAAGGTGCAAATTCCCAGATGATGCTAGATTATGAAGGAAATATGCCCTAGAGGCAATGATAAAGTTATTATTTATTTCCTTATTTCATGATAAATGTTTATTATTCATGCTAGAATTGTATTAACCGGAAACATAATACATGTGTGAATACATAGACAAACATAGCTTGTTGATCAAAGATTGGTTGTGTTTCCTAACCATTGACATGAGTTGTCATTTGATTAATGGGATCACATTATTAGAAGAATGATGTGATTGACATGACCCATTCTATTAGCCTAGCACTTGATCGCTTAGTATGTTGCTATTGCTTTCTTCATGACTTATATATGTTCATGTAACTATGAGATTATGCAACTCCCGTTTACCGGAGGAACACTTTGTGTGCTACCAAACGTCACAACGTAACTGGGTGATTATAAAGGAGCCCTACAGGTGTCTTCGAAGGTACATGTTGGGTTGGCGTATTTCGAGATTAGGTTTTGTCACTCCG
The DNA here is from genome assembly GCF_002162155.2 of Triticum dicoccoides. Classification (NCBI taxonomy): domain Eukaryota; kingdom Viridiplantae; phylum Streptophyta; class Magnoliopsida; order Poales; family Poaceae; genus Triticum; species Triticum dicoccoides. The sequence goes on along the minus strand of NC_041385.1, from coordinate 113,709,281 downwards.
ATTGTCGGGGAGGTATCTCTGGGCCCTCTCGGTAATGCACATCACTATAAGCCTTGCAAGCAATGTAGCTAATGAGTTAGTTACTGAATGATGCATTACGTAACGAGTAAAGAGACTTGCCAGTAACGAGATTGAACTAGGTATTGGATACCGACGATCGAATCTCGGGCAAGTAACATACCGATGACAAAGGGAAAAAAGTATGTTGTTATGCGGTTTGACCGATAAAGATCTTCGTAGAATATGTAGGAGCCAATATGACCATCCAGGTTCCGCTATTGGTTATTGACCGAGAATAGTTCTAGGTCATGTCTACATAGTTGTCGAACCCGTAGGGTACGCACGCTTAACGTTTCGATGACAGTTTTATTATGAGTTTATAAATTTTGATGTACCGAAGGAGTTCAGAGTCCCGGATGAGATCGGGGACATGACGAGGAGTCTCGAAATGGCCGAGACGTAAAGATCGATATATTGGACGACTATATTCGGAGTTCGGAAAGGTTCCGAGTGATTCGGGTATTTTTCGGAGTACCGGAGAGTTACGGGAATTCGCCGAGAGAAGTATTGAGCCTTATTGGGCCATACGGGAAAGAGAGAGGGGCTGCCTAGGGCAGGCCGCGCCCCCCCCCCCCAAGGCCTAGTCCAAATTGTACTAGGGGGAGGGGTTGCGCCCCCTCCTTCCTTCCCTTCTCTCTTGCCTTTCCTTCTCTCCTACTCCTACTACATGGAAGGGCTCCTAGTTCTACTAGGAAAGGGGGAATCCTACTCCCGGTGGGAGTAGGACTCCCCTAGGGCGCGCCATAGAGAGGGCCGGCCCTCCCCCTCCTCCACTCCTTTATATACGGGGGCAGGGGGCACCCCATAGACACACAAGTTGATCTTCGTGATCGTTCCTTAGTCGTGTGCGGTACTCCCCTCCACCATATTCTACCTCGGTCATATCGTTGCGGTGATTAGGCGAAGCCCTGCGTCAGTAGAACATCATCATCGTCACCACGCCATCGTGCTGACAGAACTCATCCCCGACACCCTGCTGGATCGGAGTCCGGGGATCGTCATCGAGCTGAACGTGTGCTGAACTCGGAGGTGCCGTACGTTCGGTACTTGGATCGGTCGAATCGTGAAGACATACGACTACATCAACCGCATTGTCATAACGCTTCCGCTTACGGTCTACGAAGGTACGTGGACAATACTCTCCCCTCTCATTGCTATGCATCACCATGATCTTGCGTGTGCGTAGGAAATTTTTGAAATTACTACGTTCCCCAACAGATTACACACAAGCCAGGTGGAGTCGTCAGCTATTTGTGTCCTCGTGGCTCTAGTAAAGGCTGAAAGAAAGCATGCAGCGGCCCTTGAGAATGTAGCTGAGTTCCTGAAGAAGCGAAAAGAGCAATCAGATGCTCTCTTCACCCAAGCCAAAGAAGAGGTGGAAGAAGCCAGAAATAAGCTAGCAGAGGTAGAGCAGGCTAGGCGTCTCCTGCTATCTAAAACTATTGTCAATACAAAATTTCCTTCATAATAGATAGGTCAAATGTTTATCCAGTCAGCATGCCTGTTGTGATGTCCGTGCATCTACTGATGTGGCACAAAATATTTTTTGGGCTCACAAAATATTTTTTCGGGTCATGTAATAACAGCAATTACTTTCCAAACAATAACAGACGAAGCATTGGACATGGTATAGTTCACGCGCAAGCCCGACATTCCAAGTTCAACTTCCACATCAAACTCATGTTCATAGATATCTGCACATTCATACATAATGTCCACAACCATGATTCACTTCAAAGCCAAAAAATGTGAGGAGAGTTATAAATAAAGAAAAACCTCTAGTTCCTGCTACCGGTGCGAGCACAACAAGTCAAGACCCTATGTAATTAATTCTATTTTGGTCATTTTCTGTGTTCTAAAATGCTGGCCGGCTCGCAGAAGGACGTGTTGCCGGCACACGTGCGGATTCAATGAAGGCACGCTGGGTAGTCTGAAGCCGGTTGCATGCGGCGAGGAGGCGTGTTCAGGCGGGCCTGCAGCGAGTGGGGCCCTCTTGGCCGGGGCCGCCGGTTCAATGCCTATGCTATAAGAGGTCATGTTCGTGTTAGAGCAATCACTCCCTCCAATCCTTTTTTGCTTGAGTATAACAAAATCTCATTTTCCATTCACATTTTACAAGTAAAATTCATGGACAAACTTTGACCCAAAATACGATGGGGACTAGTAAACCAGAACGGAGGTAGTAGTTTTTTTTAATCAAAGAAGGGTTTCCCCCTTCCGATTTTCATTACTGAAAACCAACATCTAAATCTAAACCATAGTATTTTCCCTAGAACTACCAGGTTCAACATCTCACAACATAAACCCATACAACCATACGCCAAGGAGGTACGCTGTAGTAGTTATGAATTCCATTTTCGCTCCATACCAATCATTCTAAAAACTACTTAGTACTTATAACAGCCCATTGAAAATCGTAACTCTTAACCCCGCTAAAAAAATTGATATTTTAAACGTGGCTACTTGATCTGTGGCAATTGGCGAGCCACTGCCTCCAAGTCGTTCACCTGTGGTCCCGACCATCAACTCCTCCGGATCAAATTATCACGCAAGCTGACTATCCCTATAAAGGTGCGCTCCACCACGTACCCGGTACCCGCGAATGCAACAAACATGCACCTAGGGTTTTAGGGTTTATTTGTTAACGTTGCCTTTACGTAACTCTCATGTGTGCGAGACAGTGAGAGACCGACTGCGTGCGTGCGTCTCTTCTCTTCGTATATGTACTCCACCGTTTGTCCGGTGTCCAAAAAATTATAATAACTACTAGCAATGTGCCAATGCGTTGCCACATGACTAAAGTAGAGTAATACATATTCACCGATTTGATAGAAAAAAGTCTAGTTTTGAAATACTTATATCACTAAAAATATGTTATGTTTCACTCAAAATATATTCCTTTGGCGGTTTTGATGAGATAAGGGAGGAATGTTACTGGTTTCAAGATTCAAGAAGTTGTATATGTCTAATTTCTACTCTTACTAGCAAGATGCCCGTGCGTTGCACGGAACATCAAGATCTTGTGGGAGAAAAGGATGAACGAGGGAAGGCCTTATCTGCAAATCTGGAGAGAAGTGCGGGTAAATTGCCATAGTTTCCTTCCTATCCGTCAGATATAAATCGGACGGCCTATATTGCAGGATGGCAGGCCCACCATCATCACCAACTCTGTTTTTTATCCCTACTCTTGTAAAAAGCATAGCCGGTGATGATCGTGTGCCTGCCATCCTGCAATATAGGCCGTCCGATCTATATCTGATGGATAGGAAGGAAACTATGGCAATTTTGCAAAAATATACCCACACCTCTCTCCACATTTGCAAATAAGGCCTTCCCTAGTTCATCCTTTTCTCCCACAATATAAACTACTCATACAAATGCATCTTGATGTTCCGTGCAACGCATGGGCATCTTGATAGTTGTTGCAAAAAGCGTTCATTGCCCTGCCCGCTTGCATCTCCTCTCCCCTTTCCCTCTACCTCGATCCCCTACCTGCAGCACTAGGGTTCCTCTAGCGAGCCGTCGCCACTGGTCCCATCTGGCCTGGTCCTCGAAGATGCTATGTCCAGCTAGGCTACATTGCCGGCGGGTAGGGGCAAATCTCCCGGGCTGCTCCTCCCTCTGGCGCCGCCCCTCATTCTCATGGTCTCCAGCTGCTGCTCCACTGTGGTTCGTCTGACACACTACTCCGGTGGGTGCTGCACAACTACGGCTGATGCCACACTGCGGCAGAAGGCACCTTATTCCCCCTCCCCTCCATGACCTTGAGGTGCTATTGAGGATGAGCTCATCCAACAAGGTGAGGATCTCCTCTGATTTTTTGCCAAATTTTCATTCTGATCCATGATGAATAGCTATGAGTTGCTTCTGCTGCTGCTATATGATGCATTGCTATAAGCTGCTCCTGCTACTGCTATATGATGAATTGCTATGAGTTGCTGCTGCTATATGATGAATTGCTATGAGCTGCTGCTACTGCTATATGATGAATTGCTATGAGCTACTGCTGCTGCTATATGATGAATTGCTATGAGTTGCTGCTGCTATAAGATGAATTGCTATGAGCTGCTGCTGCTGCTATATGATGAGTTGCTATAAGCTGCTCCTGCTGATGCTATATGATGAATTGCTATGAGCTGCTCCTGCTGCTGCTATATGATGAATTGCTATGAGCTGCTCCTGCTGCTGCTATATGATGAATTGCTATGAGATGCTCCTGCTGTTGCTATATGATGAATTGCTATGAGCTGCTACTGGTATATGATGAATTGCAGACTGTTGGTGCTGTATGATGAGTTGCTATGAGCTGCTGCTGTTGCTATATGATTCTTTCAGGTGGTGCTGCTATGTGATAATAACCAGCCACTTGGACCATCAAATTTCAATAAACAATAGTTGTTCATTTAAATGTGGGTCATGCATTCTTCGTTTAAATTTGGCAATGGGATCTCTATGGAAAACATTGACCAAAGTAGATTGTGCCAAGTAGATGGTATCTTTGTATTTGCATTTTGAGTAAATAGTGATGGTCTGTTTTCTTATCATATTAATTACTGCACTGGGTTCAATTTGTGATGTTTGCAAGTCAAATTAGTTTTCATATGGGCAGCAAAATGAAAAAAATATAATGCAATCTAGACTTTCCACTGATCATACCAAAGATAAGCTAAAACGCAATGAAAAGAACTGGTTGGCTTATTACATGGAGCTTATATTCACAGGTGCTTATTTTCTTAGGATAACTCGTAATAATTGTCCCTAAGAAACTTGGCTAATAGAACTGACATACAAATAACATGTCACGATGATTGCAATGGAGGAGTGACGTACCATAGGACACTGTATAGGCTCACCACTGCCTCTCCTTTTTTTGTGATGTTCCATGAAATTGCCACATACATCTTGTACTTTTTCATTGTGTAAACCTATCTGCAAATTGACACGGCTAATTTCAGACATCTCTACATGATACTACATTGCATATCCCTTGCGCGTATTTAAACCACCAATTAACGATTGTGTGTGTACCATAAACTAGCCATGACTCTGTATGCTGGACTAGCAGGCACTCTAAGGGAGCCTAATGTAGTGCACTGGAATTCCTACATGCCACCTATGATTTTGTGTAATGTACTGCCCCTGTTCCTAAGGCTGCCCGTAATGGAAGTATCATAGGTAGTATCATGCATGCCAACTAAGCAATTTTGATGATGTGGCATAGAATTAAATGAAGAAAGAGAGGCTTGAGTATCATATTATGATACCGTATCATATTAAATGATGTGCTACTTTGTGTCATGCATGGCAATAAATTTAGTCCTCTATGATACCAACACATGATACTATGCATTATGGATGTAGTATCATAGAGTAGTATCATATGCATGATACGATACTCCCCATTGCAACTAGCCTAAATATATGTCTTTGTAGAGATTCTAGTATGGACCACATACAGATGTATATAGATGCATTTTTGAGTGTAGATTCGCTCATTTTGCTCCGTTAGTGGAATCTCTAGAAAGACTTATATTTAGGAACAGAGGTATGAGGTAGTATCATGTATGACATCTACATATCTAATTTAGCAGCCAGTAGTAAAAATCATTGTCTGCACAAATGGATTACTGGTCGAAAATCCTAGCAAAGCACGCTGGCAGGCACAGAACAATACAAGAGAGAGAGACGCACTTAAAAGATCATAGCAATGCCTCAGTCCAGGATCTTGGTTGGCCAAGCTGTTAGATCCAGAAGAAACATCATCCTTGTAGTTTTTGCTAGCTGCATAACAGGTAACAGCGACCAGTTAGTATATTTGAAGTACGTCGGGCAGGTGATGCTGGACGGGTTTAAAGGTGACAAGTACCTAGGCCGTGGCGGGTGCTTGGCATCTCTCCAGACGGTGGGAATCAGGTTAGAAAAGTCAAGGGTGATGATGCTGCGCTGGCTGATGGGGTCTGGTAAGGATATCTAGAACCGTCGAGTAGGGTGTTTGTGGAGCGGCTCCAGTAGGGTGGACTACGGTGTGGGCGAAGCGGATTTGTGGCCGTGAACGAGGGCGTAGGTGAAGCTGCTCCAGTGGTTGGTTTAAGGATGGTGTCGACGACATGGATCTGCGGCCGTGGATGGGGCGTCAGTAGCTGCTCCGATGGTTGGGTTAAGGATGGTGTCAACGATGCGGATCTGTGGCCGTGGACGGGGCGTCAGAAGCTACTCCGGTGGTTGGGTTAAGGATGGTGTCGATGATGCGGATCTACGGCCGTGGATGGGGCGTCAGAAGCTGCTCCGGTAGGTTGGATGCGGGTGCGAGGAAGCGGATATGAGTTCATGGACTTGTGAGTTGTCAAAGCGGCCCCGGTAGGGTTGAGAATGGTATAGGCGAAGCTACTCCGGTGGGGTTGACGATGGTGTCGGCGAAGTGGCTCCAGTAGGGTTGAGGAAGGTGTCAGCGAAGCGGCTCTGGTAGGGTTGAGGAAGGTGTCGGCGAAGAGGATCAGAGGCCGTCGACGGGGCGTCGGTGGGCTGGCTCCGGGGGTGTGGACGAAGTGTCTCCGGTGGGGAGTATGAATGAGCCACTTCAGATGCGCGGCGGTTGACAAGAGTACCGGCGAAGAAGATCCGGTGCTGTGGACAAGGCCGGCACTGAATGGGCTGTGGTACAGTGGTGGATGAGCAGTCTACTTGTTTCTAGGGGAGGTGGGAGGGGTAGATGCGGCCGCAGAAGAAGATCCGGCGAGGTGGACGCCGCTGGTAGTGAATGGGCTATGGTACGCTGGTGGATGAGCGGTCTAGGGTTTCGAGAGGGGAGGGGAGAAAGGTAGATGAAGTACGGACGGCGTGATGTAAGATGCTCTGGTGTGTGGAGTTAGTCATTTTTGTGGGAGGGGGAGAGGAAATGTGGGTGCCGTGTAGTGGGGGGAACCGGAAGTTACCAAAGCAGCCCTGACCTATCATGTAGATGAGGGCGGTATTGTAACTGTTGGTCTCCGTGCACCAAGGACAAAAGGGGAATTTCGCATGTTAAAGACTAAGGTGGCGGAAATTTTAGAAGGAGGCGGGAGATTTTGCCGCCCGCAGGATCGTTCGTATCCAGTTTCAACTAATTTTGGACCGTGCTAGCACGAAGGTCATGCTAGACTGTGTACGCAGGGCACGAGTCAGCAGTTAATAACTGGTGTGAAGTCCACCCCAGAAAAAAGACAATAACTCAGGATGATGCGCCAATAACTTGGACGTTCACATGGGCACGGCCAATCGTACGGATGTAGTGGCGCGTTCACAAAAAAGGGATCAAACGCTCAGCCTATGTATTTCTCGTGTAAATAGATAATTTAAGGCCATTGGTTATTTACTTTAAACATAATGCATTGACGTGTTAGTGTGAGGCGCACAAAAAGAAATGGATATTGTAGTCCGCTACTTAAAAGTGTTACCTCATATGATTACATAGCCTCCATTTCATAAATTGCGTACCCGTTGAATTCATATAAAAATATTACATACATTACTTCAAAATAGAAACTTAAGTCATCCAAGACTAATGAATTTGAATGCAAGAGTAACAATGATGCATGTACATGATAGCTACATTGGTTGTTTGAAGAAACATCACTGTAACTTTGGCATGCACAACTGAAAAGGTTTATTTAAATAGAAAAAAATGTGATGTGAGTGTCCAATCTTTATAGCGTTGAATCGATATCATACCTTTGGCCACGATACGAAGTAGATATTGACTTATGTTCAAGCGATGCACGTCCATGATCGCTAGATAGTGATATGTGGATGAATTGTGCAATCTCTCTCACACACATACATATCTCATTTCCCTGTGGGCATTGGAATCACACACGCGCACTTCATGTATTTCTCTCCCTCCGTTAGGGTTAAATTCGTCTTTCTACCCCATCCTACAAGTCTCTCACGCAGAAACACACACGCTCTCTCTGTCTAACACGCCCACCCCTTTAATTCCGCCCACCCACAGCCACTAATGTCTCAAAGTATAATAATGTCTCTCACACATATGCCTAAGGTTAACTCGAGTTCCAGAACCATATGAATACATACAATGGGATTCCAATAGAGCACCTTTTGTTTTCAGATTTCTCTCTCTCTCTCTCTCTCTCTCTCTCTCTCTCTCTCACACACACACACACACACACACACACACACACAAACACGCGCACGCGCGCACATTGTTTCTCGCTTCATTTTTCCGGCACTTGCATGCACACACACTGTTTGTTTATCTGCGTGAGGCTTTAAGTATGCCTCACACAAATGCTATCTATCTATCCCTTAATATAGCTAGATATGTGTCACACAAACTCCTTCTCCCTACTAGCAAGATGCCCATGCTTTGCACGGAACATCAAGATGCATTTGTATGAGAAGTTTATCTTGTGGGAGATAAGGATGAATGAGAGAATGCCTTATATGCAAATGCGGAGAGGGGTGTGGGTATCTTTTTGCAAAATTGCCATAGTTTCCTTCCTATCCATCGGATATAAATCGGATGGCCCATATTGCAGGATGGCGGGAACACCATCATCACCAACTCTGTTTTTTTATAAGAGTAGAGATATGTGAGTGTCACTGCCCCCCGCCCACCACACACACCCACACCCACACACCCACACTTCCCAACACCGAAGGAGTAGGGTGACACCTCGATCTTGATACTAGTCTATCGACTGGCTTCTCTCTCAAACATACACACACACACACACTACCCGACACCGAAGGAGTAGGGTGGCACATCGATCTTGATAATAATCTATCTACTCCTCTTACAAACACACACACACACACACACACAGACACACACACAGACACACACGCTAGTTGTGCCTCTGTGCCTACCGCGCACACTCTCG
>NC_041385.1:113678126-113699860 GCF_002162155.2 Triticum dicoccoides | reverse complement strand
CCCAACTATGACAACAGAAGGGTGACAACTTGATCTGATCATAATCTGTCAATTGGTTTCTCTCTCAAACATTGTGTCTCGGTGCCTCGCTCGGTAGCCCCCTCGATATGTAGACTTCTCGCGCGCACACAACTATAGTGATGATGACGCTGAACCCAGTGTGCCTTGTTTTTACTAGCCTCATGTGATAGTTTTCACCCTGTTTTCTGTTAATTAAGAAGGCAACCTTTTCTTTGTTACTACTAGTGAATTTGAAATCATTCGGGGCAGACATAAAATATATCACTTCAACCCAATTATCGCAGCAACTATTTTAAAAGAAATTAGCTAGCTGCCCGTGCATTGCACGGAACATCAAGATGCATTTGTATGAGTAGTTTATCTTGTGAGAGAAAAGGCTGAACGAGGGAAGGCCTTATTTGCGAACGTGGAGAGATGTGTGGGTATATTTTTGCAAAATTGCCATAGTTTCTTTCCTATCCGTTAGATATAAATTCGACGACCTATATTGCAGGATGGCACGCTCACCATCATCACCAACTCTGTTTTCTACTCCCTCCATTCCTAAATACTCCCTCCGTCCGAAAATACTTGTCATGAAAATGGATAAAAAGAGATGTATCTAAAACTAAAATACGTCTAGATACATTTCCTTTTATCCATTTTGTTGACAAGTATTTCCGGACGGAGGGAGTATTTGTCTTTTTAGAGATTTCAACAAGTGACTATGACCGGACCTTACCAACATACTAAAAAAAAGTAGTCCCTAATTTTGATGTTACCCTCTTTTCTTGGCGGTGCAGTGCCATCTAGATACCTCGTAAATAAATCAAGGACAAATCTGACACCTTCCTGAAAGACATACGGAGCAAAATGAGTGAATCTACACTCTAAAATATGTCCACATACACATCCGTATGTGGTAGTCCATTTGAAATGTGAAAAAGAAAAATATTTAGGAACGAATGGAGTATAAGAGTAGACATGGAGATATATCTCTAGCATGGTATACAACAAAAATGTGCTAGGCTGGTTAGTGCCGGATGCTCGCAACGTGATGACATGAGTTCGAATTCTGTCTTTTAACTTTAGATTTTTATATTATATATTAGTTATTTAATATTTACTTATTTCGCTACTATACTGACAGTGGAACCCACAGAGTACTTGGAATACAAGATTAAGGATGGACTTGTTTCTTTTTAACTTTCTGTATGATGCTGTAGCCACCCTGCAAGTCACGTGTACACTATACATGCAATTAACTTTTTATAGAGGGACAATCATACACGCAATTAACTCAAATGGATTGGATGTCACTATTATTTCCAGCATAAGAGCATCTCCAACGGCAGCCGGCAAATTTCCTCCCGCTTCCTTCCGCGGAGGACGACATCAAACGCCAGCGGCATACATTTTTACAACTCTAACCAACCAGATGAAATTCGTGCAAACGCGGACAAATTTCATATAAGCATGAAGGATTTCGTATATAAAAGCCGGATCTTCATATAAACATGATGGATTTCATTACATTTACATGAACTAAGCGGTACCAATCCGGCTCTCTTGGTATAATTAATACTCCTTCCGTCCAGAAATACTTGTCCTAGAAATGGATGTATCTAGACTTATTTTAGTTATAAATACATACAATTTATCCATTCTTAGAAAAAACATTTCCCGCCAGCTGCAGAGGGAGTACATAATCTAAATGGCTGCCCGCGGATCCCTTTGTCTTCCTCATGTCCGTCAGACACTTGCGGGGTCACGAAGGTCCTCGGAAGAGACGAGGTAGCAAAGAAACCACCTGAATGCGCAGTGGTCGCCTCGGCGGTGGCCTTCATTGGTCCCAAGTGGTGCCGGCCTCCCGTGTTCTACTTCTCCTCGATGATGGCGGCGGACACAGAGAAGCTGGCCACCGACTCGTCGCTCTCCATGCACCCAGCTTCTGTCTCTGCCTGCATGGTGCTGCCGCATGCACGTGAGGCGTGCCCACAGACATGGGAGGCACGGCCACCGCAGACACTGGTGGCGCGGTACGACGCAGTAGCGACGACGCCCGTACCGGCGTGCTCGCTGCCGTGGCGGCGTGGAGCAACTCACCACTTCTCATCGAGCTGAACTGGAGCGGCGAGTTGCTGAACCACGCGCCTGCTTGGGGCGGCAACTGGCTCCATCGGGCCAAGCGAGGTTGGTGAAGCACCGAGCGGCCTCGCCCGTATCCAGAGGACTCGGAGGGCCACCCAGCTCGGTAATATGCCGGAGAACGGCTCCTCGGAAGCCATCGGAAGAGTGGAGAAAATGGTGAAGGAGGAGATGGGGGAGCGGCGGAGGGGTGCGATTCTTGCCCCCTGTCTGTCTGGCCTCGTGTAAATAGAGGGAGGACGGTAGGAGCTTGGCCAGCGTCTGGCCTCGTTTAAACTGAGGGTGGACGGGAGGAGCTCAGCCGGTGTTGCGTTTAATTCTGGCCCACTCATGAACGGACGTGTGGCCGGAGTAGGATTCTCGGTTTGCATGCGGGTTTGATGGAGGAGTTTAATGGAGGCGCTGGGCGTGCAGCGGACGGTGCAATACTATTCAATTTGACAGCAGTAATGAGCCGTCAAATCACAAAGGCCCTCGCCTCTCGTGAAACCGACCGAGCTAGACTGCCCCGCCCTCTAGCCTTTTAAAAAATGTATATACTCCACTTTTGTAGTAGTAGTATCGATGGATTGCGCCATGGAGCAAAACTTGAAATAAAAAAAGCTAGTACATATAGAGAGCGATCGTCGCCAAATTATGCATATAGTACTATTAAAAAGGCTTGTCACAATAATGGTGTCCAGCACAAGTGCACAACCCACCCCTCAAATAAAACTAAGCACCCTGGAATTCTTTGACAAAACTAAGCACCCTGAAATTCTTTGACAACTATACTGCTGGCTATATGATGTTGGCCATATTTTGTACGTATATAATGTGAAGAAACGAGTGGTAGTACTATACCAACTAAAAGACACAATGTAAGAAGTACTAGTATGTACGTACTGAAGAGTTAAAGTAATGAGAAGAAACATAACATAGTTCTGCTGGGGGCTCAGCACAACACACCCCTCAAATTAAACTAAGCACACCCGAAATTAAATTTTGCAACTACTCCGGCAGACACTATATTAGAACCACCATGAGCAACGACACTGCCACCTTACTCGGAGTGGCTTTCCATTCTCCCATGATACGGGCTTCCGAGAGCCCTTGGATCTGAGATCGAATGGTTGCATGGCATGATTCTAGACCTATAGGTGAATATCCTATCCTGGAGGGTTATTATGCAAATTTTCAGCAACTTAGCATGCGACTATTTGATCTCAGATCCAAGGGCTACCAGCAGCCTGTATCATGGTCGCGCCTACCACGACCGTCGCGTCGCACGCGCGGTCGCGCCCTTGGAGATTTAACATGGTGCATTAGGCTATCTGATATTGGCATGTCATACATAGTCATCACTTAGTCACTCATACGACAACAAGGTTAGCTATAAGGTTGGCTATAAGTGTATTTTTTACTTCTCTCTATCTCTTTCTTCGTACTCCCTCCATCCCATAATATAAGAACGTTTTTGACACTGGTGTAGTGCCAAAAACGTTCTTATATTATGGGACACAGGGCGTACTAGTATTTATTGCATTTGCCAAGGAGTGACCTCTTCCAATGAAATGGTGTGCTTATTAGTTTTTTGTTGCTAAGTTTGCTTCATTTAATTAGCTATAGACTCAAAATTTTCTTTTCACCTAGGTACATGTGCTTAGCACCGTTTCTTCCTTGGGTCACCAAACTAGTCTCTCTCTTCTTGATTAACTTGCCACATCAGACTTTATGCCTATGTGGCAAGCTTAGCACCTGTAGGAGCAAGTAAGTACAATAGTGCGCTTTACATGGCATTTTTGCATATGTGAAGGAAAGAGAGGCAAGGAAAAAGTAGAGAAGTGGGCTCTCATGCAAGAGCCGGCCTCTACTACAGTCTACATGGTGGAGCATTGGGAGAGGCACCTGTATGGAGGTGGTCAGGAATCAGGAGACTCACGCCGGTCGTAGTGCCGCAGTTAATATGATAATGGCAAGTCAAATCACGAGGCCCCAATTGTCCAGCAGTAACTCGCTATCAAATCACACAACCCTACATTTGCAGCAGCCTACTCCCTTGTCTTCTCGCGTCTCTATCGAACCGACTAGGCAGAACAGCCCCGCCTACCACGCAGGAAAAGCCCGCGCAGTATACTCCCTCCGTCTAGGTGACCAAGGTGGAGAGGAAAACGAGAGAACTTAATGTTTAGTATTTGCTAAGGCTGGCTGTAATGGTAGTATCATATCTATATCATGCATGCCAACTAGGCAATTTTGATGAGGTGTCATGGAATTAAATGAAGAAAGAGAGAGAGAGAGTTGAGTACTATGTGTCATACATGGCAATAAATAAAGTACTAGATGATGCTAATATATGATACTAAGTATTATTAATATAGTTTTGCTAGATGAGATATAATTTGGTCTCATTCATCTTTTATAGCCATTGGATGTGATGCTATAAGATGCGGGTGTGCTGATGTGGGTTGTATTAATTCTTGTTTTCAAAGTGAATGAGACTAAATTATATCTCATCTACTCCCTTATTAATATCATTGTGTACAAAACAAACTGACCACTGCATGTCATGTTTGATAGTCTCAAGTCATTAAAAGCATACAAGCCCCACATCTCTTATTGGTTGATTTCTCTATTTATGTCAAAAAATAAGAAACAACATGAGAGTTAATGCACCTCGCCTATGTGTTTACTATTTGGTTTTCGTAAGATGACTTAATACTCACCTAGACGGAGGGAGTATTCGATTTGACAGCGGGCGGCGCACTTCCCGATACGGCTTTAATGCAGATGAGGGAGGCAGTAGCGGTTCCCGAAATGTTGAACGGCCAATGCATCCTCCTTCAATTAATGCATGAGGGAAGTAATGGGAGGAGGTCCGGGAAAATAGGCTGCACGATGTGAATGCAACACAATTTGCCATCATATAAAGGCGCCCCTCCATTCCAATGCATCTACCACATCGTACGCACCTAAGCATTTGCCTAAGCACCTACACTAAGCGCAAAAGAGCTCACTCCAGACCCATGGCGGCGATGCGCGTGAGCGGCCAGCGGTTGTGCCAGATGGTCCACGACGTCGGCCTGCGGCATGGCACCGAGGATTGTCTCCAGACGGTGTTGGAGACCAGATGGTGGATGGCCTCCGTCGATGCCAACTAAGACTCTTAGTTGGACCAGATGATCATTGCCACCAGCAACAAGTTCACCGTCCTCAAGAAGATCGTAGATGACATCGCCGTACTCCTCTAGCCCAGGCTCCTCATTGTCTGCCACCCTAATCGGCCTCCATGACCGAAACCTCTTTCAAGCACTGGTGACCCTGCGACTGCCCGTCGACGCCACGAAGAATGTCCACCTGGAAGTCGCGCTCGCCGCGAGGCGCCTCGCCCTGCAAGAATTCATCGACCTACACATCCACGTGTACGAGCAAATCGTGTACATAGGTATCTAAAAGGCCAGTGAGGACGCTGCGGCGTTGGCCTTCCTCAACCGACTGGAAGCCTTGGATGCCTTTCCTGAGAAGCACCTCGACCTCGCCACAAAAGCTGCCGCTCCTTAGCCGTCGGTTGGTGGCCCGGCACACTAAGTTGATGAGGAGGAGGTCGTACGTTCATGGATCCATCGTTCATGGATCCATCTTTCTTCTTGCCTTCTATAACCACCACTGCGATCGCATCATCATGACCTTAATTCTTATTGTGTTGTTGCATTCTCGTTCCAGTCAATACCGACATGTGCGATCCCTTTGCTTAATTATATGCATCATTGTAACTAGTACTCCATCCATCAATTTATAAGTTGTGCTTACCTTTTCCATCAACTTCGTGCAACACGCGGGCATCTTGCTAGAAACACTAGAATATGTCTATATAATCTGTATGTGATAGTCCATTTGAAATATGGCAGCCGCACTTTGGCACTTTGTCACACTTGTGGCTTGCCATACTTTTCTAGAAACACTTGTGGCTTGCCAAACTTGCCCACGGGACCGAACTTCAGTGGCTTAGTGCCAGGCCTATGAGTCGATGACATGCGGACCTTAAATGCGGCTGGCCCACATGTCATTCTCATGGTGGTGGCGTGGTTCGCGACTCACTCGTTCGAGATGAACCGGCGGGTGGTGGCGTGGCCATGGCGAGGGTGCCACAGCTGGGCGTTGGGGCGTTACGAGGCGTAGATGGCCACACCGGCGGGTACTACCTGTAGTACAGAAGTACTCCAGCTGAGGATTGATGCCCGGGATGAAATGTGTCACAGCCGCTGGATGAAAATTCGATGGGGCGGGAGTACGGATCAGAGCACAGCAACGGAGCAGGCAAACCGCGTCCAATCGGGTGTGTCTATGGTAGAAAGCTGATGGTCGCCGCAGTTCAGCTGGCCCGCATGTCATGCACACAAAGGCAGAGGAGCGGTGGGGCCGAGAGATATGAGGGGCACGTCGGGGGGATGAGGATCCCCTGACGCGAACAATCCTACCATTCTTCCACTGACATGTGGGACCCACAAGCGTGGGTCCCACCTGTCAGCGAAGGAAAGGCAGGGCAAGGCAGTGATAGCCACATCAAAGGATCCATGTCCACATCGGGGGACGTCGTGCCGTGGATTGGAGCGGCGTCGTGGGAATCGTGTATGGGTGTGGCAGTGGTAGAAACAAGAAACGTGATGGTCGTCGTGGTTCAACTTCAATGGACAAGCTGTCATGTCTGCTGACACATGTATATCAAAACTAGAGTGTTTATATTTCAAGCACGTGAACAAGTATTATTCTACTACTTTGGATCCATTGCAACGCATGGGCCAGCACATTGGTAGTAGTAGTGTCCATCTCTATCTCTAGAGGCCTTCCCTCGTTCATCCTTTTCTCTCACAAGATAAACTACTCATACAAATGCATCTTGATGTTTCGTGGAATGCACGAGGATGTTTCCTTGGGGGTCTCTCCAGCGCGGCGTGGCCGTAGTTGCAAGTTGACGCCCCTTGAGATGCCGATGTTGAGGGGCACTCGGATTTCCTCCGATGAGCAGGTAAGATGAGTTTGATCACGTAGTAAATGGCATTCTAAAGACTACTTCCGTGTCCATTTCCTAATTCTCCCCCTGCCCACTGTTTCACAGGTTAGGCTCAGTGTGAGTGGAGATTGGCTTGCTTATGTACGGGAGGGTACCAACATCAATTTGCACAACATTTACAACGGTGACACCGTTCTCGTAGAAACTTTGTACAACATTGGGATCAGCCATGCAACGGGCCACCGCATGAATTAGTATGATGGATCCATGGTGAGATTGAATAAGATAGCACGAACCTTGCACACGGTGGTCAAAGGCGGACCATGTTGTCTGCGGCCGATTTGTTGCCGTACGAGTACGAAGATGTTGTGCTCCTTTCTAACCGCATCTTAGCAGTGACAAACCAGGGGACTTATTATGTATGGGACACATCCTATGATATACTCCCTCTCTCCCAGTTTATTTGTTTTGAATCTTTTGGTTTTATAAGTTTCAAATTCAAATTTAGAGCTCCCCATCACATGTTGAGATTACAACGTCCATTAAATTGTTGCGTGCATGTATAGTAAAGAAACAAATCTCGAGTTTGGCAGGAGTTCGTGCAGTGGTAGCACCACAAGCCCTGGCGCAGGAGTTACATTTCCCTCTCAGGGCCGTCGGGACTGAGCTTCAGCGCCTTACTACACCTACCTTTGAGTCAATAACATGTGGACCCGATAGGTGACTTGTCCACATGTAATGCTCCCGAAGGCAGAGGGGCAGTGGGGCCAAGAGGGGTGAGCCGCAGGTCGGGGGATGTGTGGTGTCATGGGTTCAAGCAGCATCATGCGAATCACGTGTGGCTGGGGTAGAAACTTGATGCTCGCTGCATTTTAGGTGGCCCACATGTCATGCACACAAAGGCAGAGGGGCGGTGCGGCCGAGAGGGGTGAGGCACACGTCGGGGGACATGGTGCCGTGGATTGGAGAGGCATCATGGAAATCACGAGATGAAACGTGATGGTCGCCGTAGTTGAACTTCCATGGACAAGCTGTCATGTCTACGGACACATGCACTGCATATCGATCACTAGAAGGAGTAGCAGAGAGAGCTATATATGCGGATAAATAGTTCCTTATAGTCAAGCGAACCCACACTACTACTTTGTTCTAAAGACATGCACACCATCGAAATAGTCCATCTATATCAATATACACCGAGAGGGAATAATTTTTTTTACAAGAGAGGAAATAGTTCATCCATCCATAATGCCCTCCTGATGGTGCAACCTTTTCTTCTTATTCTTCTTCTTCTTGTTGTTCTCATTTTCTGTGGGAGACGGCTTCGCAACAAGCTCTTTGGACCTTGCAGCTATCTCAAAACTCACACGGGCATCGAGGGCAGCATATTTTATCTGCTCGTACGTCAAGGGATAATTCTCCCATCCAGACAACCTTAATGCCACAGTCTCGTCACCCTTCTGAAGATTTGTACCGAGCACAAAATTTGCTACGACAAATAGGGATGGTGTCTGTTTATCAGAATCTTCTACAGGAATTTTGATTCTGGTTTGTAGGTCAGCGATGCTTTTCAAATCAAGGTTGTATGGCTCCAGCTTCTGTTTGTCCCCTTCGATGGCTACCCCACAAAAGTATACGTCCTCCCGAGACAAGAAATCATGAAGCTCACTTGGTATGGAGGGCGACTGTGTGATGTGGTACACCAAAACATCATCTTCGAGGCACAGCTGAAGGACGGCGGCGCGTTGGATCTTCCCAGGGGCACGCTCCGTGTACTCTCCGTCGAGACCGATGACCCTCATCTCTACCTTTTCGAGGGAGTTGGATACATTGTTGATCCACTGCCGAACAACCCTTGGGTGGATGGTGATGGTGGCAAATATGCTCATTGAGCCTTCGACGAGGACATGTTGGACGCTAAAAACCTGCATCTCGATCTCTTTCGCCATTTGGAACCGCTGGAACGGAGGGCTATGGTTTGGAGAATTAGGATTAGATGGCTAGTCTAACTGAAGTAGTAGATGATTATTTAAAGAGGTTAAAATAATGTGTACACAGTGGGGTTTGGATGCAAATGAAGACGAAGGGGAGGTGAAGAAGCCGAGGAAAATCGGTTCCCGATGGAGAAGTAAATGGGAGAAGTGGCGTGTAGGCAGTTGATTAGACGGCTAGGTAGACTAAATGAAAAGGCCATGCGGGTAGATTGATGAGTCGTACCTGTTTGTGTACGTGCCCATCCTTCACGATAGGTGGGACCTATGCAAACAGATAAAAAAATGTGTCATAGCTGGTTCAGATGGATATTGGCGCGTGAGCGGTAGGGATGTAAGTGGCAAATAAATGGCGTCGCAATCCTGTTTAGTTAGTTTTTGCTAGCTTGTTAGTTCATTTTCCTCAAACAAACAAAATTTTTTTTTGAACTATCATATCATAAGTGGACTTTAAACAGGATTAAACGGGACCCGGTTAACATCCCTAGTGAGTGGGAGACACAACATTCTCTGGTTAAGGAATACTCCCTCCGTTTAGGTGAGTATAAGTCACCTTATGAAAATCAGGTTTTCCCAAAACCTTTAGGCGTGGAGCATTAACTTCCTGCTCGATCCCCTCCCAGCCTCATTAGCCAGCGTTCTCTTCCTCTGCTGCCGCGTTCTACCTTTCCATTTTTCCTCTTCTCAAATGTGGAACGATCTGCATGCCATCCTTGATGCACTAGAACGACCACTGCATGCATCACGACAGGGTGTTGATTGGGCGCATGCACGAGAATTTAGTTTTGCTCGCGATATGGATGATACCTGAACGATGAAGTGAATAGGCATGCTAGCACGGGAGACCTATTTCCGCTATACAATACTAGAGTACTCATGTTCCTACTACTAGTAGTAGTAGTACAACTATGGTACACTTGATGGTCAAAATACTATTCATCAGGTCCTCACAGTGAAGTGACAACACCCTGCGCCTGACACTAGTCCAGGCGGCGTGTTCGGGTTACCAAAGTCAGCCTCACCCAGTGCACTGTGCAGTCTGTCACGACCGATGTACAGCACATTGGCGCCTCGCCTCATCTCCCTCTCTCCTCCCATAGCACCACTCCATCTCCATCTCCTTCTCCGTCTCCGTCTCCATCTCACTGCGCCCCCGTGTACCTCGCCTCACTTGCCTCCCCAGTACCACTATTCCCTCGCTAGCCGCTCCCGCACCGACAGCTTTCTCCCTCGTAAATCAAGCCCCCAAAAAGCCCCACCTTCCAAACTCCACCATGGCCGAACGCGAACCGGGCAGCATCCATATGAGCCGCGATTGGAGCAATCTCCCCAGTGACATCCTTGACCTCTGTTGTTCGTGTATGGATATGTTGAGCGCCCTGCGGCTGGCTGCATGCTTGAGGGACATGCACACGGCCGTCAAAGCGAGGCCTAAGCTTTTCAAGACACCCTGCTTGCTGCTATCTGGTCTTGTGAGATTGACTCACCATGATACGGAGGCGTACATTATGCCCCTCGACTTCAATCCGATCTCCATTAGCCGAAAATTCTTTGCAGGTATGTAGTGGGTCGCCGTACATCATTTCCCTCGACTTTGATCCGATCACCATCGCCCGAAACTTCTTGGCAGGTATGTACTGGGTCGGCATGAACTCCCACTGGATGACTGCCTTCAGAGAAGACGGTAAAAAGTTGGTGCTCGTGAACTTCCAGACCTCCCATGAGATTGTCCTTCCTCTGTTGGATTATATAGAGTATTACCATCGCGGTCCAAGTCATCTAGATTACCACGTCAGTTGGACGGATCTTGTTTTGCAGAATATTGTAATCTGCCAAGTGCTGTCACGACCGGTTTTCCAATAAAAATATTTATTGAGAAACCAATCTTTTGAGTCCAGTATGAGAGAAATCCTCCTCACTGGTAGACAAATTCTTGATACAATAAGCCAGTAGCATAGGATATATTACAGGGTTGAGCTAGGGCTGCTCAACAAATTTTTACAAGCGCCCCAATAATTATACATAATGGCAGATATAACACAATGGTGTGGTGGCATACTACTGACTCGAGGATAAAGTGATGGTGGAATAACACAGTGGGGAGTGTGATAACACGACTCTCAAACTGGCATCTCATCGAGCGTCGAGGTGAGGCTCGATAAATTTATTCAGGTTGCGGAAGCGGATATAATACTATGACCAAAACCAGGGTCGCACGAGACTGACTGGGATTCCTCTAGGCGTCGGACTCGCTATCGAACTCTTCATCCATGAGATCGCCTTCGTCAGCATCTGGCCAAATCAACAAGCCAGTGAGTACTTTGAAAGTACTCGCAAGATAGTTCGGATGTAAGATATAACAAATGCATGCATGAATGCGTCATGATTAATTCACCAATGTACATTCAAAAATTAGCATAATGAGGTAAGTAAAAGGGAAACGGCGGTAGTCCGCCTGAAATCCCACAAAACATAAATGAAGACCGATCGGGTGTCTGAAGCGACGCCTCGAAAGGTGAACAAATAAATATAAGGAAATGATGCCACAGTCGGGTGTCTTAGCGACACCACATAAAGGGCTTTGAAAGAAATGCCACAGTCGGACGTCGGGGCGACATCACAGAAAGGGCTTAAAAAGAAATACCACAGTCGGGCGTCTTAGCGACACCACATAAAGGGCTTTAAAAGAAAGTAAAATACAACAATGCCACAGTCGGACGTCTGAGCGACATCGCAGAAAGGGCTTTAAAAGAAATACCACAGTCGGGCGTCTTAGCGACACCACATAAAGGGCTTTAAAAAAAATGCCACAGTCGGACGTCGGGGCGACATCACAGAAAGGGCTTAAAAAGAAATAACACAGTCGGGCATCTTAGCGACACCACATAAAGGGCTTTAAAAAAAACGCCACAGTCGGACGTCGGGGCGACATCGCAGAAAGGGCTTAAAAAGAAAGTAAAATACAACAATACCACAGTCGGACGTCTGAGCGACATCGCAGAAAGGGCTTTTATTCACAAGTAAATAATACTCATAATAAACATTCAATTCATGAGAATAAATGGGTTAGTCCATTCACAGGAATAATCATTTAACCGGACTTAGCACTCATGCGATTCACGGGAGTCTCTGTCATCAAAATTGACATTTGATCAGGATAAGATAATATCGATCTTGGACATGGAATAGATGATTTGGAGGAATATATGACTCTGCAGAGTTTGTACAAAATTTTTCCCACAGCCAACGGATTTCCGTAGTCCTGAAGGACTAGTTCCGTTTACGGTTTTTCGGGAGAAAACACAGCTAACCAGTACACACCCATCCTACCTCTCGATGCTAGGAATCACCCTAGACATCGTCCAAGAAAAACTTTTTGAGACGGGGAGATCACAATCTCGAATAGCATGGGATCAAATTTATATACGCGCGCTCTAAGGGGTGCCCCCCTCTCGGTCCCAACCGGAAACACCCATGCCCCCTGACCGGATGACTGGCTTTAATCCAGGGCCATGGAACCATCATCACGGCCTCTCCTTTTTGGTGTGTACCAGGAAAGCGGTTTACAACTTACTAAGCCATATTCCTTGCGGAAAACATGTGGTAGTACAAGGAATGAAGAATGGAAGGAACTGGAATGATACGAGTTGACATTGAAGTCACATAGTCTGGCATAAGCCTGGCATGCTACAACACTGCCATCTTACCCATCCTCATGCCAACACATGGCCATGCATACTCACGTCCATCCACTTATGGATCATCGAACTCGCTTACCTCAACATTGCATAAAATAACGTTCATCGGTATGCTCATCAACATGCCATGAAACTAACTAAATGCAAAACATGCCAAGACACTCATCATATCAAAAGTTCAAACATGCTTGCCTGGTTCGGAATAGTCAGAGCCTAGCTCGGTGAAGTTCGCGGCTCCTTCACCTCCTTCGGTATCTACGGTATAAAGAAAATATATGCGCTATCATAAATACCAAGAGGTGCACAAAAAGTATTCCAAATATTTTTCAAATAAATCTGATAAAAAACTAGAAAATTTTTAAAGAGGATACAAAAAGAATCAATCAAAAATACTTTTCTGTTTAAAAGTTATAAAGGTTTTTGTCTAGGGACTCATCTGGAATGAAACAGAAAGTTCCCAGGGGCTAGCTTATAAAAACAGAAAATGTTCCAGTCTTGAATACGCCAGCCCAGAGGGGAAAGCGTATTTTGCCCGAAGGCGCTTCCAAAAAACGATTCACTTAGAAATGACAGAGAGGCTGACGGTGGGGTCCCACTCGTTAGGTTTAAACTTTCAAATGGGGGGGGACGAAGCTCGTCGGCGCCCGAGAGCCGCGGTGGTCGCCGGCGGCGATCCACGGCGAGGCAGGGGGATCGGAGGGTACCTTCGTGATCAGGGCACCTTCCCGCGTCGGTTGGTGGTGGTGGTGGTCGCCGGCGAGTACCACGTCGACGGCAAGCTTTGCTCCGGGGGACGGCGGCTCGGGTGGTCGAGGGACTCGTCGGAGAGAGCTGCGACGGACAAATTGATGCTGGCGTTAGCTTACTGGGTGCTAGAGGGAGTAACTGACCGGGTTTGGGCGCCGGAGACGGCCTCACCGGAGCGAATCGTGGTGGAGGCCGAGGCGGATCGGGGCGGCCGGAGTTGGGGGAGGAGACCTCCTCGAGGTCCTCCGGGTGGCTTGGCAGAGCTTTGGTGAGGTGTAGAGGTGGTGCGTGCTCGAGGGTGAGCTCGGGGGCCCTTTTTATAGGCGGCCCGAGGCGGTGGTCTTGAACGGGGGTCTCCGGTGAAGGTTACGGCGGCGCAGGGCTTGGTCGGGGGTAATTAGGACGTTGGGCGTCATCGTGGAGGTCCACGGTTTCGTTTAGGTGCTAATCGAGATGGGATTTGGTGCTATGGGCGAATTCGACAGAACGGGGCGGCGCGGGCCCGTCGGCGGCAAGGAGCACGACCCGTGCTTGCCGGGCCATGGTGACGGTGCCACGGGCGTGCGCTGGCATGCATGAGGCCACGCGGAGAGCAGAGGGGTGTTGGGCGGCGCCGAACGGCGTTGAGCCGCCGTTCCGTCCCCTGTCGGCTGCTACGGGGGTTCGGCCGCCGCAAGACACGCTAGCGCGGGCGGCCAAGGGCGCCACCCACGCCGGGAAGACGCCAAGCGCGCGTGCGGGGGTGCTGGCCAGGGAGAAGAAGCCGCGTGCAACGCGCCAAGCGCACTGTCTACGCGTGATTGAAACTGGCGGACGAAAACGACACTGAAAACTGAATTTTTCTGAATATGAACAGCAACAGTGCACGCCAAGTGTTCGACAGAATGATCTAGGCATGTAGGGATTTTTCCTTGAGCTGATTTTTGGTGGAGTGGCTTCTCATTGCTCCAGTAGGCTGCCTGATTTTTGGTGAAATTTTTGGAGAAGTGTAGGTATGAATTTCACCAAATTTAGCAAATCTGGTCCAAACTTGCAGAGACTGAATTTTGAAAAATTTGAAAAGAGAAGGAGTGGATCAGGATGGTTCTGGGTTGTGGGTACAAAGGACTTTCCATGAGAGTTGGTTTGAGGTCAAAACTCAAATGCAAAAGGGTACTTGCTTTGAAAAACTCTCAGGCTCCAAATAATTTTCAGAAATGATTTGAGTGAAAAGAAAATTAGGATAAAATCCAAAACTTGCTTGGATTAGTTGGGACAGAGAACTTAGGTTGATTACAAGGAGGAGGGGAGGTTTTGGAGGGGTTTTACCACATGGGCAAAATACAAAGTCATGGGTGGTTTTCAAGATATGAAAATCCCAAGTTTTCATAGAGTTTCTTTTTAAAAGAAAAATATTAAACTCCCAAAATAAATTTGAGAGGGAATGAACAGAGAAGAAGTTTAAAAAGATCAAGCACCATAGCTTGAATAAAAATAAAAACCTTGCCAAAGAAAAGGAAGTTTTTAAGAGGAAGGTTTTCTGGAAAAATTTTAAATGGCCTCTTTTCAAAAACCACAAAGTTTTGCTGAAAACCAAAAAAAAAAATTGGAGTGTCACAACACCTACCCCCTTAGGAAAAATCTCGTCCCCGAGATTTCAACTATTCCTCAAATAAGTGTGGATGCTCTGTCCGAAGAAAATCCTCTCTTTCCCAAGTTGCTTCGCTTTCGGTGTGGTTGCTCCACTGAACTCTGAAAAACTTGATGGTCTTCTGTTGGGTCCTCCTTTCAGACTCCTCTAATATTTTTACTGGGCGTTCCCGATAAGTGAGGTCTGGCTGTACGTCAATGTTCTCATGGGATACCTACTTCTCTGGTTTGCTTACGCACTTCCTTAATTGAGAGACGTGGAACATGTCGTGAATGTCGGACAAGTCTTCGGGTAAGTCTAGCTGGTAGGCTACAGTGCCTCTTCGTGCCACTATGCAGAATGGTCCAATGAATCTTGGTGCTAACTTTCCTTTAATCTTAAACTGTTGCAGTCCCCTCATAGGTGATACTCGTAGGTGCACGAATTCACCGGGTTCAAAATTTACCCCATGATGTTTCTGATCGTAATAACTCTTCTATCGGCTTTGAGCGGTCTTGAGTCGGTCCCTGATTAGCTTGACTTTTTCCTCGGCTTCTTTGAGCACGTCTGGGCCGAAGATACGGCTGTCTCCGGTCTCTGACCAATTTAGCGGGGTACGACATCTCCGTCCGTATAGGGCTTCAAAAGGAGCCATTCGCAGGCTGGCCTGGTAACTGTTGTTGTATGCAAACTCGGCATATGGTAGGCTTTCTTCCCAACTGGTTCCATAGGTGAGGACACATGCTCTCAGCATGTCTTCTAAAATTTGGTTTACGCGTTCAGTCTGTCCATCAGTCTGTGGGTGGTATGCGGTACTGAAGGCTAGTTGGGTTCCCAGAGCCTGTTGTAAATGCTCCCAAAATCTTGAGACGAACTGAGTGCCTCTGTCGGATATTATAGTCTTCGGGACACCATGCAGACAAACTATGCGGGAAAGATAAATCCTGGCAAGCCTCTGAGTGGTGTGGGTCGTCTTTATTGGAATAAAGTGTGCCACTTTGGTTAACCTGTCAGTGATGACCCATATGGCATCATTCCCGTGTCGTGACCGAGGTAGTCCGACAATGAAATCCATCCCTATTTCATCCCATTTCCACTCAGGTATTTTGTTCGGTTGTAGTAGTCCGGCTGGTCTCTGATGCTCAGCTTTTATGCGTTGACATGAGTCGCAACATGCAATGAAGGTGGCTATGTCCCTCTTCATACCGTGCCACCAAAATCTTTCCTGAATATCTTTATACATTTTGGTTCCTCCAGGGTGGATCGAGTACGGGGCGGTGTGGGCTTCAGCTAAAATTTGCTGTTTAAGGTCTTCTATGTTTGGCACGCAGAGCCTTTCTCCGTACCATAATATTCCTTCATTGTCTATGACGAATTCCGAGGCCTTGCCCATACTCAACTTTCTTTTGATGCCTTCGATGCTGGTGTGACCGGGCTGAGCTCCTTTAATTTTCCCCACAAGGTCAGGTTGTATTTCCAAGTTTGATATGGTGCCTTCTGCTACCATTATCAAGTTGAGCTTGGCAAATTCTTGTTGGAATTCGGGCCTCAAGTTGTGCAGATTGTTTTCGTCGGAGCTGGGGTTCCGACTAAGGGCATCGGCCACTACATTTGCTTTCCCTGGATGGTAATGGATACCAACATCATAATCCTTTACCAACTCCAACCAACGTCGTTGCCGTAAGTTTAGTTCTGGCTGTGTGAAAATATATTTGAGACTTTTGTGATCCATATATATTTCACATCGATTCCCAAGTAAGAAATGCCTCCATTCCTTGAGTGCATGAATAACTGCTGCCATTTCTAAGTCATGAGTGTGATAATTTTCCTCATGCTTTCGAAGTTGCCTTGAAGCGTAGGCGACAACCTTGCCTTCGTGCATCAACACGCATCCGAGACCCTTTCTGGACGCGTCACAATATACTTCAAAATTCTTGTGTATGTCGGGTACAATTAATACCGGTGCTGTCGTTAACTTCCGCATTAGTTCTTGGAAACTTTTCTCGCAGGCTTCTGTCCATTCAAACTTCTTATCTTTCTTGAGCAACTGTGTCATAGGCTTGGCTATGGTGGAGAATCCTTCAATAAATCTGCGGTAATATCCTGCCATTCCCAAGAAACTCCGTATGTCCGTTACGCTGGCTGGTGACTTCCAGCCAAGTACGGCCTTGACTTTCTCTGGGTCCACTGCGATACCGTCTTGGGTCAGTACGTGGCCTAGAAAGCCTACTTGTCTTAGCCAAAATTCACACTTGCTGAACTTGGCATACAATTGGTGTTTTCTGAGCTCTCCTAGCACAATCCTGAGATGTTCTGCGTGCTCTTCTGGTGTCTTGGAGTATACCAGAATATCGTCGTTGAATACCACGACGAACTTGTCCATAAACTTCATAAATACTTTGTTCATGAGGTGAACAAAATATGCTGGGGCGTTTGTTAATCCAAATGGCATCACCGTGAACTCATACAGTCCATATCTGGAGGTGAAGGCTGTTTTGGGGATATCTTCCGTTCGTACCTTCAATTGATGGTATCCTGACCTTAAGTCAATTTTTGAGAATACCTTGGCCTGAGCGAGTTGATCAAACAAATCGTTTATCCTTGGCATCGGGTATTTGTTTTTGACTGTGACCATGTTAAGTGCTCGATAGTCAATACACAATCTCAGCGTTCCATCCTTCTTTTTGGCAAATAAAATTGGTGATCCCCAAGGTGAGGAGCTGGCTCGAATGTATCCTTTGTCTAGCAATTCCTTTATTTGTTTCCTCAACTCACCTAATTCGGATGGTACCATTCGGTACGGTTTCTTGTATATGGGGGTGGTTCCTAGTGCGAGCTCAATGCTGAATTCTATCTCTCGGTCTGGTGGCATGCCTGGTAGCTCTTCAGGGAATACATCTGGAAATTCACACACTACTGGAACCTTGTTTAGCTCAGAAACGTCCACCTTATTTAATCTTGGTTGCCGGGGTATTTTTCCTTCCTTGGCTGATACTCTTATTGTCTTCCCTTGGTGGTGTGTGAGAATTACGGTCCTGTTGAAACAGTCGATAAACCCCTTGTTGGTGGTTAGCCAATCCATCCCTAGGATGACATCCAGTCCTTTATTTTCCAACACAATAAGATTTGCGTGAAACTCCAATCCTTCGAACTCAATGACCACATTCTGACAGTAATTCTGAGTAACTTGCTGAATCCCAGGGGACTTGATGATCATGGATTTCTCCAAAGGAAGCATCGAAAAATTATTTTGCAAAGCAAAACTTTTCGAAATGAAAGAGTGAGAAGCTCCAGAATCAAACAAAACCATTGCAGGTATTGTGTTGACAGGAAACGTACCGAGTACGATATCCAGAGCATTTTGTGCCTCCTCTTTGGTTACGTGGTTCAGATGACCCTTCCTGTGGTTATTATTGGGATTGAAATTGTTTCGCTTGGGCGCTGAATTATTGCCGCCGTTGTTCGGCTTTGGGGTTGAGTTCCTTGGCTTGGGGCACTGTTTGGCATAGTGCCCTTCTTCTCCACAAGCGTAACAAGTAACGCCGGGGCGATAGGTGAATTCCTTGTCCCTTGCATGAAAATTCTTGATTGGGCGTGAGACATTGGATGAGGATTTGTGTGTCCCACCCTTTTGAAAATCTGTCCTGCTTCGGTGATTGCGAGCATGGTTAGTCTGGTCCCTTTTTCGCTTGCGGATATCTTCCAGACTGCGTCTCTCATTTTCCAGAGTAATGGCTTTGTCCACCAGTGTTTTAAAATCAGGAAAAGTGTGCACGACCAGTTGGCATTTAAGCGCAGGCGCCAGACCATCAAGGAATTTCTCCATCTTCTTGCTTTTAGTCATACGTTCTTCATTGGCATAGCGGGACAATAGAGTAAATTGACCATTGTATTCTGACACTGTCATGTTCCTTTGTTTGAGGTCATCGAACTCTCTCTTCTTAATTTTCATAATACTCTTGGGAATGTGTGCACCACGGAAACCTTCCTTGAAATCATCCCAGGTTATATCATTTTCGTTGGGGTGCATGTGCAGAAAATTCTCCCACCATGATGCAGCTGCTCCTGTGAGATAGTGCGGAGCATATAGTACTTTCTCGAGATCTGAACATTTTGCAATAATTAATTTTCTCTCCATATCTCGAAGCCAATCCTCGGCTTCAAGAGGCTTGTCAGTATGAGAAAATGTTTGAGGACGTGTCTTTTGTAGCTCAGATAACTTGGAATGCTGCTGATACTGTCCATGGTGATTTCCCATGTTGATGACTTGGTTCGTCATTTCACGATGTTGTTGCTGACTGTGTTCATAAAGGCGGCACATTTGGGAAAGTGCCGTTTCACTATTCTGTTGACTCGACTGCCCTTGTGTGAAATTGTTGCCTGGTTGAGTGTCATAATCTTCCTCTAGCGGAGTAGGCATGGAGCGAGTCCAAGGACGAGACATTTTTCACTCTGGGGATATATTTTGTAAAACTCATAAGAAAAGCGAAGATGGTCGCAAAAACAAATCCAAAATTGCACAAGGATGGCAAATAATTTAAATGACCAAGATCACTTAAGAAAACAAATCGAATTGCGCACGGAGAAGGACTGCTCATTCCATATCTTACACGCGGGCGATAATTATACAATACATCACTCAGGATATGCGTACATAATCCTGACATGTTATTTAGGCTAGTGCGCTTCTCCAGATCCTACATGATGCGCAAACAGGCTACTTCTCACAACCTATGCACATATAAACATATCATACAAGGCGGTACATTACATGGCGGCTAAGCGTACTCAGGCGGAGATGTTGACGACCTCCTTTGCCCTGCCGAGGGCGAGGCGTAGCGAGGTTGGGGACTCGACTTCCTCCTCGCTAATAGGCTCCATACGTGTAGTGTTGCGCAGAGTGGACGGAGCGGTTGCCAGGGGCAGAACAACACGAACAGGAGTGGGCGCGAAGGGTGGTGCAGTGCGCGCTGGAGTGGGCACAATGACTTGGTTGAATTCTTCGGTAGAAGGTAGGCGACGAGTAGGCGTATAAGATGCTGAGGACGAGACCAAAGTCAGTGGCGGTGCGGTGGGTAGGAGCTCCCTCCTGTTGGCAGCACAACCATGAACTGAGTCCATGCGGGCAGCCACGAAGTCGTCTACCAGGTTGTCGAAGGCTGCCTCTAGGGCCTAGAGATACTCAATGAGCATCTCAAAAGCCTCGTCTCGTTCTCCTCTGGGGTAGGAGAATGCGTAGTGATAGGTGTAAGGCACATGGCATGGAAGATAGCGGTAGCGACGAGTCTTCATCGCGGGAAGGACATCCCTGAGGCAAGCTATCGCCTCACGGGCTGCCATCTGCATAGCATGCCTCTCCGTAGGCATGGCTCTTCCCACGAACTGGAAGCGGCGTAACTCCCCACGCCCTCCCCTGAACTACACCGTGGCCTGGTGCATGGTCAGACTATCGTTGACCTTGTGCGGGTAGAGTGTGAAGACTGGGCGCACATACGGCCCCATCGCGACCTGAACGATGAAGGAGAGAAGCTTGACGAACCCATCGGGCACGTTGGCGAAGGTCTGAGACTCGTAGTTGTTGTCGGCCATCTACAAAGGTAAGCAAAAATTCTGAATGGTCAGATCATAAATTTATGCTGACAGTCAGAAAATGACTACAATTGCAAAAATATAAATTAGCTCTGTCATGCTAATAACCAATTAGCGATCGCACCTAGTGGCTTCCTACAGTCAGCCTGGCTCTGGTACCAAGCTTGTCACGACCGGTTTTCCAATAAAAATATTTATTGAGAAACCAATCTTTTGAGTCCAGTATGAGAGAAATCCTCCTCACTGGTAGACAAATTCTTGATACAATAAGCCAGTAGCATAGGATATATTACAGGGTTGAGCTAGGGCTGCTCAACAAATATTTACAAGCGCGCCAATAATTATACATAATGGCGGATATAACACAATGGTGTGGTGGCATATTACTGACTCGAGGATAAAGTGATGGTGGAATAACACAGTGGGGAGTGTGATAACACGACTCTCAAACTGGCATCTCATCGAGCGTCGAGGTGAGGCTCGATAAATTTATTCGGGTTGCGGAAGCGGATATAATACTGTGACCAAAACCAGGGTCGCACGAGACTGACTGGGATTCCTCTAGGCGTCGGACTCGCTATCGAACTCTTCATCCATGAGATCGCCTTCGTCAGCATCTGGCCAAATCAACAAGCCAGTGAGTACTTTGAAAGTACTCGCAAGACAGTTCGGACGTAAGATATAACAAATGCATGCATGAATGCGTCATGATTAATTCACCAATGTACATTCAAAAATTAGCATAACGAGGTAAGTAAAAGGGAAACGGCGGTAGTCCGCCTGAAATCCCACAAAACATAAATGAAGACCGATCGGGTGTCTGAAGCGACGCCTCGAAAGGTGAACAAATAAATATAAGGAAATGATGCCACAGTCGGGCGTCTTAGCGACACCACATAAAGGGCTTTAAAAGAAATGCCACAGTCGGACGTCGGGGCGACATCACAGAAAGGGCTTTAAAA
>NC_041385.1:113677695-113678028 GCF_002162155.2 Triticum dicoccoides | reverse complement strand
GGTTGTCCGCCTGAAAATCCCACAGAACATAAATGAAGACCGATCGGGTGTCTGAAGCGACGCCTCGAAAGGTGAACAAATAATTATAAGGAAATGATGCCACAGTCGGGCGTCTTAGCGACACCACATAAAGGGCTTTAAAAGAAATGCCACAGTCGGACGTCGGGGCGACATCACAGAAAGGGCTTAAAAAGAAATGCCACAGTCGGACGTCGGCGCGACATCACAGAAAGGGCTTAAAAAGAAATGACACAGTCGGACGTCGGGGCGACATCACAGAAAGGGCTTTAAAGGAAAATAAAATACAACAATGCCACAGTCGGACATCTGAGC
>NC_041385.1:113675845-113677403 GCF_002162155.2 Triticum dicoccoides | reverse complement strand
AAGGGCTTAAAAAGAAATACCACAGTCGGGCGTCTTAGCGACACCACATAAAGGGCTTTAAAAAAATGCCACAGTCGGACGTCGAGGCGACATCACAGAAAGGGCTTAAAAAGAAATACCACAGTCGGGCGTCTTAGCGACACCACATAAAGGGCTTTAAAAAAACGCCACAGTCGGACATCGGGGCGACATCACAGAAAGGGCTTAAAAAGAAAGTAAAATACAACAATGCCACAGTCGGACGTCTGAGCGACATCGCAGAAAGGGCTTTTATTCACAAGTAAATAATACTCATAATAAACATTCAATTCATGAGAATAAATGGGTTAGTCCATTCACAGGAATAATCATTTAACCGGACTTAGCACTCATGCGATTCACCGGAGTCTCTGTCATCAAAACTGACATTTGATCAAGATAAGATAATATCGATCTTGGACATGGAATAGATGATTTGGAGGAATATATGACTCTGCAGAGTTTGTACAAAATTTTTCCCACAGCCAACGGATTTCCGTAGTCCCGAAGGTCTAGTTCCGTTTACGGTTTTTCGGGAGAAAACACAGCTAACCAGTACACACCCATCCTACCTCTCGATGCTAGGAATCACCCTAGACATCGTCTAACAAAAACTTTTGAGACGGGGAGATCACAATCTCGAATAACATGGGATCAAATTTATATACGCGCGCTCTAAGGGGTGCCCCCCTCTCGGTCCCAACCGGAAACACCCATGCCCCCTGACTGGATGACTGGCTTTAATCCAGGGCCATGGAACCATCATCACGGCCTCTCCTTTTTGGTGTGTACCAGGAAAGCGGTTTACAACTTACTAAGCCATATTCCTTGCGGAAAACATGTGGTAGTACAAGGAATGAAGAATGGAAGGAACTGGAATGATACGAGTTGACATTGAAGTCACATAGTCTGGCATAAGCCTGGCATGCTACAACACTGCCATCTTACCCATCCTCATGCCAACACATGGCCATGCATACTCACATCCATCCACTTATGGATCATCGAACTCGCTTACCTCAACATTGCATAAAATAACGTTCATCGGTATGCTCATCAACATGCCATGAAACTAACTAAATGCAAAACATTCCAAGACACTCATCATATCAAAAGTTCAAACATTCTTGCCTGGTTCGGAATAGTCGGAGCCTAGCTTGGTGAAGTTCGCGGCTCCGTCACCTCCTTCGGTATCTACGGTATAAAGAAAATATATGCGCTATCGTAAATACCAAGAGGTGCACAAAAAGTATTCCAAATATTTTTCAAATAAATCTGATAAAAAACTAGACAAAATTTTAAAGAGGACAGAAAAAGAATAAATCAAAAATACTTTTCTGTTTAAAAGTTATAAAGGTTTTTGTCCAGGGACTCATCTGTAATGAAACAGAAAGTTCCCAGGGGCTAGCTTATAAAAACAGAAAACGTTCCAGTCTTGAATACGCCAGCCCAGAGGGGAAAGCGTATTTTGCCCGAAGGCGCTTCCAGAAAACGATTCACTTAGAAATGACAGAGAGGCTGACGGTGGGGTCCCACTCGT
>NC_041385.1:113667024-113675626 GCF_002162155.2 Triticum dicoccoides | reverse complement strand
CGTCGGCGCCCGAGAGCCGCGGTGGTCGCCGGCGGCGATCCACGGCGAGGCAGGGGGATCGGAGGGTACCTCCGTGATCAGGGCACCTTCCCGCGTCGGTTGGTGGTGGTGGTGGTCGCCGGCGAGTACCACGTCGACGGCGAGCTTTGCTCCGGTGGATGGCGGCTCGGGTGGTCGAGGGACTCGTCGGAGAGAGCTGCGACGGACAAATTGATGCTGGCGTTAGCTTACTGGGTGCTAGAGGGAGTAACTGACGGGGTTTGGGTGCCGGAGACGGCCTCACCGGAGCGAATCGTGGTGGAGGCCGAGGCGGATCGGGGCGGCCGGAGTTGGGGGAGGAGACCTCCTCGAGGTCCTCCGGGTGGCTTGGCAGAGCTTTGGTGAGGTGTAGAGGTGGTGCGTGCTCGAGGGTGAGCTCGGGGGCCCTTTTTATAGGCGGCCCGAGGCGGTGGCCGTGAACGGGGGTCTCCGGTGAAGGTTACGGCGGCGCAGGGCTTGGTCGGGGGTAATTAGGACGTTGGCGTCATCGTGGAGGTCCACGGTTCCGTTTAGGTGCTAATCGAGCTGGGATTTGGTGCTATGGGCGAATTCGAAAGAACGGGGCGGCGCGGGCCCGTCGGCGGCAGGGAGCACGTCCCGTGCTTGCCGGGCCACGGTGACGGTGCCACGGGCGTGCGCTGGCATGCATGAGGCCACGCGGAGAGCAGTGGGGCGTTGGGCGGCGCCGAACGGCGTTGAGCCGCCGTTCCCTCCCCTGTCGGCTGCTACGGGGGTTCGGCCGCCGCAAGACACGCCGGCGCGGGCGGCCAAGGGCGCCACCGACGCCGGGAAGACGCCAAGCGCGCGTGCGGGGGTGCTGGCCAGGGAGAAGAAGCCGCGTGCAACGCGCCAAGCGCACTGTCTATGCGTGATTGAAACTGACGGACGAAAACGACACTGAAAACTGAATTTTTCTTAATATGAACAGCAACAGTGCACGCCAAGTGTTCGACAGAATGATCTAGGCATGTAGGGATTTTTCCTTGAGCTGATTTTTGGTGGAGTGGCTTCTCATTGCTCCAGTAGGCTGCCTGATTTTTGGTGAAATTTTTGGAGAAGTGTAGGTATGAATTTCACCAAATTTGGCAAATCTGGTCCAAACTTGCAGAGACTGAATTTTGAAAAATTTGAAAAGAGAAGGAGTGGATCAGGATGGTTCTGGGTTGTGGGTACAAAGGACTTTCCAGGAGAGTTGGTTTGAGGTCAAAACTCAAATGCAAAAGGGTACTTGCTTTGAAAAACTCTCAGGCTCCAAATAATTTTCAGAAATGATTTGAGTGAAAAGAAAATTAGGATAAAATCCAAAACTTGCTTGGATTAGTTGGGACAGAGAACTTAGGTTGATTACAAGGAGGAGGGGAGGTTTTGGAGGGGTTTTACCACATGGGCAAAATACAAAGTCATGGGTGGTTTTCAAGATATGAAAATCCCAAGTTTTCATAGAGTTTCTTTTTAAAAGAAAAAGATTAAACTCCCAAAATAAATTTGAGAGGGAACCAACAGAGAAGAAGTTTCAAAAGATCAAACACCATAGCTTGAATAAAAATAAAAACCTTGCCAAAGAAAAGGAAGTTTTTAAGAGGAAGGTTTTCTGGAAAAAATTTAAATGGCCTCTTTTCAAAAACCACAAAGTTTTGCTGAAAACCAAAAAAAAAAATTTGGAGTGTCACAAATGCCCACACGACATGCGAATTACGCAGATTTCCAGCTAATTGCCTTGTTCAACCGCGGACTCGCCTATCTTTACGCAGGTGCCTTCTTTAGCTGGAGACAACTCAGCTCGCAGTGGATCATCGTCAAAGCTGATACACACTTCTATGATGCTATTGAACACAATGGCATCATCTACGCGATCGACAAAGCAGATGGCACCACGTATTGCTGGGACGGCGCGTGTAAGTTGTTTCCATCTCATGTTAATGATGACGCCGTGACACTGTTTGAACTTTTTGTGATGATTGGCATATCCCTGTTTGAGCAGAATTTGAGTAGAACTATGGCAATGTATTAGAGACGTCGTAAATCAACTATATTTGGAATGATTTAATTCATGCGATTGTGACCATGTCATTACAACCAATTTGTACCCTGAATAATCAAACGTTTAGGAATATATGGATATTATCCTTATTTTATAGTAATCTATTTACTACTACTAAATATGAGTGTGTATCAATGGCCATGTTAGTTTCCTCATTTTCATGATGTAGAAACATGCACCACACTGTTGGTTTCATCTAACCATACATTAGGGAAGTAAATGTGCGTATGGAGAATTCTATATTTGGAAGTAGTGAAATCCTGCAATGCTTACCATGTGTACATACCTATATTCGCCCTTCAGCAATCAATGCCTAGAATAATATCCTCACAAAAATTTTGCCCACAGAACACGAGTATATAACAATGCATGGTCTGTTAGTTACCTTGAAGAATTTGTTTGTGAGGACAGAACATGATTACATAACATGCATGACATGGTAGTTTCCTGTGAAGAATTGATTGCGAGATAACATGAGTATAACCATGCATGGCACTTCTACATTTTCGAACCCAGTATACATTTCCCTGTATTTTCCTCCCAGTTCCAACAGGGACATATCAATGTTGTTTCTTGCATTATCCTACTCATAATCTGAAAATTTTTGATATTACATTAACAATGTCTGTCCTTTTTGATATGATGCAGTGTCCCTACAGTTACCTTCCTTTGTAATCGCACCACCTTTGCCAAAAACAGGGAAGCAGAACTGGTTCCACGCTCGATCAGACAACGACAAAAGACTGATGATCATTCGGACACATGAGCCAGAAAAGTTATATTGCAAAAACCCCACTGTATACAGGCACCGTGTAATACGTGAGTACCCGGATAGTGGCTGTTACGTCTATGAGCAGGATACCAGCTTCTTGGGGCCTTTAGGATTTTTTAGTTGGAGGCGGGTAAACAGCCTTGGTTCGCACTCTCTGTTTCTCGGACTCAATTATCCGATTAACCAGGAGATCATCATTGGCAAGGACCTTGATGGCAGAGAGGCTCTGTTTGCTATGGAAAATTGTGTCTACACAGCGAGCCCTAGGAGTTCAGGAGAAAACTCCCCTGATTGTCAACAATACAGCCTGCAGCCAAAAGAAGGTGAGAATGACAAAGGCATCTGGATTAACTTTGATCCTTGGATGTCTCAATTACAACAGGCAGTGATGTGGTTCAAGCCTTCAGGTTGATATGCAATTGGGCTGTTGCATCGAAAGGGTGGAGTACTGGTGTCTCCGGATCACTGGTCGCTGAAGCAGGGCTACAAATTATGATGGTGTTGGATCATCTCTTTGAATGACTTTGTTGTCTTTGCTGCTGGTTCTGGATGGGTAGTTCTTTCTTTTGTTATGCATATTCCTTGTCATTTGGTCATCCTCGTCTATGTCACTCTTACTATGTAATAGTTGCTTCTGTTTAGAATGTCATTCTTGTCTGGATCACGAGAGTCTGAGCACTGAAGATGGGTGCGTTTTGGTGGTGTAGCAAGACTTCTTATGAACTATCATGTCTTGCTGTTTATCTCAGTAGTAGTCACTAGTCAGTGTTTGAATGTTATATATATCATTGTTTCGAACTGTTTATTGTCTTGAACTACTGGTGGTCTAAATGAGAGCATCACCATTCTCTAGTGTTCAAAGTATATCTCCTTTTTTTCAAGTTATATAATTTGAGCTCAGTGTCTTTTCGATGATGTACACTTGTTTGGGCCAGCGAGATGTCGTTGAATATGGGCCGAGTAGTAACGCAATGCCAAACAGGTCAATTATGACTCTCAGGCCGGGCTCTCAAAAGATCCTGAAAAAAGGCCGGTCTCTCCAAAAGAGAAATAATAAGGACTCTTAGGCCGACATGTGGGCGCCACCGGTGTTTTCGTGCGCTTGCGGGCCGAGAGCATATTGGCGCGTGCTCGAAATTCATGCTACCTTTTCATCCCCAGTCTCTTCCCCTCCCCCACCTCTGGAATCTTGATTCCTACTCCAATTCCCCCAAATCCCCCTCCTGTACTCTCTGTACTCAAGTGCACTATCATGTCGCCGGTCAACGCAGATCTCCGAGCTGGAGATCCTGACGTCCGTCCTGCCTTCGGTCGCTGCGTGCTGTCGCTCGACAGTGGCATGGCGGCGCTTGACGACCAGTTTGCCGGCAAAGTGCTGATGATAACCATCAACAGCGACCAGCCTCCCGTCTCGCCGGACGACCTTGTCAAAGCTCTTGGCGTTGTGCACGGCATCCAAATAAGTGACTTACTCGTCGAAGTCTGTCCGCCACCGGCTGATTCCTTTGTCACGTTCTGGAGAACTTTCGACTACAGTCGTGTGTTCAAATCTTCCCGGCGTTTGTTCTGTGATGGCGCGCTGGTGAGCTTTGATCGGTGGCACCCAGGATGGGGCTTGGTGCCCTCTGAGCTTGAGTTTTTAGTGAAGCTTACCTTCCACGGCATGCCTCGACATGCTTGGAACAACGAGTCCATGAACGAGCTTATCAACGACCTTGGAGGTGAGCTCGTAAGTATGTTTGTTCCTCCAGACAGCTGGGCTTTGACGGTTATGGCATGGATGAAGAAGCCGTCCACCATATCGAAGGTGATTTGTGTTGAGATACCGGTGCAGGAACCGGGGTTGTACTATTCGTCACCACCAAGGCCGCCGCGGAACATGTTAGGGATGTACCTGTATCGAGTGTTCGTGCATGTCAAAGAAGTGGTCAATCCATCAATCGGAGTCCTGCCGCCACCGCTGGTGCCAGGGTCCGTCGACGACGTCCATTACAGGAGTCAACGTCAGACTTTCCCCTGTTGCTTGGAACGATGGATGGCACAGGGCCTACTCCATCGCGCGGCGGAGGCCACTGCTTCTTTGGGAGAAGAGGTAGGGCTGGCTGCCTGGATGTGCTCTAATTTGAGGTAACAACTGAATCTTGTCAGATACTAGTTAAATCCGAGCTATGGGTGTGAAGCACTGATATGTCAGTACATTTGATTGTGACATGTTCTAATTTTGTACCTGAACTTTTTTTAGAAAGGGATGTACGTCAGCTTAATGTGCTGGCAGAACTTATTGTGGTGTCCGTCTGTTTTCTTTGCACAGCATTCAAGATATTTTCCCGTCATTGATAAAGAAGATGAACCGTTATGTACGACTTCGTTAGTTTCAACATAGCCCTACTCATAGCCATCCACTGCTTCCATCCTGATTGAGCCACATGCGTGAAATTTTTGTATGCAAGTTTAGTGTGCTATGATGTTCTATATGATTGTGTCAACTATATAAGTTTTTACTGAGCATCAGCAATGCATATGGCTAAAAGATGTATTTACCTGCATCGACCGATGTGTCTCACTCTCTATCTCTCTCACACACACACACGCACACACACATGCACACATGCACAAGTGGGACCCGTTGAATTATTTATTTGCTCGTGACAGCTTTTAATTAGGTTCCACTGTAATCTAACTTTTTTCTTAAGTTATTAATTGAGCTCAGCGACTTCAAAGAGTTGTACAGAAGCCTTGTTTGGGACTTTCCGGCGTCGCTGACTATGGGCTGAGTAGCCATGTTAGGTTATACTGTACTACACAGGCCTTTTTTTCAACATCAGCAATGCAACTGGGCCGACAGTTGTACACAATATCTGGGTCAACTTGTTATTCTCCGCCCTGCTAGGCTGCAAACTTTCCTAGGAGGTATGCATTAGGCTTAACAAGAAAATGGACTTTAAGGAATAATAAATGGGATGTAATTATAATAACTAGGCAATAACTATGCACAGAATGCGTAATTAGTTTGAAAAATATATTATTTTTACAATTTGAAAATTTTAATTTCATTACTTGTTGCGCGCTTAATATTTCGTTGGATTTTAACGTAATACAACTTTATTTTGAAATTATATTTAACCTGACTATAAATTTCGGATAAAAATATTTCAGATCCCATAAAAAATGTGGGAATTTTTTTTTAATTCCATTTTGAGCGGTTGTTTGAAATTATTAATTATTGTCCTAGCTAGAAGTTGGGCTGTACTTTTAACAAACTGTAAATGGGTTGTAGTAAATTCCATTATAATTAAAAATGGGTTGTATATTCTTACAAATCGCAAATGGGCTATATGTTCTCTGCCAAATCTGAGCTGTGGGCCTACTAAGTTGACGCGTACCAAGGGCTTTGTCAACTTAGCCAATATAAATGATTCTAGTTGTAGTGATCGTATGATGTCCATCCAACGGCCGTAGTGCTTCTTCAACCTCTGGTCTTCTTGCTCCAGCCGCCCAAAGCAGCACTGGTCGTGTCGCGTGCTCCTGCCTCCCATGGCCGGTTGTGATACCGCGGAGGCCTCACCGCCCCGTACTACTCCCACCGCTGGCCAGGCCATCCCTCTACACACCCACACCCCCTATTATTTTGCGGTGACGGCAGCCTCAGACCGCACCCGAACCAGTGAACCTCATACTCCTCTCCGCGCGGGCTTCCACTGCCGCGTCTTCCCCGGCTCCGTGTCGTCCCCTTCCTAGGCCACGTCATTGTCCACTGCCCTGGTGCTCTTGGCGCGGCGTGGTCAATGTGGTCAACAACTGACTTCCATCGGAAGAGTACTGTACGTGGAGAGCCTGACAGCTGGGTCCAGGCGGCCACAAGGAAGTGCATCCTTATTACACGCAAAATAATTTATTCCTCCACCTGACAGCAGGGACCCATCTGACTGGCCACCTTATGTTGCAAAAAAACGTTTCCCCCCTGACGGCTGGAACCCATCGGACAGGCCACCGTATTTCGCAAAAAAAAACGTTCCCCCCGCTGTCACCTCGGACCCACCGGAAGTGCCTCCTTATTACGCACAAAAAATGAATACTCCCCCTGCTAGCTGGGACCCACCTTGGTGGGAGGCTGACTTGTGGGCCTACTAAGTTGACGGGGACGGAGGGCTTTGTCAACTTAGTCAATATGAACGATTCTAGCTCCAGTGATTGTACGATGTCCATCCGACGGCCATAGTGCTTCTTCAACCTCTGGTCTTCTTGCTCCAGCTGCCCAAAGCAGTGCCGGTCGTGCTGCATGCCCCTGCCGCCCGTGGCCGGCTGTGATGCCGCAGAGGCCTCACCGCCCCCTACCACTCCCACCGCTGGCCAGGCCATCCCTCTACTCACCCACACCTCCTATTATTCTGCGATGACGGCAACCTCACGCCGCAGCCGAACGAGTGAACCCTCATAATCCTCTCCATGTGGGCATCCACCGCCGCGTCTTCCCCGGCTCCGCGTCGTCCCCTTCCTAGCATCGCCGTCATCCACCGCCCTGGTTCTCTCGGCGCGGCGTGGTCAACATAGTCAAGAAACGACTTCCATCGGACGTGGACTCTACGTGGAGAGGCTGACAGCTGGGTCCACGGCCGTAGCAAGGAAGTGCCTCCTTATTACACGGAAAATAATGATACCTCCACCTGACAGCAGGGACCTACCGGACGGGCCACTGTATTTCATGAAAAAAAATTTTCCCCCTGACTGCTGGGACCCACCAGCTACATCTTCGCACGCAAGGAAGTGCGTCCGAAAAAAATGATTCGCCCACCTGACTGCGCGAACGTGTACGTACATATTGGTGGATGTGGAGGCATGCACGTGTCATAGTAGAGGCGCGCATGTGTCATAGTAGAGGGGTGTATGTGTCGTAGCAGAGGCGCGCACGTAGCATGTACATGTACATACAACGGCCAGTGTGCAAGAAAGAAAATACGGCCACGTATGTGTACATACAGGCGGGGTCTCGAATGCCTACTCGCGCATACGTACGGCCGGGGCTCGTGTACATGGCTGGGTCGGAACGGAGAAACAGCGTCATCGTCGTGTTCATGGGAAGCCAACCGGTTGGGTCGAAATGGAATGCGTCGTCGTGTTCAACGGGAGGGCTTGGACGGAACAGGTGATGGAAACGAGGCCTGGCGTACCGCAGAACGGAGGAAACGGCCTTGTGTTCTACCGGCCACGTTCGAAACGGGATCCTGTTCATCGGGAGGGGGCTGGCGTACAGCAAAACAGAGGAAATGGACCTCCTATGGTCAAAACAGGGGTCCTGTTGATTGGGAGGGGTGTGGCGTACCGCAAAACGGACGATACGGACTTGTGTTGGAGCGCTACAGTCGAAACAAGGCTCCTGTTCATCGGGAGGGGTGTGGCGTACCGCAAAACGGGACACAACGGGATACTGTTCATCTCCACCGTTGACCTCCTCCAGCCTCCACAGGGTACTGTTCATCCACCGTCGACCTCCTCCAGCCTCCACGGGCTCCTGTTCATCCAGCCTCCACCGCGCGCTACTCCACCGGCTACTGTTCAACCACCCCTCCACGGGCTCCTGTTCAACCACCCCTCCATGGGCTACTGTTCATCCACCCCTCCACCATCTACTGTTCATTCGGCCCTCCACGGGGTCGTCCTGTTCATCCAACCCTCCACGGGGTCCTGTTCATCCAGCCCCAACCGGCTCGATCGATCGGGGTCCTGTTCATCCAGAGGCAACACCACGGGGT
>NC_041385.1:113656673-113666718 GCF_002162155.2 Triticum dicoccoides | reverse complement strand
CTATTCATCCAGAGAGGCAACATCGATCGGCTTCAGTTAGCAGCAATAGCGAAGGAATCGCTCAATCGGGTTCAGTTAACAGCCATCGATCGTTCGCTCGGGTTCAGTAACGCGTAGCCTGCAGTGCAATCGCTCGGGTTCAGTTAGAGCCGAATGCCTCGCTCGGGTTCAGTTAGAGCCAATGCCTCGCATACACGCACGTATGTGTACGAGAGAAACGCGCATCGCTTGGCCCCCGACCACCCACCGTAACCGGGAACTCCCCAAAATTTTCCTCGCCCTCGCTTTTACCATGGTTTTTTCCATCATGGACGGCCCAAAGAATGTCATGCAGCTGCGTCTCCGGCCCGCCGAGGACGAAAAGCCCATTTTCTGTAATGAGTTTTTGTCATAGAAGTAGGAGCCCACCACATCTATGATGATACCGGGTTTTGTCACAATTATCTTCGTAGAAGTGTCATATGTATGACGGAATTTTTTTTCGTTCGGCCCAAAATGTCACAGATGTGTCTTTTTTTGTAGTGTGACTATTCTAACCTCGAGGAGTCAAAGGCAGATGGCATGTCCTATTCACCCATCAAGGTGCCTATTCTAGTTTGGCAAGGTTTTATTGATTGCGCGTATCTTGCATATGTTGTCTTGCATTTCTTCTACTATGTTGCACTGCCATCAGCTTAGTTTACTCATCGTATATGTCGAGATGTGCTACGTCTTGAGCTTGTGTTGGATTTCCTTGAAGAGGAAAGGGTGATGTAGCAATAGTTGTGTAAGTATTTCCCTTAGTTTTTGAGAACCAAGGTATCAATCCAGTAGGAGGCTCCTCACAAGTCTCACGCACCTACACAAACAAACAAGAACTCGCAACCAACGCAATAAAGTGGTTGTCAATCCCTTCACGGCCACTTGCGAAAGTGAGATCTGATAGAGATAATATGATAAAATAAATATATTTCTGGTATTTTATAATATAGATTGGAAAAGTAAAGATGCAAATAAAAGTAGATTGAAAGCTTATATGATAAGAGATAGACCCGGGGGACATAGGTTTCACTAGTGGCTTCTCTCAAGATAGCATAAGTATTACGGTGGGTGAACGAATTACTGTCGAGCAATTGATAGAAAAGCGAATAATTATGAGATTATCTAGGCATGATCATGTATATAGGCATCACGTCGGTGACAAGTAGACCGACTTCTGCCTGCATCTACTACTATTACTCCACACATCGACCGCTATCCAACATGCATCTAGAGTATTAAATTCATAAAGAATAGAGTAACGCATTAAGAAAGATGACATGATGTAGAGGGATAAACTCATGCAATATGATATAAACCCCATCTTTTTATCCTCGATGACAACAATACAATATGTGCCTTGCTGCCCCTGCTGTCACTGGGAAAGGACACCGCAAGATTGAACCCAAAGCTAAGCACTTCTCCCATTGCAAGAAAGATCAATCTAGTAGGTCAAACAAAACTGATAATTCAAAGAGACTTGCAAAGAAAACTTAATCACACATAAAAGAACTCAGAGGATATTCAAATATTTCTCATAGATAAACTTGATCATAAACCCACAATTCATCGGATCTCGACAAACACACCGCAAAAGAGTTACATCGAATAGATCTCCAAGAAGGTCAAGGAGAACTTTGTATTGATTCAAAGAGAGAGAAGAAGCCATCTAGCTAATAACTATGGACCCGAAGGTCTGTGGTAAACTACTCACAAATCATCGGAGAGGCCTTGGAGATGATGTAGAGGCCCTCCGTGATCGATTCCCCCTCTGGCGGAGCGCCGGCGAACGCTCAAAGATGGGATCTCACGAATACAAAAGGTTACGGTGGTGGAAATAGTTTTTTGTGGTCGCTTCTGATGTTTTTGGGGTACATGGGTATATGTAGGAGGAAGAAGTAGGTCAGTGAACGCTCGAGGGGCCCACGAGGGTGGGGGCGCACCGGGCATCCTCGTGGCCGCCTCGCTTGTTTCTTGACTTCCACTCCAAGTCCTCTGGATGGCGTTTGTTCCAAAAAGAGCGCTCCCAAAGGTTTCATTGTGTTTGGACTCCGTTTGATATTCCTTTTCTTCGAAACACTGAAATAGGCAAAAAAAAACAGCAATTTGGGTTGGGCCTCCGGTTAGTAGGTTATTCCCAAAAATGATATAAAAGTGTAAAGTAAAGCCCATAAACATCCAAAACGGGTAATATAATAGCATGGAACAATCAAAAATTATAGATACATTGGAGACGTATCAAGAGGGTGATTGCCGAACCTGAAGGAGCACCAGCAAAGTCCTTGAAAAACGTGGTGGTGCCGGAGAAATCCGATAGCACCCCACTTCTATTGGTTGTACAACCACTAACACAAGACGTAGGACCGACTCTAGCGGACTGTACCCATACTTCACTGGCCACACCACTAGCCCCAGCACGCAGGACCTGCACTCCATCAAAAGTTATGCTGATTTCAGTTGCCATAGCACCAGCCTTACCATAGAAAAATCCCACTCCAGCAAAAAGTATAGCAAGTCCATCGGACCAAGACCTATCCCAACTGCAGACAAGGACAATTCCTGCAGATTGGAACCCCATTCCAGTTATTCCCAGTTTAAAAGATAATGCTTTCAATGTTGTTAGGGACTACGTGCATGTATTCCCATCATGGGAAGATTATAGTGAAGACAAACACCATTTTCACATCTTCCTGTCCCACTTACGTGTAAGTGCTATTATTCATGGTGATTATTTTCCTGTTTTCTGCAGATTGAACACATCAATGATTTACATTACATTGTTGTAAGTAGGTGAGGTTCAATCTGGATAGTCATGACGAGCAAAGCTTGCTTGCGCTTTTCAAGGAAGCATTGCAGCAGTATCGATGTTACCTGAGGAAATCACACTTTGATGGCAAGTCTATAAATGAATTTCTGGTGAAGTCTCCTATGCTAAATTTAGAAGACATTCAATGGAAAAACCTTGTTATGCACTGGTCTCATTCCCAGGATGAGGTACTGTCCATGATATCGCATGACAATTTGAACTTCTACTTTTCCGCATGTGCCTGATGAATCTTTTTTGTAGGAAATCTGCTCGAAGAAGAATTCTGGTTTGAAAAGAACGATAGGATATCACAAATATGTTGCCCGATGCTTTTGTCTTGTTAGTACCTGTTGTCCTGTATCACTGTACTTGCATACATACCTGGTTCATTATGTGATAGCAGTATGCATGATAGCTTGCTTATCAATTGTTCGCTCCAAATT
The DNA here is from genome assembly GCF_002162155.2 of Triticum dicoccoides. Taxonomy (NCBI): domain Eukaryota; kingdom Viridiplantae; phylum Streptophyta; class Magnoliopsida; order Poales; family Poaceae; genus Triticum; species Triticum dicoccoides. The sequence goes on along the minus strand of NC_041385.1, from coordinate 113,663,451 downwards.
ATCTGATCTGTATGAATGGTTACATTAGTGTAGAATATATCCAATGCCAATGAAATTTTTTAGCTCTGCATTGTTCTTGTAAGTACCTACTATCCTTTATTAGCGTACTTATATTGACAGGTAGTTGTTCATGTACCATCACTCTGCACCTTATTTTCCTTTGCCCTCCATTTTCTACACATTAGATCTATATTTACTCTTACCATAAGGTTGGATAACACCGATGGTACTTAAGAAGTTTAGCTCTGCATTGCTCTTGGCTGTACCTTTTGCCTGTATCACTGTACTTACATTTATAGATACTTGGTTATGTAGCATCACTCTTCATCTTATCTTAAATATTCTCCATTTTTCTTATATTATCACATCTATATTTACTCTTAACAAAATGTAGAATAAAGACAATGCTTATGAAGAAGATTCTGTGGTAAACTTCTTGAATTGCCCCCCCCCCATCAGCATGGACAAGGGCTTTATAGAGCCTGTCTTCACCAATAATGTAAGTTTGTCCTTCTCAAGCCTTCAAACTTTGTTGTGTATATTTGGTTAGGCATGACTGCAACAGCTGTTTATTTTTGGTGTTTGCATCAAATTGCATGTTTAAAGTTTATTATGTAGTTCATAAATAAAAGGTTTTCCTTCTCAATTTAAGTTTTCAATTGTACAACCAAGTTCCTTCTTCATACCATGTAAATTAAACTATACAGAGCAAGTGGTCTTCTTTTGCACTGCATGTATGCTTCTGTTCTTGATCTGTAATCCAGTGGTGTGGTGAACCTACCCACTACAGCACAATGTCATATTCTGCAATGTCTTAACTATGAACAATGTCATACCATTCTACTATTATTTAAAGCGTCTCTTTATTTGCCAATTTGAAATGGGATAAATTGACAGCACACTAACCATTGATACTTATGAGTTCTTGATCTGTAATCCAGTGGTGTCGTGAAGCTGCCAACTCCTTCACAATGTCATTTCCTGCCATGTCTTGACCAGGAAAATACCATATTGTGTTAATGCAATTTTAAATTGTGTCACTTTATTCGTCAGCAAGAAATGTGATGAATTGTCAGCACTGATACTTTTATGTGCAAAACCTGTCATCTGTCTGCTTGTTTATCTTTCAGAGTGAGGAGGATATAAATGTTAAACAAGCGCAGTCTCATAAGCTTGCTCAGCTCCTTGCGCTACAGCTCCCCAGCAGGGCTAACCTTTCTTGAACTCTATTGAAATGTTATTGGTTTTGTATATTATTTTGTCAGCGTGTTCATTTGCACTGGTGGTGATCTTTGATGCCCAGTGTATGTAATCTGCTATCTGCTTGTGCTTTATTGTCATAGTGGTGAACTTTGATTCCTAGTGGATGTAATATGCCGTAATTTCTTTATTGTATAGTCTAGGTTTTTTCTTATTCATGATGCTGCAATTATTTTACTATATATATATATATCATGTCTTTCTAGTAAACCGACCAAACCATAAAATTACAGTGCATAATTGGGCCGTCATGCAATCACGATGTATGATCCGCATCATGGGCCCCATCATTTTGGTCCGTTAAATGGCCTAAATGTAAACTGGCCCACTAGTAGATTCGGGCCTTTAATAGGCCGAGTAAACCGCCAGCACTCTTTTCGCAAGAAAACTCAATGGGCTTTTAGGAGGCTGAAAAGTAGGTTGGGCCTGAAACATGCCGAACAGCTCATGGGCTGGCAGCAACCCTAAATGGACCTTGCCCATGATTGTGCCAACCAAATCACGGGTTTTTAACAGGCCAAAATTGTCTCGGTCCTTGTTTGGCCCAATCAGATTATCAGCTGCGAGCAGGCCGGATGCAAACCGGGTCGTAGTTAGGCCCAACTATATGGCAGGCTTTTAACAGGCCGAAATTAATATAGGGACAAAATGTTAAACGAGCCTTTTAACATGCCAAAACTAATATCAAGCCAAATTACTAAATGGGCATTTAGCAAGTGGGCCCAAAAGTATAGTGTCCAGTTGACGGGCCGAATCTGATATGGGCCATAATTTAGCCCAAAGCCTCTTAAAGGACTAGACCTGGTTTGCGCGTAATTTGGCCTAGAACGTTGTAGGCTTTTAACGGGACGGATCTCATATGGGCCATTATTAGGCCCGGAATGTGGCAGACCATTAATGGACCAGATCAAATATGGCCCGGCATTTGGCCCAAAACATGGCAGCCAATTAATGGGCCGGCCAACTAGGGTCCTCAAAATCTTGTGGGCCTTCAGCTGGGCGGGCCCATTATGGTCGGCGAAATATCGTGGGCCTTTAGCTGGGCCAGCCCATTATGGTCCACAAAAATCTTGTGGGCCTTTACCTGGGCTGCCCCATTATGGCCCGCGGAATCTTGTGGGTCTTTAGCTGGGACGACCCATTATGGCCCGCAAAATCTTGTGGGCCTTTAGCTGGACCAGCCCATTATGGTCCACAAAATCTCTTGGTCCTTTAGCTGGGCTGGCCCATTATGGTCCGCAAAATCTTGTGGGCCTTTAGTTGGGACGGCCCTGTATGGGCCACTTTTGGGCCAGTCCACGTGTCAACATATCATAGGTGCATCTCTCCCATTGGATGACTGACACCTGTGCCAATGTGGAGCTGGCACGTGTTTCCTCTGAGCTTGTGTTTTTAGTGAAGCTTACCTTCCACGGCATGCCTCGACATGCTTGGAACAACGAGTCCATGAACGAGCCTATCAACGACCTTGGAGGTGAGCTCGTAAGTATGTTTGTTCCTCCAGACAGCTGGGCTTTGACGGTTATGGCATGGATGAAGAAGCCGTCCACCATATCGAAGGTGATTTGTGTTGAGATACCGGTGCAGGAACCGGGGTTGTACTATTCGTCACCACCAAGGCCGCCGCGGAACATGTTAGGGATGTACCTGTATCGAGTGTTCGTGCATGTCAAAGAAGTGGTCAATCCATCAATCGGAGTCCTGCCGCCACCGTTGGTGCCAGGGTCCGTCGACGACGTCCATTACAGGAGTCAACGTCAGACTTTCCCCTGTTGCTTGGAACGATGGATGGCACAGGGCCTACTCCATCGCGCGGCGGAGGCCACTGCTTCTTTGGGAGAAGAGGTAGGGCTGGCTGCCTGGATGTGCTCTAATTTGAGGTAACAACTGAATCTTGTCAGATACTAGTTAAATCCGAGCTATGGGTGTGAAGCACTGATATGTCAGTACATTTGATTGTGACATGTTCTAATTTTGTACCTGAACTTTTTTTAGAAAGGGATGTACGTCAGCTTAATGTGCTGGCAGAACTTATTGTGGTGTCCGTCTGTTTTCTTTGCACAGCATTCAAGATATTTTCCCGTCATTGATAAAGACGATGAACCGTTATGTACGACTTCGTTAGTTTCAACATAGCCCTACTCGTAGCCATCCACTGCTTCCATCCTGATTGAGCCACCTGCGTGAAATTTTTGTATGCAAGTTTAGTGTGCTATGATGTTCTATATGATTGTTTTAACTATATAAGTTTTTACTGAGCATCAGCAATGCATATGGCTAAAAGATGTATTTACGAGCATCGACCGATGTGTCTCACTCTCTATCTCTCTCTCACACACACACGCACACACACATGCACACATGCACAAGTGGGACCCGTTGAATTATTTATTTGCTCGTGACAGCTTTTAATTAGGTTCCACTGTAATCTAACTTTTTTCTTAAGTTATTAATTGAGCTCAGCGACTTCAAAGAGTTGTACAGAAGCCTTGTTTGGGCCTTTCCGGCGTCGCTGACTGTGGGCTGAGTAGCCATGTTAGGTTATACTGTACTACACAGGCCTTTTTTTTCAACATCAGCAATGCAACTGGGCCGACAGTTGTACACAATATCCGGGTCAACTTGTTATTCTCCGCCCTGCTGGGCTGCAAACTTTCCTAGGAGGTATGCATTAGGCTTAACAAGAAAATGGACTTTAAGAAATAATAAATGGGATGTAATTATAATAACTAGGCAATAACTATGCACAGAATGCGTAATTAGTTTGAAAAATATATTATTTTTAGAATTTGAAAATTTTAATTTCATTACTTGTTGCGCGCTCAATATTTCGTTGGATTTTAACGTAATACAACTTTATTTTGAAATTATATTTAACCTGACTATAAATTTCGGATAGAAATATTTCAGATCCCATAAAAATGTGGGAATTTTTTTTTCCATTCTGAGCGGTTGTTTGAAATTATTAATTGTTGTCCTAGCTAGAAGTTGGGTTGTACTTTTAACAAACTGTAAATGGGTTGTAGTAAATTCCATTATAATTAAAAATGGGTTGTATATTCTTACAAATCGCAAATGGGCTATATGTTCTCTGCCAAATCTGAGCTGTGGGCCTACTAAGTTGACGCGTACCAAGGGCTTTGTCAACTTAGCCAATATAAATGATTCTAGTTGTAGTGATCGTATGATGTCCATCCAACGGCCGTAGTGCTTCTTCAACCTCTGGTCTTCTTGCTCCAGCCGCCCAAAGCAGCACTGGTCGTGTCGCGTGCTCCTGCCTCCCGTGGCCGGTTGTGATGCCGCGGAGGCCTCACCGCCCCGTACTACTCCCACCGCTGGCCAGGCCATCCCTCTACACACCCACACCCCCTATTATTCTGCGGTGACGGCAGCCTCAGACCGCACCCGAACCAGTGAACCCTCATACTCCTCTCCGCGCGGGCTTCCACTGCCGCGTCTTCCCCGGCTCTGCGTCGTCCCCTTCCTAGGCCTCGTCGTCGTCCACTGCCATGGTGCTCTCGGCGCGACGTGGTCAATGTGGTCAACAACCGACTTCCATCGGAAGAGTACTGTACGTGGAGAGCCTGACAGCTGGGTCCAGGCGGCCACAAGGAAGTGCATCCTTATTACACGCAAAATAATTTATTCCTCCACCTGACAGCAGGGACCCATCGGACGGGCCACCTTATGTTACAAAAAAACGTTTCCCCCCTGACGGCTGGAACCCATCGGACAGGCCACCGTATTTCGCAAAAAAAACGTTCCCCCCGCTGTCACCTCGGACCCACCGGAAGTGCCTCCTTATTACGCACAAAAAATGAATACTCCCCCTGCTAGCTGGGACCCACCTTGGTGGGAGGCTGACTTGTGGGCCTACTAAGTTGACGGGGACGGAGGGCTTTGTCAACTTAGTCAATATGAACGATTCTAGCTCCAGTGATTGTACGATCTCCATCCAACGGCCATAGTGCTTCTTCAACCTCTGGTCTTCTTGCTCCAGCTGCCCAAAGCAGTGCCGGTCGTGCTGCATGCTCCTGCCGCCCGTGGCCGGCTGTGATGCCGCGGAGGCCTCACCGCCCGCTACCACTCCCACCGCTGGCCAGGCCATCCCTCTACTCACCCACACCTCCTATTATTCTGCGATGACGGCAGCCTCACGCCGCAGCCGAACGAGTGAACCCTCATAATCTTCTCCATGTGGGCATCCACCGCCGCGTCTTCCCCGGCTCCGCGTCGTCCCCTTCCTAGCATCACCGTCATCCACCGCCCTGGTTCTCTCAGCGCGGTGTGGTCAACGTAGTCAAGAAACGACTTCCATCGGACGTGGACTCTACGTGGAGAGGCTGACAGCTGGGTCCACGACCGCAGCAAGGAAGTGCCTCCTTATTACGCGGAAAATAATGATACCTCCACCTGACAGCAGGGACCCACCGGACGGGCCACTGTATTTCATGAAAAAAACTTTTCCCCCTGACTGCTGGGACCCACCAGCTACATCTTCGCATGCAAGGAAGTGCGTCCGAAAAAAATGATTCGCCCCCCTGATTGCGCGAACATGTACGTACATATTGGTGGATGTGGAGGCACGCACGTGTCATAGTAGAGGCGCACATGTGTCGTAGTAGAGGCGCGTATGTGTCGTAGCAGAGGCGTGCACGTAGCATGTACATGTACATACAACGGCCAGTGTGCAAGAAAGAAAATATGGCCACGTATGTGTACATACGGGCGGGGTCTCGAATGCCTACTCGCGCATACGTACGGCCAGGGCTCGTGTACATGGCTGGGTCGGAAGGGAGAAACAGCGTCGTCGTCGTGTTCATGGGGAGCCAACCGGCTGGGTCGGAATGGAATGCATCGTCGTGTTCAACGGGAGGGCTTGGACGGAACAGGTGATGGAAACGAGGCCTGGCATACCGCAGAACGGTGGAAACGGCCTTGTGTTCTACCGGCCACGTTCGAAACGGGATCCTGTTCATCGGGAGGGGGCTGGCGTACTGCAAAACAGAGGAAATGGACCTCCTATGGTCAAAACAGCGGTCCTGTTGATCGGGAGGGGTGTGGCGTACCGCAAAACGGACGAAACGGACTTGTGTTGGAGCGCTACGGTCGAAACAAGGCTCCTGTTCATCGGGAGGGGTGTGGCGTACCGCAAAATGGGACACAACGGGATACTGTTCATCTCCACCGTTGACCTCCTCCAGCCTCCACAGGGTACTGTTCATCCACCGTCGACCTCCTCCAGCCTCCACGGGCTCCTGTTCATCCAGCCTCCACCGCGCGCTACTCCACCGGCTACTGTTCAACCACCCCTCCACGGGCTCCTGTTCAACCACCCCTTCATGGGCTACTGTTCATCCACCCCTCCACCATCTACTGTTCATTCGGCCCTCCACGGGGTCGTCCTGTTCATCCAGCCCTCCACGGGGTCCTGTTCATCCACCCCAACCGGCTCGATCGATCGGGGTCCTGTTCATCTAGAGGCAACGCCACGGGGTCCTATCCATCCACCCCCACC
>NC_041385.1:113636404-113656219 GCF_002162155.2 Triticum dicoccoides | reverse complement strand
GGCAACATCGATCGGCTTCAGTTAGCAGCAATAGCGAAGGAATCGCTCAATCAGGTTCAGTTAACAGCCATCGATCGTTCGCTCGGGTTCAGTAACGCGTAGCCTGTAGTGCAATTGCTCGGGTTCAGTTAGAGCCCAATGCCTCACTCGGCTTCAGTTAGAGCCAATGCCTCGCATACACGCACGTACGTGTACGAGAGAAACGCGCATCGCTTGGCCCCCGACCACCCACCGTAACCGGGAACTCCCCAAAATTTTCCTCGCCCTCGCTTTTACCATGGTTTTTTCCATCATGGACGGCCCAAAGAATGTCATGCAGCTGCGTCTCCGGCCCGCCGAGGACGAAAAGCCCATTTTCTGTAATGATTTTTTGTCATAGAAGTAGGAGCCCACCACATCTATGATGATACCGGGTTTTGTCACAATTATCGTCATAGAAGTGTCATATGTATGACGGAATGTTTTTTCGTTCGGCCCAAAATGTCACAGATGTGTCTTTTTTTGTAGTGTGACTATTCTAACCTCGAGGAGTCAAAGGCAGATGGCATGTCCTATTCACCCATCAAGGTGCCTATTCTAATTTGGCAAGGTTTTATTGATTGCGCGTATCTTGCATATGTTGTCTTGCATTTCTTCTACTATGTTGCACTGCCATCAGCTTAGTTTACTCATCGTATATGTCGAGATGTGCTACGTCTTGAGCTTGTGTTGGATTTCCTTGAAGAGGAAAGGGTGATGTAGCAATAGTTGTGTAAGTATTTCCCTTAGTTTTTGAGAACCAAGGTATCAATCCAGTAGGAGGCTCCTCACAAGTCTCACGCACCTACACAAACAAACAAGAACTCGCAACCAACGCAATAAAGGGGTTGTCAATCCCTTCACGGCCACTTGCGAAAGTGAGATCTGATAGAGATAATATGATAAAATAAATATATTTTTGGTATTTTATAATATAGATTGGAAAAGTAAAGATGCAAATAAAAGTAGATTGAAAGCTTATATGATAAGAGATAGACCCGGGGGACATAGGTTTCACTAGTGGCTTCTCTCAAGATAGCATAAGTATTACGGTGGGTGAACGAATTACTATCGAGCAATTGATAGAAAAACGAATAATTATGAGATTATCTAGGCATGATCATGTATATAGGCATCACGTCGGTGACAAGTAGACCGACTTCTGCCTGCATCTACTACTATTACTCCACACATCGACCGCTATCCAACATCCATCTAGAGTATTAAATTCATAAAGAATAGAGTAACGCATTAAGAAAGATGACATGATGTAGAGGGATAAACTCATGCAATATGACATAAACCCCATCTTTTTATCCTCGATCGCAACAATACAATATGCGCCTTGCTGCCCCTGCTGTCACTGGGAAAGGACACCGCAAGATTGAACCCAAAGCTAAGCACTTCTCCCATTGCAAGAAAGATCAATCTAGTAGGTCAAACAAAACTGATAATTCGAAGAGACTTGCAAAGAAAACTTAATCACACATAAAAGAACTCAGAGGATATTCAAATATTTCTCATAGATAAACTTGATCATAAACCCACAATTCATCGGATCTTGACAAACACACTGCAAAAGAGTTACATCGAATAGATCTCCAAGAAGGTCAAGGAGAACTTTGTATTGAGATTCAAAGAGAGAGAAGAAGCCATCTAGCTAATAACTATGGACCCGAAGGTCTGTGGTAAACTACTCACAACTCGTCGGAGAGGCCTTGGAGATGATGTAGAGGCCGTCCGTGATCGATTCCCCCTCCGGCGGAGCGCCGGCGAAGGCTCAAAGATGGGATCTCACGGATACAGAAGGTTACGGTGGTGGAAATAGTTTTTCGTGGTCGCTTCTGATGTTTTCGGGGTACATGGGTATATGTAGGAGGAAGAAGTAGGTCAGTGAACGCTCGAGGGGCCCACGAGGGTGGGGGCACGCCGGGCATCCTCGTGGCCGCCTTGCTTGTTTCTTGACTTCCACTCCAAGTCCTCTGGATGACGTTTGTTCCAAAAAGAGCGCTCCCGAAGGTTTCATTGTGTTTGTACTCAGTTTGATATTCCTTTTCTTCGAAACACTGGAATAGGCAAAAAAACAGCAATTTGGGTTGGGCCTCCGGTTAGTAGGTTATTTCCAAAAATGATATAAATGTGTAAAGTAAAGCCCATAAACATCCAAAACGGGTAATATAATAGCATGGAACAATCAAAAATTATAGATACATTGGAGACGTATCAAGAGGGTGATTGCCGAACCTGAAGGAGCACCAGCAAAGTCCTTGAAAACGTGGTGGTGCCGGAGAAATCCGATAGCACCCCACTTCTATTGGTTGTACAACCAGTGACACAAGACGTAGGACCGACTGTAGCAGACTGTACCCATACTTCACTGGCCACACCACTAGCCCCAGCACGCAGGACCTGCACTCCATCAAAAGTTATGCTGATTTCAGTTGCCATAGCACCAGCCTTACCATAGAAAAATCCCACTCCAGCAAAAAGTATAGCTAGTCCATCGGACCAAGACCTATCCCAACTGCAGAGATGGACAATTCCTGCAGATTGGAACCCCATTCCAGTTATTCCCAGTTTAAAAGATAATGCTTTCAATGTTGTTAGGGACTACGTGCATGTATTCCCATCATGGGAAGATTATAGTGAAGACAAACACCATTTTCACATCTTCCTGTCCCACTTACGTGTAAGTGCTATTACTCATGGTGATTATTTTCCTGTTTTCTGCAGATTGAACACATCAATGATTTACATTACATTGTTGTAAGTAGGTCAGGTTCAATCTGGATAGTCATGACGAGCAAAGCTTGCTTGCGCTTTTCAAGGAAGCATTGCAGCAGTATCGATGTTACCTGAGGAAATCACACTTTGATGGCAAGTCTATAAACGAATTTCTGGTGAAGTCTCCCATGCTAAATTTAGAAGACATTCAATGGAAAAACCTTGTTATGCACTGGTCTCATTCCCAGGATGAGGTACTGTCCATGATATCGCATGACAATTTGAACTTCTACTTTTCCGCATGTGCCTTACGAATCTTTTTTGTAGGAAATCTGCTCGAAGAAGAATTCCGGTTTGAAAAGAACGACAGGATATCACAAATATGTTGCCCGATGCTTTGCTCTTGTTAGTACCTGTTGTCCTGTATCACTGTACTTGCATACATACCTGGTTCATTATGTGACAATAGTATGCATGATAGCTTGCTTATCAATTGTTCGCTCCAAATTATCTGATCTGTATGAATGGTTACATTAGTGTAGAATATATCCAATGCCAATGAAATTTTTTAGCTCTGCATTGTTCTTGTAAGTACCTTCTATCCTTTATCAGTGTACTTATATTGACAGGTAGTTGTTCATGTACCATCACTCTGCACCTTATTTTCCTTTGCCCTCCATTTTCTACACATTAGATCTATATTTACTCTTACCATAAGGTTGGATAACACCGATGGTACTTAAGAAGTTTAGCTCTGCATTGCTCTTGGCTGTACCTTTTGCCTGTATCACTGTACTTACATTTATAGATACTTGGTTATGTAGCATCACTCTTCATCTTATCTTAAATATTCTCCATTTTTTCTTATATTATCACATCTATATTTACTCTTAACAAAATGTAGAATAAAGACAATGCTTATGAAAAAGATTTTGTGGTAAACTTCTTGAATTGCCCCCCCCCCATCAGCATGGACAAGGGCTTTATAGAGCCTGTCTTCACCAATAATGTAAGTTTGTCCTTCTCAAGCCTTCAAACTTTGTTGTGTATATTTGGTTAGGCATGACTGCAACAGCTGTTTATTTTTGGTGTTTGCATCAAATTGCATGTTTAAAGTTTATTATGTAGTTCATAAATAAAAGGTTTTCCTTCTCAATTTAAGTTTTCAATTGTACAACCAAGTTCCTTCTTCATACCATGTAAATTAAACTATACAGAGCAAGTGGTCTTCTTTTGCACTGCATGTATGCTTCTGTTCTTGATCTATAATCCAGTGGTGTGGTGAACCTACCCACTACAGCACAATGTCATATTCTGCAATGTCTTAACTATGAACAATGTCATACCATTCTACTATTATTTAAAGCGTCTCTTTATTTGCCAATTTGAAATGGGATAAATTGACAGCACACTAACCATTGATACTTATGAGTTCTTGATCTGTAATCCAGTGGTGTCGTGAAGCTGCCAACTCCTTCACAATGTCATTTCCTGCCATGTCTTGACCTGGAAAATACCATATTGTGTTAATGCAATTTTAAATTGTGTCACTTTATTCGTCAGCAAGAAATGTGATGAATTGTCAGCACTGATACTTTTATGTGCAAAACCTGTCATCTGTCTGCTTGTTTATCTTTCAGAGTGAGGAGGATATAAATGTTAAACAAGCGCAGTCTCATAAGCTTGCTCAGCTCCTTGCGCTGCAGCTCCCCAGCAGGGCTAACCTTTCTTGAACTCTATTGAAATGTTATTGGTTTTGTATATTATTTTGTCAGCGTGTTTATTTGCACTGGTGGCGATCTTTGATGCCTAGTGTATGTAATCTGCTATCTGCTTGTGCTTTATTGTCATAGTGGTGAACTTTGATTCCTAGTGGATGTATTATGTCGTAATTTCTTTATTGTATAGTCTAGGTTTTTTCTTATTCATGATGCTGCAATTATTTTACTATATATATATCATGTCTTTCTAGTAAACCGACCAAACCATAAAATTACAGTGCATAATTGGGCCGTCATGCAATCCCGATGTATGATCCGCATCATGGGCCCCATCATCTTGGTCCGTTAAATGGCCTAAATGTAAATTGGCCCACTAGTAGATTCGGGCCTTTAATAGGCCGAGTAAACCGCCAGCACTCTTTTCGCAAGAAAACTCAATGGGCTTTTAGGAGGCTGAAAAGTAGGTTGGGCCTGAAACATGCCGAACAGCTCATGGGCTGGCAGCAACCCTAAATGGACCTTGCCCATGATTGTGCCAACCAAATCACGGGTTTTTAACAGGCCAAAATTGTCTCGGTCCTTGTTTGTCCCAATCAGATTATCAGCTGCGAGCAGGCCGGATGCAAACCGGGTCGTAGTTAGGCCCAACTGTATGGCAGGCTTTTAACAGGCCGAAATTAATATAGGGACAAAATGTTAAACGAGCCTTTTAACAGGCCAAAACTAATATCAAGCCAAATTACTAAATGGGCATTTAGCAAGTGGGCCCAAAAGTATAGCGTCCAGTTGACGGGCCGAATCTGATATGGGCCATAATTTAGCCCAAAGCCTCTTAAAGGACTAGACCTGATTTGCGCGTAATTTGGCCTAGAACGTTGTAGGCTTTTAACGGGACAGATCTCATATGGGCCATTATTAGGCCCGGAATGTGGCAGACCATTAATGGACCGGATCAAATATGGCCCGGCATTTGGCCCAAAACATGGCAGCCAGTTAATGGGCCGGCCAACTAGGGTCCTCAAAATCTTGTGGGCCTTCAGCTGGGCCGGCCCATTATGGTCGGCGAAATATCATGGGCCTTTAGCTGGGCCGGCCCATTATGGTCCACAAAAATCTTGTGGGCCTTTACCTGGGCCGCCCCATTATGGCCCGCAGAATCTTGTGGGTCTTTAGCTGGGCCAACCCATTATGGCCCGCAAAATCTTGTGGGCCTTTAGCTGGGCCAGCCCATTATGGTCCACAAAATCTCTTGGGCCTTTAGCTGGGCTGGCCCATTATGGTCCGCAAATCCTTGTGGGCCTTTAGTTGGGACGGCCCTGTATGGGCCACTTTTGGGCCAGTCCACGTGTCAACATATCATAGGCGCATCTCTCTCATTGGATGACTGACACCTGTGCCAATGTGGAGCTGGCACGTGTTTCCTCCAGCCAATGATGATTTTACACGTGGAAAATACCCATTGGTCTGGGCTGTTAATGGGTTATCGGATCCAAAACCAGACCCGATAGCTTAACAACTTTCCGTTACGGTGGATGCCACGTGTCGGTCACCCTTGATGAAAGCACTTCTGTGACGCGCGATTTATCGTCATGGAAGTGGACACTTTCATCATGATAATTTTGGTAATGTCATGGAACACTTCTACGATAGCACAGGTATGACTATCTTGATTCTGTCATAAAATCGTCATGGATGTACATGCATGACAGAAAATGTGACCTACTGTGACAAACACGTATCATCACGGAAGTGTTTTTCTTGTAGCGCAATAAGTACAACATATCATAAAATGGTAATGAAGTATCTTGCAACCTTTCTATATTATATTGCAAACATAAAGCAATCAATGAATTAAAGATGATGACTAGGTACACCAATTTGAAGATAACTATCATACTTATATAATGCTCAACTCACTTCTATTAGAAGAATGCATGCAAAGCTAAGAGTGATCCCCATGCTCAGTATGTGGTGCCAAAAGAAGAAAGATGTAACTGACTCAACATAAAAAGTAAATAGATAGACCCTTCATAGAGGGAAGCAGGGATTATGTTATGTGCCAGAGTTCATTTCTTAAAATAGAAATAATTTCAGTTGAGAGGTGTACTTTCCTGTAAACGGTTCAACGACAAAGTTTTCAATATCTTCCATGCTTGACACGCTAATAGCAATTCCCAAGCAAAATAATTTTCTCCATCTCCACAAAACCAACACAAACCATCACTAACCGAATCCATGGGTGCCTGTCAACTTTCAACTTTTCGGGGAGTGTTTTTATAAACGAATTCGGGACTGGACAACTATAATAGTAGCCTCCCTCAAAATTGAAGAGTGAATAAACTATCATCGCGAGTAAAACACACTTAGCATGGAAGATATTGACTACCCCATCGCTCCATGAGTGGTACGGGCATGCAAAACAGATGTTCATTTGAAGATTTTTAGAGGTGGCACATGCAAAATTTCTTAGAAATGCAGGGTAATACCGTATATAGGTAGATATGGTTGACTCTTTTGGCATAAGTTTGTTTTCGGGATTTGGATGCACACGCGATATTTTTGCTTAGTACAAAATAAGGCTAACAAAAGACAGGGGGCAACTACTTTACCAAGCACAAAACCACAACCATGTATTTCCTAATAGTAACACAACTGAGAAAATATAATCTTGATGATAACCTACAAATCTTTAATACCATCAAGGCTGAATTTGGAATTTTTCAAACATGTGTATTCATGTCTAAGTCAACCATCCGTCCTTCATTGGAAGATACTCATCACAACATCATGATAACTTCAACTTCATAAAACTAATGCTCATTCTCATTACAATATAATTCCCTAACTTGATTAAAGACATTTACTATCATAGTATCACTTCTACTTCAATGGATCTAACGAAGGATACATGTTTACTTCTCAACACACGTATAACAAAAGAAGCACATGACATTCAATTCAATAAAAAATTTATTACTCATATAAGCACAAGAGTAAATAAGTAAACAGATTATGTAAATACTCTCTCCAACTCAAAACTTTCAGATACGAGGATTATAACAAACAACAAACAAAACAAAAATACACTCCAAGCAAAACACATATTGTGTGACTAATAAAAATATAGCTTAGATGCTTTCCTGGGTCCCCAAGCTTAGATGCTTGAGTCTTCCTTAGATGTTGTCTTGGGGTACCTTGGGAATCCCCAATATCAGGGTCTTGCCGCTCCTTATTATCCTTCCATCATCATCTCACTGAAAGCTTGAAAACATCAATAAAGGAACTTCGTGAGATGCATTAGTATAATAGAACAAATCATTCACTTTAGGTACTATCAAGACAAGATTCATAATTGTTACCACATAATGCCTTATGTATTCTATCATTTCCAAAAATTATATCACCCAATATAAGCTATGGAAACACTAAAACAAGCAAAACTATGCAATCAAAACAGAATCTGTCAAAACAGAACAACATGTAACAACCTAAATTAAAGTCATACCACTGCAACTTTAGAAATTCTGAAAATGAGGACAAAATAAATAATTTACAGCCAAATAATGTGTACATTTTTTGGGATTTTATCACGTTCAAGAACAGAATGTAAATTCATGCACTGGACGCTAAACTGTTTGTTTTTGCATAGAATTAAATCAATAAGCATTTGCATCACCCCAAAGGTGTCACTTGGCACTTTATTGAAATAAAACACACAAAACATGATTACTACAATAGATTAATCATGTTTAGTCATAAAAACAGGATGGATCAATATCAGGTTGCCTCCCAACAAGTGATCTTCTTTAAGGGATTTCTATTTCTGTGCCCCTGGTTGCTTAGTTGTACTCAGTTTTGTCACATGTGTTTGGCCAGACAATGATGGATGCTGACACACCAATAGGACCCTAAGAATATCTCTCCATCATTGGAGGTGAAAATCCCACTCTCGAACTATCCGGTCACTTGTCAAATTTTCTGATGAATCTGTCATTATGATCACCTTGTTACAGATGACGCTTGAGCAACCCCAAAGTCCCCTATCTGGTAGGAAGTGACCAAGACACTCTCATGGTCCGAGGAACTAAAACACATGCTAACACTCCATGTTATAATAGATGATTTTAGACGATATAATCACAAAATGTAACAAACAAATATTAGCAGTCGTTCTACTCCTAACTGTAATCAATGAGGCTCGGCTGCAGAACCTTTTGGATGATCCCATTTGTACACAAGAAAACGATGATTACCCCATAATACAATACGCAAATGATACCATAACCATCGTGCCTCCTTGCCCCCTCCAAGCCACTCGAATCAAGGGGATTCTCGCGGACTATGCCATGTCCATTGAGCTCAAAATCAACTTCCACAAATCAACATTGGTGCCGATCAACACCTCCTCTAACAAATGCAATACTCTCCCCGCCCTCTTTTGTTGTAATGTGGCCAGCATGCCGTTCATGTACTTGGGGCTTCCTCTAGTTACCACACGACCGACAATACAAGACATTACACCCATGGTTTGCAACGCAGAAAGAAAAATCATGGCTGCTATGTCTCTAATGTCATATGTGTGCAAACTATCATTGATGAATTCCTTCTCTTGCAATGTTCTCCATGGGTACCGTTAGACTGCCTCCAAAAATAGTTGCACATCTAGACAAAATCATAAGACATTGTCTTTTAAGAAAACAAACAACAAATGGAATTAAATGCACCTCGCTAGCAGCTTGGGATATGATTTGTCGTCCCAAAAAGAGTGGTGGACTTGGCATTATAAACTTATGGATAAAGAATGACGCTCTCCTCCTCAAGGTGCTGCATAAATTCTACAACCAGCAAGAAATGCCATGGGTGACCCTAAACTGGAATACCTACTACAAGGACTCGGTACCGCACGTGACTGACCCATGTGGCTCATTCTGGTGGCGTGATCTGATCCATCTAATGCTTGTCTGTCGTGGGGTGACCGGAGTTCAGATACATAACGGATCTTCAGCCCTGGTTTGGAAAGATGATTGGAACCAGGCTATTTACTCTAAATCTTTCCCGCGTGCATACTCCTTCATCAATATCAAAGACGCCTCGGTCAGGGAATTCCTATCCATCACCCGCCTCCATGCAGCCGTTCACCTCCCCTTGTCTTTACAAGCACATGAGGAGGTGAGACAACTCCAGATTGAAGTGACCGATACCGTGTTACTTGAATCACCTGATATTGGGACATACGTCTGGGGGGCAACGATCTTCAAAACCACGTCATACTATGCCTATTATTTCGGGGGGGTTGTGTCCCATGAGGCTTTCCAATGGCTATGGACATCCAATAGTGTGCCTAAGATCAAGGTGTCTGGGTGATTTTTGTTGGCTGATCGCCTCAACACTAGATACATGCACAAAAGAAGGCACTGTAACATAGGGGGCAACTTTGACTGACTGTTATGTGGTGAGTGCTACGTCTTGAGCTTGTGTTGGTTTTCCTTGAAGAGGAAAGGGTGATGCAGCAATAGTAGCATAAGTATTTCCCTCGGTTCTGAGAACCAAGGTATCAATCCAGTAGGAGGCTCCTCACAAGTCCCACGCACCTACACAAACAAACAAGAACTTGCAACCAACGCAATAAAGGGGTTGTAAATCCCTTCACGGCCACTTGTGAAAGTGAGATCTGATAGAGATAATATGATAAGATAAATATATTTTTGGTATTTTATAATATAGATTGGAAAAGTAAAGATGCAAATAAAAGTAGATTGAAAGCATTATATGATAAGAGATAGACCCGGGGGCCATAGGTTTCACTAGTGGCTTCTCTCAAGATAGCATAATTATTACGGTGGGTGAACAAATTACTGTCGAGCAATTGACAGAAAAGCGAATAATTATGAAATTATCTAGGCATGATCATGTATATAGGCATCACGTCCGTGAAAAGTAGATCGAAACGGTTCTGCATCTACTACTATTACTCCACACATCGACCGCTATCCAGCATACATCTAGAGTATTAAGTTCATAAAGAACAGAGTAACGCATTAAGAAAGATGACATGATGTAGAGGGATAAACTCGTGCAATATGATATAAATCCCATCTTTTTATCCTCGATGGCAACAATACAATACGTGCCTTGTTGCCCCTGCTGTCACTGGGAAAGGACACCGCAAGATTGAACCCAAAGCTAAGCACTTCTCCCATTGCAAGAAAGATCAATCTAGTAGGCCAAGCCAAACTGATAATTCGAAGAGACTTGCAAAGATAACTTAATCACACATAAAAGAATTCAGAGGAGATTCAAATATTTCTCATAGATAAACTTGATCATAAACCCACAATTCATCTGATCTCGACAAACACACCGCAAAAAGAGTTACATCGAATAGATCTCCAAGAAGATCAAGGAGAACTTTGTATTGAGATTCAAAGAGAGAGAAGAAGCCATCTAGCTAATAACTATGGACCCAAAGGTCTATGGTAAACTATGCACAACTCATCGGAGAGGCCTTGGAGATGATGTAGAGGCCCTCCGTGATCGATTCCCCCTCCAGCGGAGCACCGGCGAAGGCTCCAAGATGGGATCTCATGGATACAGAAGGTTACGGCGGTGGAAATAGTTTTCAATGGTCGCCTCTGATGTTTTCAGGGTACATGGGTATATGTAGGAGGAAGAAGTAGGTCGGTGGACGCTCGAGGGGCCCATCAGGGTGGGGGCCGGGCCCACCTGTTAGGGGCCCGCCGGGCACCCTCGTGGCCGCCTCCTTTGTTTCTTGACTTCCACTCCAAGTCCTCTGGATCACGTTTGTTCCAAAAAGATCGCTCCCAAAGGTTTCATTCCATTTGGACTTCGTTTGATATTCCTTTTCTTCGAAACACTGAAATAGGCAAAAAAAAAAACAATTCAGGCTGGGCCTCCGGTTAGTAGGTTAGTCCCAAAACTGATATGAAAGTGTAAAGTAAAGCCCATAAATAGCCAAAACGGGTAATATAATAGCATGGAACAATCAAAAATTATAGATACGTTGGAGACGTATCAGTGAGTACATCAAAGAGACGGTGGAACACTTGTTCTTCTACTATAGATTCGGTCAGGAATGTTGGAGAACTCTTGGTATCCAATGGACCCCTTATGACCAAGACTTGAACTCATTAAGCAAAAGAAGATATTGTACTCCTATAAAATGATGATGGATATCTTCCTGGTATCATCCTGGAGCATGTGGAAACAACGCAACAACAACTACTTCAGACTTGTAACCCCCACAGCGGCATCTTGGAAACACAGGTTTAAGGTTGACTTTTCCAACTTAAAACATAGGGTCTCTACCCACAAAGTGTAGTTTATTACTGCCATAGTCGACATCATCACCTAGTTAGCCTTGTTGTGATTAGCTCTTCTCCATTGTACCCCCACTTACATCCACCCCCTCTCTCGATTGTACATATGTAACACCAAATTATTAATATATATGCAGTAGGAGCCTTTCCTACTGTCTGCATTGTCAAAGAAAGTATTGGGTCGATTCAGTATGATTGTTCTTCTAATGTCATATTCTCAATGTTGTTTTAGGACTATCGTTACACTTAACGATATCCTGAGATCTGGAAAACATGATCACCAACAACACTTTAGCTAGTCTTAGAGGCAAGACTAGGAACCTTTTACATATCGATTATCAGTCCACACGTGCATATGAGTTTTCCACTGAATCGCATATTCTAGGATCATAGCTATTATATCATAGAATATAAACTCTTAACTATGAAAATATAAATATAATAATACAAATATTATTGCCTCTAGGGCATATTTCCAACAGGACTATATGTGGTGAGGATGACAGAAGGGATCCAACAGGTCCATTGTCATACACAAGCAACTACCTCCTTATTACAAGCCAAAAAATGCTTCCACCTAATGGTTTCATGACATTTAGGTCCAATGTCATTGTCAACATAATCAATAAATGATAGAATTACACAAGGAGTGGCTGACACCAGGGACCCACCACCTCGCGCAGTTGTCTTTGTTTTTGAGGCGGAGCAGGATATCAACTGGGCTATGCGAGACTGTGGCCCGTCTAGCTCAGACTTTCATTTTATGTTTACCACATGACCAACCGAGCTATTATTTATTTGTTAAAATGGCTAACCCAACATTTTTTTTGAAGAATGCCCAACCGAGGCCTACTTGCTTTTCTTCGCCCTACTGGGCTGCAAATCTTTCGTGACGAGGAGGGACGAATTCGGACTGCCTACAAAATGGGATATGATATGTCTCCATTGTATCTACTTTTCCAAACTCTTTTCCCCTTGTTTTGGACTCTAATTTGCATGACTTGAATGGAACTAACCCAGACCGACGTTGTTTTCAGCAAAACTGCCATGGTGTAATTTTTGTACAGAAATAAAAGTTCTCTGAATGACCTGAAACTTCACGGAGATAAATTTTGGAAGAAATAAAAAACATTGGCGAAAGAATCAACCAAAGGGGACCCACACCCTAGCCACAAGGGTGGGGGCGCGCCCCCCTTTCTTGTGGGCTCCCTAGACCTGCACCGACCTCAACTCCAACTCCATATATTCACGTTCGGGGAGAAAAAAATTAGAGAGAAGGATTCATCGCGTTTTACAATACGGAGCTGCCGCCAAGCCCTGTTCTTCCTCGAGAGGGCATACCTAGTGTCCGTTCGGGGCTCCAGAGAGGGGAATCCGTTGCCATCATCATCATGAACCATCCGCCATCACCAATTTCATGATGCTCACTACCGTGTGTGAGTAATCCCATCGTAGGCTTGCTGGACGGTGATGGTTTGGATGAGATTTACCATGTAATCGAGTTAGTTTTGTTAGGGTTTGATCCCTAGTATCCATTATGTTCTAAGATTGATGTTGCTATGACTTTGCTATGCTTAATGATTATCACTACGGCCTCAGTGCCATGATTTCAGATCTGAACTTATTATGTTTTCATGAATATATGTGTATTCTTTATCCTATCTTGCAACTTATAGTCACCTACTACGTGTTATGATCTGGCAACACCGGAGTGACAATAGTCGGGACACTTCCCGGTGATGACCGTAGTCTGAGGAGTTCATGTATTCACTATGTGCTAATGCTTTGGTCCGGTACTCTATTAAAAGGAGGCCTTAATATCCCTTAGTTTCCAATAGGACCCCGCTGCCACGGGAGGGTAGGACAAAAGATGTCATGCAAGTTCTTTTCCATAAGCACGTATGACTATATTCGGAATAGATGCCTACATTATATTGATGAATTGGAGCTAGTTCTGTGTCACCCTATGTTATAATTGTTGCATGATGAATGCCATCCGACATAATTATCCATCATTGATCTATTACCTACGAGCTCGTTTCATATTGATCTTTGCTTAGTTACTTCTTCGTTGCCACTGTTACGATTGCTACAGAACTGCTACTGTTACTTTTGCCACCGTTATCTTTACTTCTATACTACTTTGCTACTAAATACTTTTCTGCAGATATTAAGTCTTTCAGGTGTGGTTGAATTGACAACTCAGCTGCTAATACATGAGAATATTCTTTGGCTCCCCTTGAGTCGAATCAATAAGTTTGTGTTGAATACTCTACCCTCAAAAACTATTGCGATCCCCTATACTTGTGGGTTATCAAGACCTTTTGTTGGCATTGTTGTCGGGGAGCATACCTCTATTCTCTGAGTCACTTGGGATTTATATCTGTTGATCACTATGAGTAATTTGAAAGATAACAAAACCAAGATCTCTACTACGAGGGGAGGTAAGGAATTGTCATCTAGCTCTGCACTTGATTCACCTTCTGTTCTGAGTAAACTTACAACACCTACACCTGCTATTGATTCTGATATGTCACATGTTATTGATGATGCCACTTCTGCTATGCATGATGCTTATGATGATACTACTTCACTACTGCAGGATGCTGCTAACGCGACACTATGATCAGAGACCCTTCGACGAAAATGTGTGTGATGCAATAATCGCAAGCGGTGGTGTAAAAGACCCATCAAAAAAGGTGCAAAACATTTGCGATGACAGATGCATCAAACACGATTCAGATTTTTGTTGAGTGTGCGATTCAGGGCATACGGTTCAGTTAAATTAACTGTTTGCAATGAGGGTGAACAAAAGAAATGGGCTGCTAGATGAAGGCGTGTGCGATGTAGAGCATACGGTTCACTCAGATGAACTGTTTGTGATGAGGGGGGACAACAGAAATGGGCAGCCAAATGAAGGTGTGTGCGATATACGTCATATAGTTCACTCGGATGAACTATTTGCGTTGAGCCAATAGAACAAAAACGGTTCAACTTAACAAGATGTGTGTGATACGCGGCAAACAGGTCTTTAATCAAAAATGTGTGGGAAGACCGATAACAACACAGACGATTCCTGTTAACAAGCCGTGTGTGTTGTAAGCAAACGATTGCTGGTATACAATTGTCACTGATTGATCAAATCATCACCGACGGGTTCCATTGTTTAGTCCGTGTGCAATGTGATTTTCTCTATCTACAGAGCATCAACATATATATATACTTAAAAAGACAGCATTGCATAACCAAATTAAGCATACAATTACACAAGTGACTACACCTTCACACATCAAAGTAAGCAATTACATGCATACTAAACTTGTAGAAATGAGGATGTAATCATCTAGTTCTTGTTGCAACGACGCTTGCCATTGCTCTGCTTCCGGCTGGATCTATTTTGGGGAAGGAGGCACTTCCTCATGTCAACGATCCGCCTGTACATACCATGGCAACCGTCCACCGCCTCTTCGCCTTTCCCTCTCGATTTGGAATTGTTGTCGCACGCTCTTCCTCCCTCCATTTGCCTTCACCCTTCATTTTGCCATTGTTCGATCGTCTTCTCCATGGAGGGAATAGGCCAGAAACGACCCCGTTATTCTTGTCTAGATCTGAAAGATGGCGTGGCGTAGGAACTTATTGATCGTAGCGACGTCATCACCTTAGCTAGCATGGTAGGTTCGTTCAAGTCCATTCTTGACTCAACAAATAAGATCATTGCAAAGAACCCAAGGGTTCAGGAGTGGTTTGATCTCCCCTATCTTCTTCGCCATGACGCTGGTCGCCCGCGTGGGGACGGCGGAAGCCTCACCTTGTGCAAGTTGCGCTTGATAATGATATGTGTGACGTTAAGATGCCATCGATTGAGGGTAAGCCTTGGGAAGGCGCAAATGGAGATTGGGTTGTTTATATTGGGTATAACTGCGAGTGGGAACTTGTGAATGTGTACACTCATCACCGGGTTCCACTTTCAAAAATCACAGACTGCCCTGAGGTTGAGCACCCAGATGATCTACATACGTTCAAATATGATCATGCTGACTGTCGTCTACAGAAGATAGCAATTTGTTGAGTTCCCAACCGCTCTTGGGATTACAAGAACTATGAAGTTGTTGCTATCTTCGACAAGCTTGTTGCCATCCTTACTTCCACGCCTCGATGGATATTGCTCAAAAATCAAATTCTGTACACGGATGAATACTGTGATGCAATTCAATATGAGGGTCTTGTGTTTGCTGCCACCACTCGTGGCACTCTTTTTGCATGGAATCCTTATGATTTCGGTACGTTTGTCTTCCACCGTAATTATAATTGTTTCGTCCACATGCATGCGGGTTAGCTAGTTTCCCTTTACTAATTAACCTTCTTGTGTTTCCAAGGTCCTGTGAACATTCCACCACCTATACTTGAAAATGTTTATAACCAAGGGGGAGGTGAGGATGGTGATGATCACGAGCATGAGGACGAGCAGTGCCCATATACTCTTTGGCGCCTGGCAACTAATTCCGATGGATCACCTCTTCTTGTGTGTATATAGCCCACTGATGATGTTACTGCTAAGGAAGCAGGTGTAGTATCCCATGGTCGCACTCTCCGGACCTATTCCAACATCCATTGCAGGGTATTCGGGATGGATACTCGTGTGCTAATGCTAACACCTTCTCCCCGGTTCAGTATTGATAGTCTTGGAGAAAACTTGTTCTTCCTTGGACAAAACTATCCAATGACGGTGAAAGGCGATCCAGCTGTTGTTGACACAATGTTACTACCATTTATGAGAAGCAACTGTATCTATACCTCGGACATTGCTATGCATATGGTTACCTACCCTCGCTATCACAATATGCGTCCTATAGGCCGCTTCATCCTAGATGATCAGTCATGCGTTGGTCTCGAGATTGACAATAGAAGGCCCTTCCTAGAGAATCAGTTATGGTTCAAAGCATGTGTTTCCAACGCCGAGGATTGGTTGAGCTGAAGTTCATTTCATCACTTTGTTATTTTTTGTCTGAGAAAATTTAGTATTTACTAGAATGTTTTGTTGGAAATAATCTACAATCCAACATGTATCCTCGTTGTCGTTGTGTGTTGATGACTTGTTGTATATAATCCAACGTATATTGTTTTTCTATTTGGATGATTAATGCCGCTGCTTTATTGCTTAACTGAAGCATGGCACGTATCCATTGTTGGTCTAACGCTCATGGTTCGAATAAATAATCGGTTTGGGATATTGGTTCCCAATTGTTAATAATCTCCTGTTTGTAATTAGATAAAGTTTACATCAAAATTGGTCTCAAAATAGACCAAAAAAAGTACAATGCAACTTTGTACTGGTGTCCATATGACAACATGATAAGTTTCATGAACTTCAAATAAGTTTTGGATATACTAGAATTAAAAATTCAAGATTCTCCTTGTTTGAAATAAGTTGCACGGGCAGTAAACATACACCCAGTGAGACACATGTGTTTTTGCAATCCATTTAGGTGCCCTGTCACGTGTGCATGTAGCTCGAATTTGATTTTTTTCACATTATGCCCATAGAAAATCAATAAATTATTGTACTAAAATGTCTTAATGATCTCTGATCTTTTTCCAAATTAAAACGCTCCTCCTTTGGTAACATATATATGTTCAGCGAGGGATAATTATTTTAACATGCATCGTAGTTGTGGTGGATTCGTGGTGTGTGTGTGGGGGTGTGTGTGTGTCTGGGGGTGGTGGGTGGCTCGCAGTACAGTACGAATTGTGAGCCACCGTGTGGGTTGGCCGTTTTGTTTGGTATGCCGGTGCCACATCAGAGTCGTGAATTTGTAATTTAAAATTTTACACAACCCTTTCATGCATACATGTTTTGGCCACATGCAGTTGATGGTTGTCCTACACGACACTCGATACTCGCGTGTGACTCTTGTAGTGGGCCCGCGAGGTCATCGTCCAACACTTTGACGAGCAGCCGGTAATGAGGTTAATTTAAAAAGCAGGTATCTCAATGTTTGTGGCCGAGTGATGGTGGCAGGGTGTTTGACATTCATTCCCATTTCTTGCATGGGACCTAAGCATGCAACCGAGGACACGGATTTGAATTTTCAACCAATTTATATGCATTAGAGCACGTGCCTGTTTTTTAAATTTGAATTATGCACATAAATGCATTGAAAACTCAACTAATGTAAAAAATGTCCAAACGAACCCCGAAAAAATTCCAAATTTGAACACAACACTCCTATTGTTCTATGTTGACACTAGAGAAAAAATTGAAAGCAATAACAGGCAATGAATATCGTTTCGTCCCCAAAGGTGGCATATTCCCCACTGAAACCATGAGGCTCTTATTGTGAGAAGATTTGGTTTATGGGGAACTTATACCCAAACCTGCCCCAAATGGGATAAAAAATTTACCACGACATGTTGATGCCGCTCCATGATAGCATGCCAAGTTTCATGAATTTCAGAAGAGTTTTGGATTTGCTAGAATTTACAAAGCAGGTATCTCAATGTTTGCGACCGAGTGACGGTGGGAGAGTGTTTGACATTCATTCCCATTTCTTGCATGGGACCTAAGCATGCAACCAAGGACACGAATTTGAATTTTCAACCAATTATTATGCATTAGAGCATTTGCATGTAGTTCAAATTTGAATTATGCACATAAATGCATTGAAAACTCAATTAATGTATAAAAATGTCCAAACGAACCCCGAAAAAATCCTAAAATTAACACAACACTCATGTTGTTCTATGTTTTTACCACTGCCCCAAATGGGACAATATTTTTACCACCGCATGTTGATGCCGTTCCATGCTAGCGTGTCAAGTTTCATAAATTTAGACGCGTTTTCGATTTACTAGAATTTAAAAACCATGTATCTCAATGTTAGCGGCCGAGCGACGATAGCAAGGTGTTTGACATTCATTCTCATTTCTTGCATGGTACTTAAGCATGTAACGAAGGACACACATTCCAATTTTAAACCACTTTATATGCACTGGAGCATGTGCATGTAGTAGTTCAAATTTGAATTATGCACATTAATGCATAGAAAAACTCAGTTAATGTATAAAAATGTCCAAGCAAACCCTGAAAAATCCCAAAAAATGACACAACACTCGTGTTGATCTATGTTGACACGAGAAAAATTTAGAAAGTAAGAAGAGGCAACATATATCGTTTGTCCCCCAAGGTGGCACGTTCCCTACCGAAACCATCTGGCTTGTTGTGAGAGAAGCTCTAATTTGCGAGAAGCTTATACCCAAACCTGCCCCAAATGGGAAAATATTTTTACCATGGCATGTCGATGTCGTTCCATGATATCATGTCAAGTTTCATGAATTTCAGCCGAATTTTCGATTTACTAGAATTTTAGAACCATATATCTCAATGTTAGTGGCCGAGCGACAGTGTCAAGGTGTTTGACATTCATTCTCATTTCTTGCATGTGACCTAAGCTTGCAACCAAGGACAAACATTTGATTTTGCAACCCATTTTTATGGACTGGAGCATGTGCTTTAATTTTGAATTGTGCACCTGAAATGGCTAGAAAACAAATTTAATGTATAAAATTTCTAAACAAACACTGAATAATTCCAAATTTTGTACGACCCACATATAGTTGCATGTTCACTACAGATAAAAGGTCTAGCAATTCAAACACCGTCCATTGCCGCTGTGACCCCATTATATAATTCAAATCAAAATGAAAAATCAAGTAGATCCCACATAGTTTATTATCACCAAGAGTGTGAGATGCAGTACAAAATATCCTAGAGCACTATTGGCGTATAGTACGCCTATGACTTACGCGAGAAGGTGCGTCAGCTACAGTCCACAGCCTGCGTGTCAAGCACACTAGCTCGCTCCCCAAATACTCCCGCCTCATCATCCCTCGCAATCTAAAAATATCTGCTTGCCCTTGATCCAAATTTTCAGTAGCCCCGCCTTGTTACTCCCGCCTAGTCAAATTTTTAGTTGTCACGGTATTTCCTCAAAAACCACTTTAACACCCCCCCCCCC
>NC_041385.1:113567960-113635922 GCF_002162155.2 Triticum dicoccoides | reverse complement strand
CTCCCCAAAACCTCCGCTCACCAACACACATCACACCCGTAACCATTGGTAGGTCGCCGCCATCACCGCCGCCTCCATCCTGAACCTCTGCTTGTGTGCCGGGGAGCTCGAGGAGCCAATGGCCCAAGAGAGGTTAATCGCGGCCTCTTCGGCCGACACCGGCGAGGTGGCCGCCGAGGTGTCCCTGTCTTCCTCCGTGGGCTCTTTATCGATCCACCGTCACCGGTCCCCTTATCCGCCCGCTGCCACGCCCCTACGCCGGTTTGAGGACTTCCCCGTCCTTCCTCGGACCCGACAGCCGACGAGGTCCTACCTCGAGGTCGGCAGCAGCGGTGGGGGACGTGGGCCGCCGAGATTAAACATCAGGAGACCCACACCCATCGATGGCTCGGTATCTTCCACACGGCCGAGCTCGCGGCCATGGAGTATGACCGCTGGCAGGTCCGCTACCACGGCGTGGCGGCTAGGCTCAATTTCCCCTTCGGCACACGTATGTTCCACCTCGTTCTACTGGAGCAAGGGGTACTGTGCTTGGCTATGGCACGAGAGGACCGCGAGGCATGGGAGCACCTCGACGCTGAGGCCACTAATGACGCCTACATGCAAGAGCTCCACCAGCAGCACCCTCGGAGCTCGTGGAGGCGGAGCAGGCAATCTTTGTCGGCGCAGAGAGCAGTGAGGTTATCGCACTCTCCTCCGCTGATGAGGTTGAAGGAGGCAAGAACGGCGGCGCGGAGGGCAGAGAGGTTATCGTGCTCTCCTTCGATGACGAGGTCAAAGGCTGCGAGGATGGTGACGTGGAGGGCGGCAAGGTTATCGCGCTCTCCTTCGATGACGAGGTCGAAGGCGGCAAGGAAGGCGGCATGGAGGGTGTTGAGGTGGGCGGCAAGGACGAGGAGATCGACATCAACGAGTGGAGGAGGGCCTTCCCCAATGACCCCGATGACGGCACCGACCCGGACCGGGCTCGTGGCACACCGTATCTGACGAGGAAGGAATAGCTCGACCTCTACTTTGACCAAAAGTAGTTTAGCTTAGTTTAAATTTATGTTTTATGTTCGGTTATGCAAAACTATCTATGTTTGTGTTTGAATGCATGCTACTTTCAGTTGAACCTGCTTTGAACTTGATCAAATTGAAGTTTACAACACTAAGTTTAGGGGGTCGACTAGAAACGGCCAAAAACTGCTGGAATATAATATATCTCCACTAAGGGTTTTAGTCCTTTAACTTTTAAAGGATCGGCAAGAGATGGTCTTATGCCTTGTTTTATTTCAGTTCTTCACAATGTGATGCTATTTATGTGCAACTATTTGCCGTGCAATTCAATTTCATCAATAACAGTTTCAGCAATACCATTATGAATTACGATATTTGGTTGTTGTTAAGGATATTGCAGTTAACATGCCTTTTTGTTTTTTTAACAATATCTAGTGTACTTTAGACCTACACAATACCAGTTTGAATGACTAGTTGCTTGTTTATAAATGTTATGCCTGATGCAGTTAACACACCTTTTCACTTCTTGTTTTGCTTAACTAGCATCTTTAAGCTTGCACACTGAAACTATCATTTGTAGATTATGTTGTCTACCATGGATATATTTGGTTGATGTTTAGCCTGTTGTGCTTAACATGCCTTTATATGTACTCATACAAGACAATATTGAGAACCGTTTTGTTTTCCATCGAGGTTAGTTTCATCGCATTGCTTATATGTACTCACTGTTCAGGATCTCGGTAGCTGGTACCATATAGCCTAGGGGCTGATAAGGGATTAATCGTCGAATCGGACATTTCACTGAATATATCCGTATCCCATTTATCAGTAGGTTAACTAGGGCCATATTTAATATATCTGAGGCTACATAGCAACATGCATTGTACTGAATGACTAAATATGCAATCCTAGGCTACATAGTAACAAGGAAGAGTGTTACCTTAATGTTCGTGTTATCTTAATGTTCTGATGATGTCTAGATATACATGTATAAAATGATATATAATAGTATGGAGGGAGTGTTTTACTACATCATTTTGCAATTGTAGTTTAGCTTCTAATATTAACTTGGTGCTTTTAGGTATACATGTCATTGCCAAAGATCCACACTTCGACCCTTTCTGCGTATGGGGCAATGGGATATTCATGAACCAGCATCAACAGAGGAAACTGATAAAGATTGTTATTAAAATGGGTCAAAAGATGTCAATCGAACAATTTGTTTACACTTTATGCAAGACAACAGTGAACTGCAGGATGGTAAGTAAGAACCCTGTAGCCTTCTTTTTACTGCCCATAATGAGTTGTGTTAGATGACAATGTCTGAATCTTTTTTCCTTCGAAGTGGATCCTGAAGTAGTTTACTCAAGATTACCTCTCAAACTACATGACTGAAGGCGGCCATCACAAAGGGTTGGACTGGAGTCGTGTGTGCCTTCTTCATGCAGGAGAGCACAATAGGGCCATCCGCTTCACCTTGTTCAGCAACCAGAATGCATGTCGCCTCTTTCTTTACCATCTGTAATAGTACAAGTATAGAGCCCTGGTTCATCATTCTTTATTTGGTGCTTATGTAATTCTTATACATATGTACCTGTGAATTGAATAATGCATTGGTTGTTCCAAATTGATGGATATGAATAAAGCTATATCCCACTTTCAAGTTTAAATTAGGTACAATTTTAAATAGCAGCAATTAAATTAGGGCGAAATTACGGTGTCCATGTCATTACGGCGCACATGGTTAACAAAGCACAGCATGTGCGATATACATCATAATTCGACACGGAGTGGAAACGTGCGTAACAATGCACACAGTTGTTGTTTGCAAAGCGTGGTGATGTCAGATACTATCACATACGATGCAAGAAAACTAAATGTGTGTGAATGTCTACCTATCATACACAATTTATAATCATGAACTGTTTGTGATGTGCCAGGCATCATAAACGTACAACCAGTTTGGTACGTGATTCGAAAACTCCCGTGCCTGGAATCTGCCTGGTTTTAGGTAAAACCACAAAACTCCGACTGCGATGGCAATGCGAGCATAAACGAGTAACAAGGCTGAAGCATTTCGGATATTCGAGACATCGGAGACGGTTATATAGGGGCAACTGTATGCATGAAGGCTCCCTATCCCCGATGGTTTATGGGTCGTGTGGGAAGGACCCCCTTATCGCCCACACACACTTAGCGATAGTTCCAAATGCCATCGTGAAAAGGGGTTAAAACTGTGTGTATAGCACCGACGCGTACCAGTGCTTCTCTGCTTGATAATACTGTGCCACTAGGTGAATTTCTTGATGAACAACTTGCTAGGGTTAGAGAGAATAAAATTACTAAAACTGATGATATTAATGAAAGTGATGATGAAGATTCTCCCCCTAGATATGAATTGCATGTTGTACCTGAGGGTTATATTATGGATGAGGAAACTGCTAGAGACTTCTTTTCTTGCAATGATGGATATGATCTTAAGAAACTGTTAGCTAAGCTGAAATAAACGTCCTTGAATGCTAGAATGCAAAATGATTCTGCGTTTGCTACTTCACCTATTTGTGTTACTGATAAGGATTATGAATTCTCTGTCGATATTGAGTTAATTACTTTTGTTGAATCGGATCCTTTCCATGGTTATGAATCTGAAACTGTTGTGGCACATCTTACTAAATTGAATGATATAGCCACCCTATTTACTCATGAGGAAAAAATTCACTATTACTATATTCTTAAATTGTTTCCTTTCTCGTTAAAGGGTGATGCTAAGATATGGTTTAATTCTCTTGCTCCTGGTTGTGTGTGTAGTCCCCGGGATAGGATTTATTACTTCTCTGCAAAATATTTCCCTACTCATAAGAACCAAGCTGCCTTATGGGAAATATTTAACTTTGTGCAAATTGAAGAAGAGAGTCTCCCAAAAGTTGGGGGAGGCTTCTCCAATTACTTAAATCTTTGCCTGATCATTGATACATCTACAACGTATCTATAATTTTTTATTGTTCCATGCTATTATATTACCTGTTTTGGATGTTTATCGGCTTTACTTTACACGTTTATATCATTTTTGGGACTAACCTACTAACCGGAGGCCCAACCCGAATTGCTATTTTTTTCCCTATTTCAGTATACCGAAAAAAAAGGAATATCAAACAGAGTCCAAACGGAATGAAACCTTCGGGAACGATCTTTTCGGAACAAACGCAATCCAGGAGACTTGGAGTGGACGTCAAGAAGCAGCTGAGGGGGCCACGAGGGTGGCCAGCGCGCCCTAAGGGGGTGGGCGCGCCCCCTGACTCGTGGGCCCCTTGTGGCTCCACCGACGTACTTCTTTCTCCTATCTATACCTATGTACCCCGAAAACATCTAGGAGCACCACGAAAAACTATTTCCACCGCCGCAACCTTCTGCATCCACGAGATCCCATCTTGGAGCCATTGCCGGCGCTTCGCCGGAGGGGGAATCGACCATGGAGGGCCTCTACATCATCTCCAAGGCCTCTCTAATGAATTGTGAGTAGTTTACCATAGACCTTCAGGTCCATAGTTATTAGCTAGATGGCTTCTTCTCCCTCTTCGAATCTCAATACAATGTTGTACTCGATCTTCTTGGAGATCTATTCGATGTAACTCTTTTTGCGGTGTGTTTGTTGAGATCTAATGAATTGTGGGTTTATGATCAAGTTTATCTATGAGAAATAATTGAATCTTCTCTGAATTTCTTTTATGTGTGAATGGTTATCTTTGCAAGTCTATTCGAATTATCAGTTTGGTTTGGCCTACTAGATTGATCTTTCTTGCAATAGGAGAAGTGCATAGCTTTGGGTTCAATCTTGCGGTGTCCTTTCCCAGTGACAGCAGGGGCAGCAAGGCACGTATTGTATTGTTGCCATCGAGGATAAAAAGATGGGGTTTATATCATATTGCATGAGTTTATCCCTCTACATCATGTCATCTTTCTTAATGTGTTACTCTGTTCTTCATGAACTTAATACTCTAGATGCAGGCAGGAGTCGGTCGATGTGTGGAGTAATAGTAGTAGATGCAGAATCGTTTCGATCTACTTGTCACGGACGTGATGCCTATATACATGATCATGCCTAGATAATCTCATAACTATGCACTTTTCTATCAATTGCTCGACAGTAATTTGTTCACCCACCGTAATACTTATGCTATCTTGAGAGTAGCCACTAGTGAAACCTATGGCCCCCGGGTCTATCTTTTATCATATAAGTTTTCAATCTACTTTTATTTGCATCTCTTACTTTCCAATCTATATCATAAAAATACCAAAAATATTTATCTTATCTTATTATCTCTATCAGATCTCACTTTCGCAAGTTACCGTGAAGGGATTGACAACCCCTTTATCGCGTTGGTTGCGAGGTTCTTGTTTGTTTGTGTAGGTATGAGGGACTTTTGAGGAGCCTCCTACTAGATTGATATCTTGGTTCTCAAAAACTGAGGGAAATACTTACGCTACTTTGCTGCATCACCCTTTCCTCTTCAAGGGAAAAACCAACGCATGCTCAAGAGGTAGCAAGAAGGATTTCTGGCGCTGTTGCCGGGGAGGTCTTCGCTCAAGTCAAGACATACCAAGTACCCATCACAAACTCATCTCCCTCGCATTACATTATTTGCCATTTTCCTCTTGTTTTCCTCTCCCCCACTTCACCCTTGCCGTTTTATTCACCCTCTCTTCCCCGTTCGCTTTCTCTCTCTCGCTTGCCTTTTGTGTGCTTGTGTGTTGGATTGCTTGTTACGATGGCGCAAGATAATACCAAATTGTGTGACTTTTCCAATACCAATAATAATGATTTCCTTAGCACTCCGATTGCTCCTCTTAATGATGCTGAATCTTGTGAAATCAATGTTGCTTTGTTGAATCTTGTTATGAAAGATCAATTCTCCGGCCTTCCTAGTGAAGATGCCGCTACTCATCTAAACAACTTTGTTGATTTGTGTGATATGCAAAAGAAGAAAGATACAGATAATGATATTGTTAAATTGAAGTTATTTCCGTTTTCACTTAGAGATCATGCTAAAACTTGGTTTTCCTCTTTGCCTAAAAATAGTACTGATTCATGGAATAAGTGCAAAGATGCTTTTATCTCTAAGTATTTTCCTCCCGCTAAGATTATCTCTCTTAGAAACGATATTATGAATTTTAAACAACTTGATCATGAGCATGTTACCCAATCTTAGGAAGAATGAAATTAATGATTCGCAATTGCCCTACTCATGGTTTGAATTTATGGATGATCATACAAAATTTCTATGTCGGATTGAAATTTGCTTCTTGAAATCTTTTAGATTCGGCCGCGGGAGGCACTTTTATGGAAATCACTTTAGGAGAAGCTACTAAACTCCTTGATAATATTATGGTTAATTATTCACAAAGGCACACCGAAAGATCTACTAGTAGAAAAGTGCATGCTATAGAAGAAATTAATATTTTGAGCGGAAAGATGGATGAACTTATGAAATTGTTTGCTACTAAGAGTTCTCCTATTGATCCTAATTATATGCCCTTGTCTACTTTGATTGAGAATAATAATAAACCTATGGATGTCAATTTTGTTGGTAGAAATAATTTTGGTAACAACGCGTATAGAGGAAACTTTAAACCTAGGTCTTTCCCTAGTAATTCCTCTCATAATTACGGTAATTCCTACAACAACTCTTACGGAAATTTTAATAAGATGCCCTCTGATTTTGAGAATAGTGTTAAAGAATTTATGATCTCTCAAAAGAATTTCAATGCTTTGCTTGAAGAAAAATTGCTAAAAGTTGATGAATTGGCTAGGAACATTGATAGACTTTCGCTTGATGTTGATTCTTTGAAACTTAGATCTACTCCACCTAAGCATGATATCAATGAGTCTCTCAAAGCCATGAGAATTTCCATTGATGAGTGCAAAGAAAGAACCGCTAGGTTGCGTGCTAAGAAAGATTGCTTTGTAAAAGCGTGTTCTTCTAGTTTCCATGAAAATAATGATGAAGATCTAAAAGTTATTGATGTGTCCCCTATTAAATATTTGTTTTGCAATATGAATCTTAATAATAATGGAACTGGAGATGAGTCAACTTTAGTTAAAAGGCGTCCCAATGATTCGGAGTTTTTAGATCTTGATGCTAAATTTGGTAAAAGTGGAATTGGAGAGGTCAAAACCTTACATAGCAATGAACCGACTATTATGGATTTCAAGGAATTTAATTATGATAATTTTTCTTTAATATATTGTATTTCCTTGTTGCAATCTCTGTCGAATTCTCCACATGCTTATAGTCAAAATAAAGCTTTTACCAAACATATTGTTGATGCTTTGATGCAATCTTATGAGGAAAAACTTGAATTGGAAGTTTCTATACCTAGAAAACTTTATGATGAGTGGGAACCCACTATAAAAATTAAAATTAAAGATCATGAATGCTATGCTTTATGTGATTTGGGTGCTAGTGTTTCCACGATTCCGAAAACTTTATGTGATGTGCTTGGTTTCCATGATTTTGATGATTGCTCTTTAAATTTGCACCTTGCAGATTCCACCATTAAGAAACCTATGGAGAGGATAAATGATGTTCTTATTGTTGCAAATAGGAATTATGTGCCCGTAGATTTTATCGTTCTTGATATAGATTGCAATCTTTCATGTCCTATTATTCTTGGTAGACCTTTCCTTAGAATGATTGGTGCAATTATTGATATGAAGGAAGGGAATATTAGATTCCATTTTCCATTAAGGAAAGGCATGGAACATTTTCCAAGAAATAAAGTTAAATTACCTTATGAATCTATCATGCGTGCCACTTATGAATTGAACGCCAAAGATGGCAATACTTAGATCTATTCTCGCTTTTATGCCTAGCTAGGGGCGTTAAACGATGGCGCTTGTTGGGAGGCAACCCAATTTTATTTTTGTTTCTTGCTTTTTGCTTCTGTTTAGTAATAAATAATTCATCTAGCATCTGTTTAGATGTGGTTTTATGTTTCAATTAGTGTTTGTGCCAAGTAGAACCTATAGGATAACCCACGGTGATAGTTAATTTGATTCTGCTGAAAAACAGAAAATTTTGCGCGCATGAGAATAATTTTAATAAATCACAGAAACATGCTTTTGCATTGATTATTTTTTCTGTATATCAATAGACAAATTGCCTAGGACATCCTATTTTGGTAGGATTTTGGAGTTCTAGAAGTATTCGAAAGTTACAGATTGCTACAGACTGTTCTGTTTTTGACAGATTCTGTTTTTCGTGTGTTGTTTGCTTATTTTGATGCATCTATCACTAGTATCGGGGGGTATGAACCATAGAGAAGTTGGAATACAGTAGGTTTAACACCAATATAAATAAAGAATGACTTCATTACAGTACATTATGTGGTGGTTTTTCTTTCTTGCACTAACGGAGCTTATGAGATTTCCTGTTGAGTTTTGTGTTGTGAAGTTTTCAAGTTTTGGGTAAAGATTTGATGGACTATGGAATAAGGAGTGGCAAGAGCCTAAGCTTGGGGATGCCCATGGCACCCCAAGATATTCAAGGACAACAAAAAGCCTAACCTTGGGGATGCCCCGAAAGGCATCCCCTCTTTCGTCTTCGTCTATCGGTAACTTTACTTGGAGCTATATTTTTATTCGCCATGATATGTGTTTTGCTTGGAGCGTCTTGTATGATATGAGTCTTTGATTTTTAGATTACCACAATCATCCTTGCTGTACACACCTTTTAGGAGAGAAATACCTGATTTGTAATTTATTATAATACTCTATGTGCTTCACTTATATCTTTTGAGCTAGATAGTTTTTGCTCTATTGCTTCACTTATATCTTTTAGAGCACGATGATGGCTTGATTTTGTAGAAATTGTTGATCTATCATGCTTCACTTATATTGTTTTGAGAGTCTTTTAGAACAGCATGGTATTTGCTATGGTTATAAAATTGGTCCTAGAATGATGAGCATCCAAGTTGGGTATAATAAAAACTATCATAGGAAGTGAATTGGATGCTATGATCAATTTGATGCTTGATAATTGTTTTGAGATATGGAGGTGGTGATATTAGAGTCATGCTAGTTGGGTAATTATGAATTTGAGAAATACTTGAGTTGGAGTTTGCAAGCCCCGTAGCATGCACGTATGGTAACCGTTGTGTAACAAATTTGAAACATGAGGTGTTCATAGATTGTCATCCTTATGAGTGGCGGTCGGGGACAAGCGATGGTATTTTCCTACCAATCTATCCCCCTAGGAGCATGCGCATAGTTCTTGGTTTTTGATGACTTGTATATTTTTGCAAAAAGTATGTGAGCTCTTATGACTAATGTTGAGTCCATGGATTATATGCACTCTTTCCCTTCCATCATTGCTAGCCTCTTCGGTACCGTGCATTGCCCTTTCTCACCTCGAGAGTTGGTGCAAACTTCGCCGGTGCATCCAAACCCCATGATACGATATGCTCTATCACACATAAACCTCCTTATATCTTCCCCAAAACAGCCACCATACCTACCTATTATGGGATTTCCATAGCCATTCCAAGATATATTGCAATGCAATTTTCCACCGTTCCGTTTATCATGACACGCATCATCATTGTCATATTGCCTTGCATGATCATGTAGTTGACTTCGTATTTGTGGCAAAGCCACCTTACATAATTTTCCATACATGCCACTCTTGATTCATTCCCATCCCGGTACACCGTCGGAGGCATTCATATAGAGTCATATCTTGTTCTAGTTTTGAGTTGTAACTCATGAGTTGTAAATAAATAGAAGTGTGATGATCATCATTATTAGAGCATTGCCCCTTATAAAAAAAGAAAGGCCAAATAAAAAAAGAAAGGCCCAAATAAAAAGAAATAAAAAAGGGGGACAATGTTACTATCCTTTTCCACACTTGTGCTTCAAAGGAGCACCATGTTCTTCATATAGAGAGTCTCATATGTTGTCACTTTCATATACTAGTGGGCATTTTTCATTATAGAACTTGACTTGTATATTCCAATGATGGGATTCCTCAAATGCCCTAGGTCTTTGTGAGCAAGCAAGTTGGATGCACACCCACTTAGTTTCTTTTGTTGAGCTTTCATACATTTATAGCTCTAGTGCATCCGTTGCATGGCAATCCCTACTCCTTGCATTGACATCAATTGATGGGTATCTCCCTAGCCCGTTGATTAGCCGCGTCGATGTGAGAATTTCTCCTTTTTGTCTTCTCCACACAATCCCATCATCATAGTGCTATATCCATGGCTCACGCTCATGTATTGCGTGAAAGTTGAAGAAAGTTGGAGATTACTAAAGTATGAAACAATTGCTTGGCTTGTCATCGGGGTTGTGCAAGATGAGAGCATTCTTGTGTGATGAAAATGGAGCATGACCAAACTATATGATTTTGTAGGGATGAACTTTCTTTAGCCATGTTAATTTGAGAAGACATGATTACCTTGTTAGTATGCTTGAGGTATTATTACTTTTATGTCAATATGAACTTTTATTTTGAATCATTTGGATCTGAACATTCATGCCACAATAAAGAAAATTACATTGAGAAATATGCTAGGTAGCATTCCACATCAAAAATTATGTTTTTATCATTTACCTACTCGAGGACGAGCAGGAATTAAGCTTGGGGATGCTTGATACATCTCCAACGTATCTATAATTTTTGATTGTTCCATGCTATTATATTACCTGTTTTGGATGTTTATGGGCTTTACTTTACACTTCTATATCATTTTTGGGACTAACCTACTAACTGGAGGCCCAGCCCGAATTGCTGTTCTTTTGCCTATTTCAGTATATCGAAGAAAAGGGATATCGAACGGAGTCCAAACAGAATGAAACCTTCGGGAATGATCTTTTTGGAACAAACGCAATCCAGGAGACTTGGAGTCGATGTCAAGAAGCAGCCGAGGCGTCCACGAGGGTGGCCGGCGCGCCCCCTGCCTCATGGGCCCCTCGTGGCTCCACCTACGTACTTCTTCCTCCTATATATATCTACGTACCCCGAAAACATCCAGGAGCACCACGAAAAATTATTTCCACCGCCGCAGCCTTCTGTATCCGCGCGATCCCATCTTGGAGCCTTCATTGGCGCTTCGCCGGAGGGGGAATCGACCATGGAGGGCCTCTACATCATCTCCAAGGCCTATCCGATGAGTTGTGAGTAGTTTACCACAGACCTTCGGATCCATAGTTATTAGCTAGATGGCTTCTTCCTCTCTTCGAATCTCAATACAATGTTCTCCTCGATCTTCTTGGAGATCTATTCGATGTAACTCTTTTTGCGCTGTGTTTGTTGAGATCTGATGAATTGTGGGTTTATGATCAAGTTTATCTATGAGAAATAATTGAATCTTCCCTGAATTCTTTTATGTGTGATTGGTTATCTTTGCAAGTCTCTTTGAATTATCAGTTTGCTTTGGCCTACTAGATTGATCTTTCTTGCAATAGGAGAAGTGCTTAGCTTTGGGTTCAATCTTGCGGTGTCCTTTCCCAGTGACAGCAGGGACAGCAAGGCACGTATTGTATTGTTGCCATCGAGGATAAAAAGATGGGGTTTATATCATATTGCATGAGTTTATCCCTCTACATCATGTCATCTTTCTTAATGTGTTACTCTGTTCTTCATGAACTTAATACTCTAGATGCAGGCAGGAGTCTGTCGATATGTTGAGTAATAGTAGTAGATGCAGAATCGTTTCGATCTACTTGTCATGGCCCTGATGCCTATATACATGATCATGCCTAGATAATCTCATAATATGCACTTTTCTATCAATTGCTCGACAGTAATTTGTTCACCCACCATAATACTTATGCTATCTTGAGAGAAGCCACTAGTGAAACCTATGGCCCCCGGATCTTTTATCATATAAGTTTTAAATTTACTTTTATTTGCATCTTTTACTTTCCAATC
The DNA here is from genome assembly GCF_002162155.2 of Triticum dicoccoides. Classification (NCBI taxonomy): domain Eukaryota; kingdom Viridiplantae; phylum Streptophyta; class Magnoliopsida; order Poales; family Poaceae; genus Triticum; species Triticum dicoccoides. Next base: position 113,623,995 of record NC_041385.1, on the reverse strand, counting down.
TATATCATAAAAATACCAAAAATATTTATCTTATCTTATTATCTCTATCAGATCTCACTTTTGCAAGTTACCGTGAAGGGATTGACAACCCCTTTATCGCATTCGTTGCGAGGTTCTTGTTTGTTTGTGTAGGTACGAGGGACTTTTGAGGAGCCTCCTACTGGATTGATACCTTGGTTCTCAAAAACTGAGGGAAATACTTACGCTACTTTGCTGCATCACCCTTTCCTCTTCAAGGGAAAAACCAATGCATGCTCAAGAGGTAGCAATCATCCTCTCAAGAAATATGAAATACTTGATATCTTTTATAATGGACTAACCGATGCTTCTAGAGACCACCTGGATAGTTGTGTTGGTTGTGTTTTCAGGGAAAGAACTGTTGAGCAAGATGAATTGCTATTGAACAATATACTGAGTAATGATAATGATTCGACACTTCCTGAACCAACTCCTAAGCCAACTCCGAAGAAAAGAGGTATTCTATTTCTCAGTCCTGAAGATATGCAAGAGGCAAAGAAATCTATGAAAGAAAAAGGTATTAAAGCTGAAGATGTTAAGAATTTACCGCTTATTGAAGAAATACATGGTCTTGATAACCCAACAAAGGTAGTAAAGGTAAATTTTCTCTGTAGATTTGATGAAGGTGATATCCCATATAATAAGTCTGCTAGTTAATGCTTGGATGAGTTTGATAATTTTATTGTTAAACAAGAGATCTTCAATGCTTATGTTGGTAGACAATTGAAACGTAATGCCTATATGGTTGAACACTTTAGTGATTATATGTATAGAGTTAAAAGTGATCATAAGCTTATTAGTAAACATGCTTCCATTGTTACAACTCAAGTAGAACAAGTATTTAAGGCACAAGATGATTTGCTCTATGAGTTAAATAATAAGAACAATGGTAATGCTGTTAGATTTATGACTGGAGGTGGTAAAATGACCCAGGAACCTTTGTATCCTAAAGGCCATCCTAAGAGAGTTGAGAAAGATTCTCAAAGAATTAATACTGATGCACCTAGTCCCGCTAATAAAAAGAAAAAGAATACTGATAGGACTTTGCAGGCTTCTAGTGAACCTGTTATTGACACACCTGAGAATCCCAATGACATTTCTATTTCTGATGCTGAAACACAATCTGGTGATGAACATGAACCTAGTGATAATGTTGATGATGATGTTCATGTTGATGCTCAACCTAATAATGATAATGATGTAGAGAATGAACCTGCTCTTGATCTTGATAACCCACAGTCAAAGAATCAACGTTATGATAAGAGACACTTCGTTGCTAGGAAGCACGGTAAAGAAAGAGAACCATGGGTTCAAAAACCCATTCCTTTTCCTCCTAAGCCATCCAAGAAAAAGGATGATGAGGATTTTGAGTGCTTTGCTGAAATGATTAGACCTATCTTTTTGCGTATGCGTTTCGACTGATATGCTTAAAATGCCTCCTTATACTAAGTATATGAAAGATATTGTCACTAATAAAAGAAAGATACCGAAAGCTGAAATTTCCACCATGCTTGCTAATTATAATTTTAAGGGTGGAATACAAAAGAAACTTGGAGATCCAGTGTCGCGACCGGTTTTCCGGGTATTAATTTCCCAGAAAATGGCCGTTGTGCTCACCAGCCCCAGGATTACTGTTAGCTGATGAGGCACCAACTTGATACAGAAACTCCAAGCAAAATACATAATATGTAGTACAAGACCATTCTGGCCTATGAGTACAACATAAGGTTGCTAGTGGTTGATGGAGGAAGCGGTTTGTGGTTCATCGGCGTCTATGGGACTCCATTTCCCACAGGAACAGCTAACCAGGATAACTCCTATCTTCGCGAGGCTGCTATCATCATTGCGTAGGCTCCGGGGCTGTCATCACAACGCTCCTCTCCGTGCAAGAAATCTGGCCAAGACAATAGCCAGGGACAAGCCAGTGAGTACTTTGAAAGTACTCGCAAACATTGTGAACACAGGTATAATATATCAGATGATAATCATGCTCAGAAATATTCTACAATCACAACGTCAGTCACAAAAATAAAATCCATGATGCACACAGACAGGTTATTCATAACTTGAATATACAATTATAGAGTAGAAATAGAATGCACCGATCGGGTGTTTGAAGCGACGCCTCGAAAGGATAATAATTTAGAGCATGCCACAGTCGGGCGTCTGAGCGACACCGCATAAAGGGCTTATAAATAATTAAATAACAAGCATGCCACAGTTGGGCGTCTGAGCGACACCACAAAAAGGGCTTATAAATAATTTAAATAACAAGCATACCACAGTCGGGCGTCTGAGCGACACCACATAAAGGGCTTATAAATAATTTAACTAGGTGATTTCCCCGCGCGTTGCTGCGGGATTTTAATGATAAATTTTGGATAAATTTTCAATGAATGAAATGGCCTAAATCGAAAGCTATTATTTTGGACAGTATGTTGTGAGCAAAGAGCATGTGTGTACGTTGCATCATTGGAGATGGAACAATTAACTTGAGTTCTGCATGTGCTATGAAATAGTTTTAGTAGATGATGATGTGGCACAATTGGTGATGTGAAGGGTTGATGGTGCCCCGCCCGTTGTTGCCGGATATTATAGTTCATTTGATGTGTCAATTTTGGCCAGGAGTGTTGATTCACATATGCACATGATTACACAGAAAAAGAGCCCCAAGTAACATATTGTTTGCTTCAATGGAACATCATCAAACAAAACTAACAAATTTCAGTCGGCCATTCCTCCATCATCAGTACATTGCAATGGGAACTATAAGGAAATATAACTATAAATGGAAGCAAAAGGAAGAAAAATCAAAATTTCCCCAATAAATTTATTGTATTGGGATGGAACAAAGGAAGGATGGAAGCAATATAAATGACATTTCAGTCAATAGTACACGCCTTCAAGGTTTGCAAATAAGATGATTCTGCTTTGACAGCAATGGCAGCACTGGATGGAAAAACATAATAGAACATAAGCTTAAAATTAATTCTCAAATGCACAGACATAGCAGAGGTATGAAATCACAATATATTTTCTTTACTGGAAAATATTTTTAAAAACTCAATTGCTCCACTGTCTGCGGAGGGTCAATTGCAAACTCAGTGGCATACCCTTTTTGTTAGAACCGAGGTTGTAGCCTTACACCTACAGGACTTACGACCATGCTAGAAGCCCTTCCTTAAAATACTGAAAAATAGAATGTGAGATAAATATTATCTGGAATATATCAACAAAATCTGATGGAAAATTTAGAAATCTACCTAAAGTCTCGTGTTTTCCAGTTTAGCAAATAGCATGTATATTCCAAACGGATACTATGACATAGCTGCAAGGCTGCAGGTGAAGGGCACAAATTTTTTGTTGGAGATTATAGTACGATAAATTCGGCTTGTACTCTATGATTGTCATATGTGCATTTTTATGAACCTTATGGCTGCACCAATCATTGAAAAAAATGGTGCAAAAACTACCCAATTGCATTATGCACATGAATTGTCATATTCCTTTAAAAAGGTAAGAGAGTAGTACAGTAGCAATGCACAAAAAAAAGGGCAACCTGGTGCATGTAGCTCCCGCTTGCGCCGGGTCCAGGGAAGGGTCCGACCACTTTGGGTCTATAGTACGCAGCCTTTCCCTACATTTCTGTAAGAGGCTGTTTCCAGGACTTGAACCCATGACCTCATGGTCACAAGGCAGCAGCTTTACCACTGCGCCAAGGCTCCCCTTCAGTATACTGTAGCAATGCACAACCTGAATAAAAATATATAAAAATAATCTGAGATACAAACACACACGCAGGAAAATTTGCATGTAGTCTATGGATCATATAATGAGTAATCTTTGTGAAAGGAAGCGAAGTTCCTACTTCAAATGTTAATGAATGACTATAAGTAATTCATCCGGGGGCATTCAAAGGCATATTTTTACAGTATACTGAATTACTTAGCTACATACAACCAAAATTTTGGCAAAGCAAACAAAGAAGATGACTCATTACAATCAAGTGTAGGGATGACAATGGAGTGGAAACTTTCCGCTTTTCCGAAGGAAAAATGGAAATGGAGAGGAAATATGAAAATGGAAACGAAAATTTGCAAAATGGAAGTGGAAATGGAATTTTTTATACAGAAACGAAAACAAAAACGGAACAATGTTTTCCGGTGGAAATGGAACTTTCCGTTCCACGAATATGGAATTCCCATTTTGACTATAGATCTGTGGTTACTTTGTAGCCCAACCATCAAACAACATACAATGACACAATGAGTAGAATGGATCATTTGAGACTCAACTTCTACTACCACACACGTACTCAGCTTGACCCTATATGCAATTGCCCAGTACTACAACAATACTACACTAAGTTGCTAACATAACGATATTATTTTGTAGCCAATCTTAACAATTCATTAAAAAATTGTGTGTGTTTCCTTATGATTCAAGGGCTTTTTAAGTTTCGGTCAACGCCTGCTTCTGTTTCCGTGTTTGCTTTGTATTCGCTCTGTGTCCATTTCCGGTAGTATCTGTTTCCGTATTCATATTCAGGGTTCCTGCATTCATTTCTACTTCTGCAAAAATATATGAAAACAAATGTGGTAGCACTTAGTTCCGTCCGATTTCGCTCTGTTTTCATCCCTAATCAAGTGTTAGGTTCAAACAAAAAATGTGTAAGTATACATGCTTCATAATTTGCATATTCGGTAACACTTGTGGTCTTCATCATCGTCTAGTTTTCACTAGTTCCTAGTAGTGTTGAAGGGAGTATGACCTGAAATAAATACTTCATGGAGAGAAAGAGTACATGCATTAGAAGAAAAGTCAGTATATATGCTATCCATGCATTTTGATACAGCTTGCATTAGACATGCTTCTGGAAGGATTAATCCGTGTTGAATAAGAAATCATACTGTGCATTTTCAGTCCTATTTCATGGTAAAAAACAAAGAGAATCATTATCGAATTTCAACTCACTTACAAATGTCCCAGGCTCTTTTTCTCACTATGTTGTCGGCTGATCTGTGAATCTAATAGTTGGCCTCAGATGGGGCCGACGAAACCAAGTAGCCAACCCCCAATGGTTTACATGCATCGGCATCCTGAAGAAATGCAGAAATCAAGCATGCACGATCAAACAAACAAAAGCAGGATCTGAAATGGATGGGGAAGGAGATGAGACAATCCAGATTGCAGAGTGCATAGATCCTCCCATCACATCCAAAAAAGAAGCAAATCTAGTAAGAGCAGCTGCGTTTCTAGTAGTAATGCTATTGAGCAAAAGCGGCCCAAAGGCATCAAAAATATGACCAGGTTTCCACTCTGATCTACTCTGTTTACGAAGTTGCAGGTCGGGATACGCTAAAAGAATAGAAGTTGAAGTCAAGCAGCTAATGTTGTCTTGATCAGAGAGTGGAAGCGGGAGTTGTAACCACATCTCTAAACGTAAAGAAGAACTGAGAATACATGCGTATGCCCAAACATGAAATCTAATCTACCACATCCTTGGAACTCAGAAGGTTCAGGAAGGAACATTGGAATGGTGCTATGGAAAGAGCAAGCAAGATCAAACGGAGCATAAAAAAACCTAGAGGGCCTAGTTCTAAGAAAAATAAGTTAAGATCGACGAAGAGGGACTGCCCGGGCAGCACCTTGGCACACTGGCCGAGCAGACCGTGGTTGTAGCCGAACGTCAGCCGGTTGATGCAGCAGAGGTCCTCGGCGCCGAGGCAAGCCCACCGCGGCACACCGACGCAGAGGGGCTCGAGAGAGCCACCTCACTGGACACCACCCTGCCACCATCGCGTCAAGCCATGTTGGCCGTGTGCCGGCATAGCATGCGCTCCCGCTTCGGCACCGCCCGGGCCATAGAGGGAATAGGGACCGAACGATACGAAGGGGTTCGGCATGGAGAGTAATGGGAGCCCGACGCTGCTCGCTCACCGCTGGTTCTACCCCCCATGGTGGACGCAACCCTAGAGCGTGGCCTTGTGGGGTTTGTGTCATTTTGGGTGAGATAAAGATGGGGAATGGGAGACGATGAGGCTAGCTTATGAGGAGTTTCAGACTTCAGACACACGGAAGGATGGTTTGATTGCAACGATGGTTCGCTTCTGATTCCGTTGCTTGGGTAAGGAAAAGTCAATAGGAGGCGTGCCCGACTGTTCAGATGGGGAGACTCGCTGTTGCGTGCCACTGCGCCGGACACGGTGCAGGTAAAAAAAAGGGGGCGATGGGTTCGTCTGATTCAGGGACAGAGAGATACGTGGTCAGCCAGTCGTGTGGGTCCATCTACTTGTAACTGAAAGCAAACATGGCTGGTCTGGACAGCTGTGGGCCCCCCATGTAAGCCGCTAGGAAAAAGATGATGTGGCCGACATGCTGATGTGGATGGGCTGCATGTCAAGAGAAATAGGTTAGTGGGGATGAACTATTTAGGTATTATAGATAACAAGCATGCCACAGTCGAGCGTCTGAGCGACACCACATAAAGGGCTTATAAGAGAATAATTACAGCGAATATTCAGGAGGTAGAACCATCCCAGGGATAACCCAATAATTCAAATAATATAAACGGTTAGTCCACAATAATAATAATCATAATCATAATATGTCACATGTCATAATCAATGTTCTGGTTTAGCAGTTTTTCCTCCGAAGACCGACACTTGACCCAACCCAGACTGTAGTCCTTAACCATGGACACGGCTATTCGAATAGATGTAATCTCTGCAGAGGGTGTACTCTTTACCCACGAGTAACGGATTCCTTTAGTCCACCGGGACTAATTCCAGTTACGGTCTTTGAATTGAAAACAAACCTGACCCGCACACACCAGCTTAACTTACCCATGTCTGGAATCACCCATGACACCTTTCAAGCAAAACTCTAAGTGGGGAGGCTACAACCTCGATTAGCATGGGATCAAATTTATATCGCACGCTACTAAGGGGTGCCCCCCTCTCGGTCCCAACTGGAAACACCCATGCCCCCGGACCAGGTGGCATGCCTATCGGATGCATCCGGTATCTTCCACCATGGCCTCTCTGTACGGTGTGTGCTAGGAAGGGGTTGACAACTTACTAAACTGTACCCCACCTATGGCAGGGACAGGTGGTAGTACAAAACAAGTATGGGGGTTACTGGAACAAGACTCAATCTATGGTCGACTCAGGAGGTTTAAGTATTCCCTGCATGATTAGCATAACCAATATATTTCAACCAACAGACAGAATCACCACTCATCATATCTCATCATGCCATACCGGACACAACCGTCTCGGCGAGGAACTAGGGACAAGCTCGTGTCTATGCAAGACAGAGGCTTTCCCGGCTTCCTTCCAGGAGGCATGAAAGGTATCCGAGGATGATTACTATCACAAGCATAATCATTTTCCAACAGCAACGATATTCATTTTTGCACTCAAGAGTATGATCATATCATCACATAAAATAACGAATTCTTCGGGTTAGGGTGGTGTTGTAACCGTATCAAACAACACACAACAATATTATGCCAGGGTTCAGAATGATTGCCTTCAAGTTGTGGAGAGGCAGGGTGCATTCCAAAACTTTTGAAAGTTTTTCTTCTTCTTCAAAATCCTATTTTTGAAAATATTCAAATTAACACAACTAAAAAAATAGCACAAAAAAGTTTCCTAATTATTTTTTATATAAATCTTAAAATAAACTAGGTGAAATTTGAGAGAGGTAGGAAAAAGAATCAACTCATTTGGAGTTATATTTAAAAAGATATATCCAGTCAAAGTTTTAGTCAAAATCTATTTTTAATAAATAAATAAAAGAAACAGAAAAAGAAAAAAACGGTTCGGGGGGGAAAGCGTACTCGAGACTTTACGCTTTCACTTATCCAGCATGGACATGCGCACGGGTAATTGACAGTGGGTCCCTTGGGCCCACTGGTCAGGTTTGACCAGTCGGCCCCGCCTCCTTCCTCCTCTGTCCGAGCAAAGGCGGGGCTCCGGCGATCGACACTGGCGAACGGCGGCTCCCCACGGGTTTCCAAGGGCGGGGATGGATCCGCGGGTCCAGGGTGGTCCTCCCGGTGGTCGACAGGCTGGCGGGGACCAAGGGAGTCACCGGCGGCGAGCTCTGCGGCGGAGGTGGTTTCGGGAGGGATTGGGGGTTTGGGCTACGGTGGTTCCTGATCACGTTTGAGAGGCTGGGAAGCTCCGCATGGTCGAGGGGACTCGAACGGTAGCGCTGGATGGACCGGGGGGGTCTACTTGCGGCAAATGGGACCGGAGGGCGGCGGCGGCTGAACTAATCGGAGACGAGGAAGAAGGCCTCCCGCCGTTGATAGCTGGCCGTGGGGGCTCTGGAGGAGTGGCTTGAGGTCGCCTGAGTGCTTGGTTGAGCTCGGAAGTCCTTTTATAGGCAGCCAGGGTCGGTTCCGCGGCGGCCGTGGATAAGCTCGATGGCGAACCGCCATTCTGTTGCAGTAGAGGGTGCGTGGCAGCGACGGGCGCTAGCGGACGCGTTCTTGGATAAGCTCGGGCTGCTCCAGAGGGCAGCTGGCGCACGCGTGTGGCTCGGGCAGCACTGTCCATGGCAGGGGCTGCTGCGGCCGCCCGCTTGCTGCCATGGCCGACCTGACGACGGCGCTGTAGGGCGCCAGGGGGGCCAGGGCGGCTCTGTGGCGAGGGAGGGGTCGGGCGTGCTGGCTGTGCGAGGGGAGTGGCCAGAACGAGCGTGGGGTGGCGGCAGTGGGACGTGGCGACTCGGTGCGCGCGCGTGCAAAACGTGCGCTCTGGGTGCGCCCAGCACACGCACGCCAGGTGCTCGATGCAATGCTAGCGCGTGCTAGAGGATTTGGATGAGGCTGAGGATTAATAGGCCTGGGTTAGGGTTAGCTAGGAGCTTAATGGACATGCTGGTTTGGCCATTAGGGCAACTTCATAATGCAAGTCCAAAAGCATGCCAAAACTGGCCATGCTCCTAACCTGCTCGATGAAATGCCAAGGGCATCTAGGCATCTCTTGGGGTGGCCAAGATCTCCATATCAGTGTCTCTTTAGGTGTAGGTGATGGTGGCAGGGTTAGTTAGTCAAGACCAGAAACTTGTTAGTGCAAGTTTTTGAGAAAACCAAATCTGGACAGAAACTAAAGGCTATCATTTTATGGACCAAAAATACTCCAATGGGGCCACTCTCCTGGACTTAAGGGTTTTGTAGGGTGGTCTATAAGTAGGAGAAAGATCGTGGGCATTAGAGAAGAATAAAACAGAGTTGTACTAGAAAATGCCAAACTGGACTAGAGAGCAAAAGACGATGATTTGCTCAAATTCTTCAAAGAACATTCATGGGTTTTTGCATAAAAATGAATTATATGCATCTACTGACATCTCCAATTTTTTATATAATTTCTAAAGAAGTATTTAAATAGGTTGCAGTGCAAACCACAAACTGATCCCGATTAGAAAACTTGAGGTAGGGCTCAAAATTCCCAAATGATTAAGAGAAGTTTTTGCATAAAAGTGATTTAGGAACCTCACATGTCATCCCCAAATTTTGGTGGAATTTTTGAAGGAGTATTTGAAAGGGTTGTAGTGCAAAAGAGGCTCTAAAGCTTAAAAATCATTTTTAAAAGAAATAGAGCTCAGGGAAGATAATCATATAAATAATTCCACTGATAAAAGAATTGTTTCTTGAGAGGGTATACAAGTCCAACAATAATCTTGGGAAGGTTTTCACTTGGGGTAAAAACTCCATAATATCAAAGAAAAGAGTAGTTCTGAGATCAAAAGATAAATCCAAAAAATAAAAAAATAAATTTCCTGGCAAAATTTTAAATAAACAAATCATGGTTAAATTTTTGGGGTGTTACATCCAGGAGTACCAACCATACCATGCTCCGTTAAACAAACTATGTTAAAATTTCTTTATGTGATCTTCGAGCCACTATTAGTGTTATGCCTTTCTCCTTATATCGTAGACTTGATTTGAATAAGTTGACACCTACTGAAATCTCTGTGCAAATGGCTGATAAATCAACTACTATACCCATCAGTATTTGTGAGGATGTGCCTGTTGTGGTTGCAAACATTATTATTTTAACGGACGTTGTTATTCTTGATATTCCCGAGGACGACAGTATGTCGATCATCCTGGGTAGACCCTTTTTTAATACTGCAGGGGCTGTTGTTGATTGCAACAAAGGCAATGCCACTTTTCATGTTAATGATAATGAGCATACAGTACACTTTTCAAAGAAACAACCTCGAGTTCATAGTATCAATTCTATTGGAAAAATTTCAACTATTACTATTGGAGGTTTTGAATTCCCTCTTCCTACTCTCAAAAAGAAATATGATATTCTTATTGTTGGGGACATGCATATCCCCGTTGACGTAACCTAGTGTTATTCGAAAATTCTCCAGTTTCATGTTATTCGAAAGAGGTTTGTTAATAAGACTTGATCAACCTTATTAATGGATTCCTTTTGATGAGCATGAGATGGATGAATTTAGAAAGCACAACTCTCTGTGCCCACTTTTTACATTCTGTTATTTAGATTAAATAAAGTTAAAATAGTATTTTCTCTCTGTTTTCTGAATTATGCTTGCAATAAAAAATACCCCGAAAATAAAATTTCTCCCAATGCCCTAAAATTTTAGTATGATTTTTTGTAGAATATTTGAGAATTTCTAGCACTTAGAACACACCAAGGGGGCACACCAGCTAGCCACAAGGGTGGAGGGCGCGCCCTACCCCCCTGGGCGCGGCCCCCCTATCTTGTGGGCCCCACATGGCCCCCCTCCACTTATTCCAACATCCATCCACTTTGTCTTCCTCCAGAAAAAATCACCCCGTAGCTCAAACTCGTGTTCTTGCTCATTTTGTTGCCATTTTCGATCTCCTTGCTCAAAGCTCCATTCACAAAACTGCTTTGGGGTTTGTTCTTCGGTATGTGACACCTCCAATGGTCCAATTAGTTTTTGTTCTAGTGATTTATTTATTGCAAATTTTCGCTGCTGAGGTGACCCTGTTCTTGAGCTTGCATGTCAAATTCGTATGGTTCCAAGTAGTTTTGATGCATGATATAGTCTCTAGGCACTTATGGGAGTAGTTGCTATCAATCTTATTGAGTTTGGTTCACTTTTATTTTGAGTCACTAAAAATTTCAGAAATTTTCAGAGGGAGAAAATGTTGAGGAGATTGTTGAGAGGATCCTCGAGATGGGGTTCGAAGGAAAAGGAGAATGAAGAGAATGAAAAACCCAAGTACAATCTTCCTCGCACCACGGAGGTTCGGCCGTGTGAATGGCCAAGTGATGCATTCTTGCAGGTAGCCGGAATTTTTGAAGATTCCTATTATTTGGCTGAGAATGCAGGCATCACCGACTTTCTCCACGATAAGTGTGAACAGTATCTCCTACTCACTAATACTTTCATGCAAAATTTTCACTTTCATGCTAGGAGGTCACCACCCTCGGTAGAATTTTATTTATATGATGAGTATAAGGAGATGTCGCTGTAGGAGTTTTGTGAGGTTTGCAAGATACCTTTTGAGGGAAGCATCGAGGAACCACGTCCTAGTGATGTGGAAGATTTTATTAAGGATATTACTGTAGGGGAAAGGAGAAAGGTGTCGGTAGCTAGAACATCTAGTATACATTTTCCTCTCTACGCTACTACTCATTATTTTCTAGTAGATGTTTAATTGGTCGCAGGGATAGTGGAGGCCTTAGTGCTCCTGACCTTGCCATTTTGCGCCATGCTTTACTTCATGATAAAACTTTCAGTTTAGGCGCTATGGTTGCTAAATGGTTGAGTTTAAACTGCACAAAGGGTACTATATTTGGAGGTATCTATGCTTCTCGTCTTGCTAAACATTTTGAGATACCTATTAGACACTATGAGAAAGAAGAAAAGTTGATACCCACTATTTACTTAGATTATAAGAGTATGGCAGCACATTATTTTCTTTGTTATGATAAGGAAAAGAGACTCATTTATAACCTAATATTTGACGAGGATAATTTCAGATTGTTACCTTCCTGCACCTATTTTGTTCAATCTTCATTCAGATAGGTACTTTGTTTTGCCCATGGATATTCACGCATATTGGAGGGGGACACGATCCCCATATCCAGAGCCAGAGCCATCGTCTGATCCATATCAGGAGTCTATTTATCAGTGGGATCCGCAGGAACTCGCTAACCAGTGGAACCCCCAAGATCCTCCTCAGTACACCAGAGAGGGCTACTTTGATCCATGAGCCTAGACTAACTTAGGCCAAAAGCATAAGCTTGGGGGAGAACGTATTCTCACCGACATTACATTCATGTTCACACATTCACTCTAGTTGTCGGTGTTCATACTTTTTCATTGTATTATCCATGCTAGTTTATTTTATTTTCCTTCTTTCTTCTTGTGTGTTTGAAAAACTTTGAGAAAAACAAAAAAATTAGTTGTAGCTTCTAGGTAGTTTACTTTCCATGCTTGTGTAGTAGTAATATTAAAGAAAACCCAAACTATTTCTCGTTCTTCTTTTGCTTGTTGGGAGTTTTCCCGTGTAAATAGTTTTGTTTTTCTTTTCTATGGGGGTCGAGAGGAGAAAACCACGATGAAAATGATGAGTGACTCTCATATGCATTATTGATCTAACAAAGAGCCCATATTACCTTGTCTTCTCCTTTGAATAAATGTCTGTACATTCCAGCTTAGTCCAATGCACGTGCACTATTATTATTATGCACACGGTTCGGTCATACAAGTGAAAGGCAATAATGATGATATATGATGAAATGATTGAGATGAGGAAAAGCTCGTATGAACTCGACCTATCTTGTTTTTGTAAATATGATTAGTTCATCATTCCTCATTCAGCCTATTACGGATGAAACATGTTTGCAATGACCATTAGAGATTATAGTTACTCATGCCATGCTTAATTAGCTAGGAGTTTATAATGGTTTACCTTGCGTGCCAACATGCTATTAAAATGGTTGTGATGTAGTATGATAGGATGGTATCCTCCTTTGGATGATTCGAGTGACTTGACTTGGCACATGTTCACACATGTAGTTGAAACAAAATCAACATAGCCTCCAAGATATTTATGTTCATGGTGATTTATATCCTACTCATGCTTGCACTCATTGTTGGTTAATCTTAATGCATGTTTATGAATGTGTCGCTCTCTAGTTGGTCGCGTTCTAGTATCTTTCTAGCCTTCAGTTGTACTAAGCGGGAATACTGCTTGTGCATCCACTTGCATAAACCCCAAAGTTGTTCCATATGAGTCCACCATACCTACTTATATGCGGTATTTACCTACCATTCCAAGTAAATTTGCATGTGCCAAACTCTAAACCTTCAAATGAAATTTTGTTTTGTATGCTCGAATCGCTCATGTAGCAACTAGAGTTGTATATATCTTCCATGCTAGGTGGGTTATTCTCACGATGAGTGGACTCCATTCATCATTCACGAGAAAATGGCCGATAATCGGGATGCCCAGTCCCATGCTCAAATCAAATCAAAATAATTGCAAACAAAAATCCCCCAGGATTGTTGTTAGTTGGATGGTACTTGTTGTTTCGCACCAGCCGTGGAATGTGCTTACTAGCGGTGGGGGAGTATAAACTTTACCATTCTGTTTGGGAACCGCCTATAATGTATGTAGCATGGAAGATACCCAGATCTCTTGGTTGTTATGTTGAAAATGAAAGTATTACCGCTCAAAATATTATTTATCTCTGTTTAAAAAACTCGAGGTCTGGCACCTCTGCAAATCTCTGCTTCCCTCTGCGAAGGGCCTATCTATTTACTTTTATGCTGAGTCATCATCCTCTTATAAAAAGCACCAGTTAGATAGCACCATCCTCATTTGTATGCATTGTTATTAATTGATACTGAGTAGGTCTGTGACTGGGTCTCTTTTGCCATGAATTATAATGTCTAGTCAGTTCTTGATCTTTAGGGGTGCTCTACATTTATGTTTTGCGGTCTCAGAAGGGGCTAGCGAGATACCATCTTGTTATATCATATAATGATTGTTTTGAGAAAGTATTGTCATCCGAGGTTTATTATTATTACTCGCTAGTTGATTATGCCATTTATATGAGTAAACGTGAGACCTAAATGTTATTGTGAATATGGTTAGTTCATGATCTTTGCTAAAAACTTGAATGATGGCTTTACATATTTGCAACAACAAGATCAAACGGAGTTTGTGAAAGTTTTTCTTCATCACTTTCAGTTTGTCAATTGAATTGCTTGAGGACAGGCAATGGGTTAAGCTTGGGGGAGTTGATACTTTTCCATCGTATCTACTTTTCCAAGCTCTTTTCCCCTTGTTTTGGACTCTAATTTGCATGAGTTGAATGGAACTAACCCGGACTGACGCTGTTTTCAGCAGAACTGCCATGGTGTTATTTTTGTGCAGAAATAAAAGTTCTCGGAATGACCTAAAACTTCACGGAGATAAATTTTGGAATAAATAAAAAACATTGGCGAAAGAATCAACCGAATGGGACCCACACCCTAGCTACAAGGGTGGGGGCGTGCCCTACCCCCTGGCGCGCCTCCTGTCTTGTGGGCCCGCTGGACCTCCACTGCCCTCAACTCCAACTCCATATATTCATGTTCGGGGAGAAAAAATCAGAGAGAAGGATTCATCGCGTTTTACGATACAGAGCCGCCGCCAAGCCCTGTTCTTCCTCAGGAGGGCAGATCTGGAGTCTGTTCGAGGCTCTGGAGAGGGGAATTCGTCGCCATCGTCATCATCAACCATCCTCCATCACCAATTTCATGATGCTCACTGTCGTGCATGAGTAATCCCATCGTAGGCTTGCTGGACGGTGATGGGTTGGATGAGATTTACCATGTAATCGAGTTAGTTTTGTTAGGGTTTGATCCCTAGTATCCATTATGTTCTAAGATTAATGTTGCTATAACTTTTCTATGCTTAATGCTTGTCATTAGGGCCCGAGTGCCATGATTTCAGATCTGAACCTATTATGTTTTCATGAATATATGTGTGTTCTTGATCCTATCTTGCAACTTATAGTCACCTACTACGTGTTATGATCCGGCAACCCTGGAGTGACAATAGTCGGGGCACTTCCCGGTGACGACCGTAGTCTGAGTTCATGTATTCAGTAAGTGTTAATGCTTTGGTATGGTACTCTATTAAAAGGAGGCCTTAATATCACTTAGTTTCCAATAGGACCCCACTGCCATGGGAGGGTAGGAAAAAAATATGTCATGCAAGTTCTTTTCCATAAGCACGTATAACTATATTCGGAATACATGTCTACATTATATTGATGAATTGGAGCTAGTTCTGTGTCACCCTATGTTATAATTGTTGCATGATGAATGCCATTCGACATAATTATGCATCATTAATCCATTGCCTATGAGCTCGTTTCATATTGATCTTTGATTAGTTACTTCTCTGTTTCCACTGTTACGATTGCTACAAAACTGCTACTCTTACTTTTCCCATCATTACCATACTTCCATACTACTTTGCTACTAAATACTTTGTTGCAGATATTAAGTCTTTCAGGTGTGGTTGAATTGACAACTCAGCGGCCAATACTTGAGAATATTCTTTGGCTCCCCTTGTGTCGAATCAATAAATTTGGGTTGAATACTCTACCCTTGAAAACTGTTGCGATCCACTATACTTGTGGGTTATCAGGATATAACTAATAAGAAATAGGTTGTAAAACTTAAAAAACATAGCAAAGCGACAATTACTTTCAATATCTAATTTTCAAATTTTGAGATTTTAAATTTTTTCAATTATTTTTTGCAAAAAAAAATCCATTGAATTTTAAATTAATATATAATTATTTTTTGAAATTAGTTTGAATCTGACTTAAAACTTCAGGACAAAAACAGTGGACCCCACTAAAATATGTTTTCTTTGAAAATTTTAACCCAGGTCCGAATATGGGTTGTAATGCTAACAAAAAGAATATGAGCTGCAATAAATTCCTTAGAAATTAGCAAATGGTGTGTGAATTATTAAAACTAATAGCAAATGGGATGTATGTCATTTGCCACAAATTTGGAGGCTGACTTGTGGGCCTACTAAGTTGACGTGTACGCAAGGCTTTGTCAACTTAGTCAACAAGCAATTCTAAGAGCAATGACCATTGGATCGTGGTTTTTCAATATATAATCTTCTTGCTCCAGCCACCCAAACTAGAGCCGGTGGGACCACCTGCTCCCGCCTCCCGTGGCCGGCTGTCCTGCAGCGCAGGCCTCACTGCCCCACCCTACTACCACCGCTGGCCAAGCCATCCCTTTACTCACCCACACCTCCTGCTATTCTTCGGTGATGGAAGCCTCACATCGCAGCCGAACCAGTCAACCCTTGTACTCCCCTTCTTGTGGGCATCCACTGTCGTGTCTTCCCCGACTCCAGCTTATTCCCTTCCTAGGCCTCGTCATCATCCACCATCTTGGTGCTCTCAGTGTGGCATCATCAAAGTGGTAAATGAACGACATCCATCGGAAGAGGACTGTACGTGGAGAGAATGACAGCCGGAAACGATCAACAACATCTTTGCACATAAGGAAGCGCCTTCTTATTACGCGAGAAAACGATTCCTCCCCCTGATAGCTGGGACCCACCAGCTATATCTTCGCACGCAAGGAAGTGCCTACTTATTACGCAAAAAAAATTGATTCCTCCCCTGATAGTTGGGACCCATCACTTATATCTTTGCATGAACAGAGGCGCCTCTTTATTATGCAAAAAAGAAATGCTTCTTTTCCCTGACAGTTGGGACCCAGTATTTACATCTTCGCACGCAAGGAAATGCCTCCTTATTACGTGCAAAAAATGACCCCCTCCCGACAGTTGGGACCCACCTGATCAAAGTGTACATGGCATTATTTGTCTGGTCACAAACATGTATGTACATACTGGTCGATCGGTCTCTCTGCAATGATGAACCATGACCGAGTAAGGAGCAGCACGTGCAATAGTAAAGCCCCCGACGTAGAATGTCACACGTTAAATCGTATACATGTATGTATAACCACGCTAAAAAAAGGGGGACACATATGTACATATGGGAGGGTTCTGGAACGCGTACTCGCGCATACGTACGGCCAGGGCTCGTGTACATCGAGCGCCAATGGACGGCTACACCGGTCGGAACTAACGACGTCTTGTTCATCAGTAGCCAACCGACTGGGTCAGAATGGAGAAACAATGTTATGTTCATTGGGAGGCAACCGACTGGGTCGGTGTGTGTCCTGTTCATCGACAGCCAATCGACTTGGATGGGACAGTTGAAATGGAGTCTTGTTCATCGCCCCACATTGGCTGGGGGTCTGGCATGGAGGAAATGGACTTCTGTTCAACCGCCTACATTCGAAACGGGGTCCTTTTTTATGCAGAGCATCCTACGGACATCACCATGTCAAGAGTCTGTTTGCCAAGTGACACGTGCGACCTCTACTTCACATACATAAAGGTGAATCATCTCCTTTACACATGTTCACTTGACCCCTTCGAGGATGGTATATTAATTAACACTTCACTCATGTGCATGCATAGGTATTGCCGGAGCTTCCCAGACGACAGGAGGAGTGCAAGCGCCAAGGAACACCTACACCATCCGCAAGGGAAGCGTGGAAGCGAAGACGGAAGAAGACGGAGCTGCGGAGCCTATAGCGGCCGGACGTCTAACGTGCCACCGGACGTCCGACACTGTACAACGCCTAGACGACCAACATCCACTGGACGTCCAACGCACCCTCGACCAGCAGCAGACCAAGCCTACAACAGTCGGACGACCGATGAGACACCGGACCTCCGACGAGTCCCAGTAACCAGACGACCGACGCCGATCGGACGTCCGGCGCCACCTGTCCAGAGAAGAAACGTCAGACTTGTGACACGTGCTGGATGACTGGTCTCCCACGAGCCGTCGGACGTCCGACGCTACCTGTGCGCAGCCAGGCCTTTGGCCTTGTATCCCTCTCCCACTTACCCCTTCGTGGCTTAGACTATAAATAGGCCTCCCCCTTCTCCTTTCTAGGGATAGCAAATATGATAGCTCATTTGTATGTGAGCTTTGCTCCTACATACCTCTACTCTTAAGAGAGAGAGAGAGTGAGAGAGAGAGAGAGAGAGAGAGAGAGAGAGAGAGAGATTAACACTCCCATGGAGTTCAAGACCTCCATGTGAGAAGATCCTGCGGGATATCATCAAGACCCCTCACGGGAAGATCCATCTAGGATATCATCAAGACCTCCTCATGGAGATGAACTTTACCTTGTATCTTTCCTTTTGTTGTTCAGGAAACCTTGTGGATCTTGTGTGTTTTATTGTCTACTGGATGTGTGATTGGACTTGTTCTTGAGTGTTTCCCCTTGTGATTTCTCTCTGTTCTTCCTCGTGTTCATCATGTTCTTCGTGTTCTTCAAGGGAATCCACTCCAATCATGAAAGATCGACCTACACCGGGGTAGCCCCATATCATATCATATCACGAGGCACGTTAATCATGAATTTGGAGCCTCCCCCATTGATTTATAGCCTTATTTTGTGTGATTTCGTCCTAAAAAGTTGAAAATCCCCACAAAAAATAGCCCCCAATTTTTTTGTGATTTGCTCATTTGATGATGTTTTGTTGATCTTGATCCATGGATTTGCTTGGTTTCAAGTGGATCTAGCATCTCCCCAAGTTTTTCCACTTTCCATCCACGAAATCTCCTTAATTTTGCCCCCAAAATCCCCAATTTCCGCCCAAAATCGCGTCCCTGGACTCAAATATCGTGTTGACCCCGATACACCAGACGCCCGACCTTTTCCGGACGATCGGAACCTCTGACCAGAGCTGAAACCTCGGACTTCCGACAAGTCTCGGACGTCCGACAACCCTAACGAGAGAAAAAACCTCGAAAGTTCGACATTTCTCGAACGTCCAAGACCTGAGAAAAATGACTTCAACGGAAATTTATTTTGGTCATAACTAATTCACCCGACTCCGATTTTTACGTTCTTTATCTCGTTTTGAATCTATTGACATCCCTCATCCCACAAAAATACTAACTCCATCATTTGACACCATCAAATTTTTGGAACTTTGGCATTGATGACCCATGAGTATAGGGGATCTATCGTAGTCCTTTCGATAAGTAAGAGTGTCGAACCCAACGAGGAGCAGAAGGAAATGACAAGCGGTTTTCAGTAAGGTATTCTCTCCAAGCACTGAAATTATCGGTAACAGATAGTTTTGTGATAAGGTAATTCGTAACGGGTAACAAATAACAAAAGTAAACAAGGTGCAGCAAGGTGGCCCAATCCTTTTTGTAGCAAAGGACAAGCCTGGACGAACTCTTATATAAAGCAAAGAGCTCTCGAGGACACACGGGAATTATTGTCAAGCTAGTTTTCATCATGCTCGTATGATTCGTGTTCGTTACTTTGATAATTTGATACGTGGGTGGACCGGTGCTTGGGTGTTGTCCTTTCTTGGACAAACCTCCCACTTATGATTAACCCCTGTCGCAAGCATCAAAAACTAAGAAAGAAGAATTAAGGTAAACCTTACCATAGCATGAAACATATGGATCCAAATTAACCCCTTACGAAGCAACGCATAAACTAGGGTTTAAGCTTCTGTCACTCTAGCAACCTATCATCTACTTATTACTTCCCAATGCCTCCCCCTAGGCCCAAATCATGGTGAAGTGGCATGTAGCTGATGTTCACATAACACCACTAGAGGAGAGACAACATACATCTCATCAAAATATCAAACGAATACCAAATTCACATGATTACTTATAACAAGACTTCTCCCATGTCCTTAGGAACAAACGTAACTACTCACAAAGCATATTCATGTTCATAATCAGAGGAGTATTAATTATCATTAAGGATATGAACATATGATCTTCCACCGAATAAACCAACTAGCATCAACTACAAGGAGTAATCAACACTACTAGCGACCCACAGGTACCAATATGAGGTTTTGAGATAAAGATCGGATACAAGATATGAACTAGGGTTTGAGAGGAGATTGTGTTGGTGAAGATGTTGATAGAGATTGACCCCCTCTCAATGAGAGGATCGATGGTGATGACGATGGTGATGATTTCCCCCTCCTGAAGGGATGTTTCCCTGGCAGAACAGCTCCGCTGGAGCACTAGATTGGCCGTGCCCAGGTTCCACCTCGAGACGGCGGTGCTTCGTCCTGAAAGCTTCTCTATTTATTTTTTCCAGGGCAAAAGACACCATATAGCAGAACATGGACGTCGGGGGCCTGCCAGGTGGCCCACAAGGTAGGGGGCGCGCCCAGGGGGTAGGGTGCGCCCTACACCCTTGTGGCTGGCTGGTGGCCCCCCTCTGGTGCTTTCTTCGCTCAATATTTTTTATATATTCCAAAACTGATCTCCATGAAGTTTCAGGACTTTTGGAGTTGTGTAGAATAGGTCTCTAATATTGCTCCTTTTCTAGTCCAGAATTCCAGCTGCCGGCATTCTCCCTCTTCATGTAAACCTTATAAAATAAGAGAGAAAAGGCATAAGTATTGTGATATAACATGTAATAACAGCCCATAATGCAATAAATAACGATATAAAAGCATGATGCAAAATGGACGTATCAGACATCTTTTCCTAGGGCCTCCACCACATCATCTGCATTGCCACCACCAACTTCCACAACCTAACCCATTTTGTTCCATATAGCATTAGTTGTTGCTTCGGTAGTGATTCGAGTCTCCTAAGGTGTTTCGGCTACTTAGCGATGGTTACTTATTCATCAACCACCACCATAACTTCCGCATAACCTTGTCCACCATACACTTCCTACCACCCCAACTTAACCCAATGTTGTTTGAGCTTGTTTGAGTTGTGGCTTGTGTCTCCTAAGGTGTTTCGGCTACTTAGGGATGGTCACTTCAACTTCAACTCGCATAACCCATCATTCCACTTCCGTATTGCCGAGTGCAAAACCACCACCGCATTCCGCTAGCACCATTTGACATTTGCCTTTGGAGATTTTGAGTTTGCGGTTTTTCCGTTTCCTAGGGTGTTTCGGCTAACTAGGAACGGGTCAACATCGCTGAGGGAGTCCTGGATTAAGGGGTCCTCGACCGTCCAGACTATGTGACGTGGGCCGGACTGATGGCTATGAAGATACAAGATAGAAGACTTTGTCACATGTCCGGATGGGACTCTCCTTGGCGTGGAAGGCAAGCATGGCGTTTGGATATGTAGATTCCTTTCTCTATAACCGACTTTGTACAACCCTAGTCCCCTCCGGTGTCTATATAAATCGGAGGGTTTAGTCCGTAGAGGCAATCACAATCATAGTCATATAGGCTAGACTTCTAGGGTTTTAGCCATTACGATCTCGAGGTAGATCAACTCTTGTAATACTCATATTCATCAAGATCAATCAAGCAGGAAGTAGGGTATTACCTCCATAGAGAGGGTCTGAACCTGGGAAAACATCGTGTCCCCCGCCTCCTGTTACCATAGACCTTAGACGCATAGTTCGGGACCCCCTACCCGAGATCCGCCGGTTTTGACACCGACTTTGGTGCTTTCATTGAGAGTTCCGCTGCGTCATCACCAAAAGGTTTGATGGCTCCGTCAATCATCTACAACAACGCAGTCTAGGGGAGGTTTTCCTCCCTGGATAGATCTTCGTAATCGGCGGCTTCACACCGCGGGCCAACTCGCTTGGCCATCTAGAGCAGATCGACAGCTACGCCCCTGGCCATCAGGTTAGGTTTGGAAGCTTGAGTTATGTTGCCGATATCCGAAGAGACTTGATCTTCACCGGATTCGAGCCCACGATAGCCGCTCCATACAACCACGATGAACATGACCTAAATCTGTCATTGGACCGTGCCCGGGAGATAGCGCCTGTAACTGCTCTGGCCCTAGATCCAGAGTAGACTGCGCCATCCAAAGACGGGAAGCTCAACCCCGCCACGGAAGCCGCAGACTCAGCGGTGTTAGAGCCGCACACAGAGGCAACCTCGAGCGGGGCATGTGTCACCAGAACCTCGGATTCATCTCCGGCCATAGGTTCTGAACCACGTGCATCCGCGCCCATCGTACCTGATCAGGCGTCGATCGTTGAGTTCAGCTTCGCGGACATCTTCCGGCACTCTCCTTTAGGCGATGTGCTAAGCTCATTAAAATCCCTCTCCTTATCAGGAGATTCTCAGCCGAACTATATCCGGTTTGGATTGGATGATTATGGCGGAGAACTCCGCTTCCCACCCACCACCCACTTCATAGCCACTGTCGAAGACTTAACCGACATGCTCGATTACGACTCCGAAGACATCGACGGTGTGGACAACGATGCCAGAGAGGAGCAGGCACAAAAACCACCACTTACAAGGCGCTGGACAGCCACCTCCTTGTATGACAGATACATGGTGGATACACCCAAAGAGATAACAGCGACAACAAAAAGGATCCAGTCGAGAATATGCCTCCTGAGATACAGCCAAAGCGCGGGCGTCAGCGGTGCCGCTCTAAACCATGCCATGGAAAAAGCAGCAATACCGGCACAGGAGAAAATAACACTCCGGACGATGCCGAAGACAATCAAGACCCTGTTGAACCAACTTCCGAACAGGAAGAACGGGAAGATGGGAGAGTTAGGCCTGATGAACAGGCCATGAATGAAGACTCAAAGGATAGTAACTACCTTCCACTCTCCGAGGACGAGGTGAGCCTCGGCGACGAAGACTTTATCTTGCCTGAGGAGCCCGTCGACCAG
Source organism: Triticum dicoccoides (assembly GCF_002162155.2). Taxonomy (NCBI): domain Eukaryota; kingdom Viridiplantae; phylum Streptophyta; class Magnoliopsida; order Poales; family Poaceae; genus Triticum; species Triticum dicoccoides. Next base: position 113,601,231 of record NC_041385.1, on the reverse strand, counting down.
GAGCGCTTTAAGCGCCGGCTAATAGCCACTTCAAGGAGCTTGAAAAAGAAGTAGCAGCAGCTTCAAGCTGATCAAGATCTGCTCAATGATAGATGGACTAATGTCCCGGCAGCCGAGGAATACGGCCTTGAGCGCCCAACCAAAAGTTACCCGAAGCACAAATTGCTACCCCAATTCGATGACGAGGCGCTAGAGCCCGTCCTACCAGCGCATAATGCGGCTGACCAACCACCACCTAGCCGGGACAAAGTGGCAACTCAAGCCGAACACCATCCCGCACTGCCTCGCTGTCAAAACAGAAACACAACAGCTCAGGGATACACATCTAACCTGCGGCATGACCTGGAAAACAGAGCAAGTCAGACCAGATCGATCTATGGATCACGGGGGCGTGCCCTGATGTGTGATGATGGCCACTCGGCCGGACGTGACAAATATAACCACGCCCGGACCGAAGATCGCAGACGAACTCCACCCAAGCTACATCGCGACTTGGCCCGATATAGAGGCGCCACACACCCCCTTTGCTTCACTGATGAGGTAATGGAACATGAGTTCCCGGATAGGTTTAAACCCGTGAACATTGAGTCATATGATGGGACAACAGACCCCACGGTATGGATTGAGGATTTCCTTCTCCATATTCATATGGCCCACGGTGATGATCTTCATTCCATCAAATACCTCCCGCTAAAACTCAAGGGACCAGCTCGACACTAGTTGAACAGTCTGCCCGAAAACTCCATTGGCAGCTGGGAACACTTGGAAGATGCGTTCCTTAACAACTTCCAAGGTACATATGTCTGACCTCCGGATGCTGACGACTTAAGTCACATAGGCCAACTGCACGGAGAGTCAGCCAGGAAATTCTGGACTAGGTTCTTAACTAAAAAGAACCAGATCGTTGAATGCCTGGATGCCAAAGCCCTAGCGGCCTTTAAACATAGCATCTGTGACGAATGGCTCGCCCGACACCTTGGCCAAGAAAAGCCAAAGTCAATGGCAGCCCTCACGACGCTTATGACCCGCTTCTGCGTGGGCGAGGATAGCTGGCTAGCCCGTAGCAATAACAATGCAAGAGAACCTGGCACTTCTGAAGCTAGAAATGGCAACGGCAAGTCCTGACGCAACAGACACAAGTGTCGAAACAACAGTGACAACACCGAGCACACGACAGTCAACGCTGGATTCGGTGGCTCTATGTCCGGTCAGCGGAAGAAGCCATATAAAAGAAACAATCTGGGCCCATCCAGCTTGGACTGCATACTCGATCGTCCATGTCAAATCGATGGCACTCCCGATAAACCAGCCAATCATACCAACAAAGAGTGTTGGGTCTTTAAACAGGGCGGCAAGTTAAATGCCGAGAATAAGGAGAAGGGGTCGCAAAGTGAGGACGATGATGAGGAACCCCGGCCACTGAACACAGGGGGACAGAAGAAGTCCCCCCACCCCCAAGTTAAAATGGTGAACATGATATATGCTACCCATATCCCCAAGAGGGAGCACAAGCGCGCGCTCAGGGACGTCTACGCGATAGAGCCAGTGGCCCCAAAGTTCAACCCATGGTCGTCCTGCCTGATCACCTTCGATCGCAGGGACCATCCGACTATTATCCGTCATGGCGGTTCAGCCGCACTGGTCCTCGACCCAATCATTGATGGATTCCATCTTACGCGAGTCCTCATGGACGGTGGCAGCAGCCTGAACCTGCTCTATCAGGATACAGTGTGCAAAATGGGTATTGATCCCTCAAGGATCAAGCCCACAAAAACCACCTTTAAATGTGTCATACCAGGTGTAGAGGCCCGCTGTACGGGCTCAATCACACTGGAGGTGGTCTTCGGATCCCCCGACAACTTCCAAAGCGAAGAGTTGATCTTCGATATCGTCCCCTTCCGAAGTGGCTATCACGCACTACTCGGACGAACCACATTCGCTCGATTCAATGTAGTGCCACACTACGGTCATCTCAAGCTCAAGATGCCCAGACCACGCGGTGTCATAACAGTCAATGGAAACACAAAACGCTCCCTCCATACCGAGGAGCACACTACTGCCCTCGCAGCAGAAGTACAGAGTGGCCTTTCCAGGCAGAACCTTAATTCGGCGGCCAATCTCCCGGACACTGTCAAGCGAGTCCGAACTACTCTGCATCCAGACAGTCCAGCTCGTCAAGAGCTTGACTAGCAATTCAGCCTCCGTCCCAGTCCCGACCAAACTGTAGCATTTGTACCGCGCATACATAACTACGCACTCAAAATACCATGGGCATAGACGGAGGCACAGCTAGATCGTGGTCCATAATACGGCTAAACCTGTCTTGGACCCACATACTTTCATTTTTTTCCTTTTCTTTTTAGGTTTCTTTATCGATAGGTCTTTCCTGGTGACCTGATGGTCGGACCTATCCAGGGACGGATACACCAAGACGGCAAGAAGCATTGACGTATGAGGGAATTTCTGAGTGGTCTCTTTAAATGATCGTTATGCCTGCTTTAAGGACCCGCACACAGCTCTCCCTTGGTCGTGGCATGTTAAATAGCCCTTTTGCTTATCGCACTATTTGTATAAAATACGCTTCAACGTATTAATCAAACTACAATGGAAAATGGTTTGCGGCCCAATTTCTGCGGCATTAGCCTATTACTTCATTTTTCTTTTTCTTGATATTCTTATCAATTGCACCCGTACACTCTGGTACGCCTTAATTCGCCAGGGGCTTCATCACGCTCCATAATACGGCAACAAAGTCCAAACACTTTTTACAGTATATTTCGGCACCCCGAACTTATAGCATTATATGCATTAGCTTCGAATCATGTCTTTGGTCAATAGTTGGATTGCCTGGCTCCTGTGCTTACTACCTTATGTTCTGCTATATCGGCTAGGGTAGTAAAGGGAGAACTACTGCGATTGTGTCCTGGTTCATCTGGATGAGCACCTCGGTAGAGAAAGCCAAAAACTGATTGTCATGATGCAACGTGAGCCAGTCAGCTGTTCGAGAGGTTTCAAATCTTTTGCAATTTTTTCCGAATTATGCGATGGATTGGTTTTATCCGATCAGGTGTTTACAGCATCCCAAGTTCGCACTTACGAACACTAGGGGTTGCGCCTAAATTTTTATTGTCAAACTCCTAAGGCTAAGTGAGGGTGATAAAGTCACATAGTCTGATTTCCTGGTTCGTTGCGCTAAACACCTCCTTGAAGGACCAAACTTTGGAGTAAAGAGTATTTAGATTCATCCCGAACACCCCCGTACTACCTACGTGGGGGAGGAAGCCGACGACTGGCCAACTCTCAGATTTAACAAAACGGACGGACAGGAGGTAAAATTTTAAATAACAAGCATTATATTACATAGCGATACTGTTTCATAGTACAAGATAGTATAACATGAATGTATTCATGGAAATATAATATCCTTAGCACATTGCTCCGCCACAATGCGGGATCCCTCCAAGACATTATCAAAATACAGCTCAAGCGTGCGGTGCTCCTTGCCCGCGGGCGGTCCCTCGGTCACAAGCTTCGTGGCATCCATCTTTGCCCAGTGCATCTTGACTCGGGCGAAGTTCATTCACACGCCTTCGATGCAGACCGACCACTTGATGGCATCAAGCCGAGGGCGGGCATGGACCAGCTCCTACACGAGCCCAAAGTAGATGCTAGGCATGGCTTCGGCAGGCCATAGCCGGATTATTAAATCCTTAATGGCTAGTTCGGCCGCCCTATGCAGTTCGACCAGCTATTTTAGCTAATCGCTGAAGGGCACCAGATGTTCTGGTGCAAGGTATGGCAACCAAAAGAGCTTCTCCGTTGAGCTCCCCTCTTCGGCTCAGAAGAATTCCGCAGCATCTAAAACACTGCACGACAGATCCACAAACGCCCCTGGAGAACTCCAAATTCAGGTCAGTAAGTGGAACCTTTTCTTCACATATTTGCTCTGCATAATAAAGGCCTTACCCGCCGCGATTTTTCTGGCCTCCTGGATTTCCTGGAGGGCGCCCTGGGCTTCAACCCGGGCATCGTGTGTGCTTTGGCGGGCCTTAGCAAGTTCGGACTCTTGATCCGCAAGGTTGCGCTCCAAGGACTCGCATTTTTTCACGGCGTCCTGGAGCTCCTGCTGGACCTCACTGACCCTGGCCTCGTGCTTTTTGTGGGCGGCTTGTTCTTTGGCTCCTCTCTCCTTGGCCTCGGCCAGCGCCTTCTTGAGGGTCTCCACCTCGGTCACCGCTCCTACAAATAAAATGGTGCTTTAGTCAGCACAAGTCATTTCATCCTTCCTAAATATATACAAGGTTATTGCATACCTTGATTGTCTTCCAGCTGTTTCTTCACACTGCCGAGCTCCTCCTCTATCCGCTCCAGACTCTGCTTCAGTCCGGAGACCTCAACAGTATGAGAGGTCGCAGCCAGCAGCGACGCCTGCTTATTCACATAGACCTGTTCAGTTAGTCTCCTACGAAAATTAATTGACCCTCTGTTCGGCTTTTCTTTCTGAACACCGAACAGAGTCTCAGGGGCTACTGTCTATAATGTGACATTCTTATTGCATAGTTGCATTGCTTACCTCAAAGCCTATTAGAAGGCTTGTGTAGGCCTCGGTTAGTCCGCTCTTCGCGGACTAGATCCTCTTAATCACCGTACCCATATGGGTACGGTGTTCCTAAACAACGGAAGTGCCTCGCAGCGCTTCCAGCAAATTATCTAGTGCCTATGGATGGACAGAGGTCATCGGTGGATAGGCGCACCTCCTTCTTTCGAAAGAGGCTGCTCGCCTGATTCCGGAGCCGTATGGGTCTCCGAAATTGTATTTGGCTGGGGGCGAATTGGATATGGCTCCCATCATCAGCATCCATGGGGATTTTCTCCCCCATGTGTCCGGCGGCTGAGGCTTCACCCTCCGGCACCGCCCAGACGGCCTCCTGAGTCTCTCCTTGGTCGGGGATCCTTCGGGACAACACCTCGGTGTTATCCGTGGCCTTGGGAGAGGAGGCCGCCGGAAGGGTCCCACTGTCCATCGCCTCCGGGTCCAGTGAATCCCCCGAAGATGAGGATCGCTCGACGTTGGACCGATCCGGACTACAAATACATGGTTCAACAAGTTAATACTATGAAGTAGTGAGGCCGGATATATGAATGTATCTGGGTTTTCCAGTACTCACGATTTGGCCAGGGGCTTGTCCCTGTGGTGTCATTCCGAGCTGTTGTCAGTGGCCATTGTGGAGTTGTCCGGGAAGGAAGCTTTCCCCTTCTTGGACGCTTCGGCCTCCAGACGCATGGAGGTCGCCCTCTTTTTCCTTCCCCCCTAAGGGGGAGAGTTGCTTTCCTCCTCCTCTTCGTCCTCGACGATGGAGGAGTGAGTCTTGGTGTCTTTGGACGTCATGTCCGAAGCACCCTTGCGACAGAGACCACCCCTGGTCCCCTTGGCCTTCTTCTTGGCCTTCTTCTCCGGCGCTTGATAGGGCGCCGGAACCAGCATCTTCATCAGAAGTGGGATTTTTGGGTGTTCGGGCAGCGGAGCCGGACAGTGAATCCGCTCTACGTTCTTTGTCCAGCCCTGAGAAAATCAATAGGGAGACTTAGGCGTCTTCCTCGAGTATGCAAGTAAAGGATACACCTTGAAAACATGAAAAAACTTGCCGGACTAGCGGGATGGGCCAAGTCATGCCCGCGGTCCTCAGTCGTAGTCGGCCGTGTCTCATTGGACTTGAAGAGCACCTTCCAGATGTCTTCGTATGTAGTGCCGAAGAACTGCAGCAAGGTCTGGTGCTTGGCCGAATCATATTCCCACAAATGGCAAGTCCGGGGTTGGCATGGAAGGATCCGGCGAATGAGCATCACCTGGATCACATTGACAAGCTTGATGTTCTTGTCTGTCATGCTCTTCATGCACGTCTGAAGCGCCGTTAGCTCATCCGGCGAAGACCAGTCCAAGCCCTTCTCTGGCTAGGAGGTGAGCCGCATCGGTGCTCCAGACCGGAATTCGGGAGTCGGGGCCTAGGTGGTGTTGTGCGGCTCTGTGATGTAGAACCACGATTTCTGCCACCCCTCAACAGTCTCCACGAAGGAACCTTCGGGCCATGTGATGTTGGGCATCTTGCTCACCATGGCGCCTCCGTGCGTGTTGGCCACTCACCACCTTCGGCTTCACATTGAAGATCTTTAGCCATAATCCGAAGTGGGGTGGGATGAGGAGGAAGGCCTGACACATGACAATGAATGCCGAGATGTTGAGGATGGAGTTGGGGGCTAGATCGTGGAAATCCAGCCCATAGTAGAACATGAGTCAGCGGTCGAATGGGTGGAGAGGAAATCCCAACCCGCGGATGAAGTGGGGGATGAATACAACCCTCTCATGGGGCTCCGGGGTGGGTACGATGTGTCCCTTAGCCGGAAGCCGGTGGGCGATTTCCTTGGCCAAATATCCGGCCTCCCGGAGCTGGGTTATGTCCTTCTCCTTAATGGAGGAGGCCATCCGCTTGCCCTGCGCTCCGAATCCAAACATGGTTGGAGTGCTTTCTTGGGGCGGCAAATATGAGAACTTGGGCGCTGGAGCTCGAGAATGGGGAAGGCAGAGAGAGAGAAGGCGTGGGTGAAAAGGGGTGAATCCTTATCCTTTTATAAAGGTAGTGAATATCAAGCGCCTCCCCACTCACCTTAAAACTCTCCCATTCCCCAAGGGCCATGCAGGCGGCACGGTTGGGTTACCCATGCCCGTATTGATGAGGATCCCGCAATAAGGGGACATGATCTCTGCTTTAACAAGACGTGCCAGTGAAACCGCATCTCGAAATATGGAGCGGCAGCCTAAAAATGGTTCAAATAATGGCCGGCTGGCGATGTGATGTCATGCTACAAAAAGTTGTCAGCGGATTGGACTCGTGAAATATTATACTCTCTACGGTTGTGTGCGGTATTTGTTTTGCAGGGCCGGACACGTTTTCTGTATTCGAAGGATGCTTTGGAGTATCCAGATGAGGAATCCGCCTTGCAATACCGAAGACAATCTACGCATCGGACACCTCGTCATTGAAGCCTGGTTGAGGGGCTATTGAGGGAGTCCTGGATTAAGGGGTCCTCGGTCCTCTGGACTATGTGATGTGGGCCGGACTGATGGGCTATGAAGATACAAGACAGAAGACTTCGTCAGTGTCCGTATGGGACTCTCCTTGGCGTGGAAGGCAAGCTTGGTGTTCGGATATGTAGATTCATTTCTCTGTAACCGACTTTGTACAACCCTAGTCCCCTCCGATGTCTATATAAATCGAAGGGTTTAGTCCGTAGAGGCAATCACAAACATAATCATACAGGTTAGACTTCTAGGGTTTTAGCCATTACGATCTTGAGGTAGATCAACTCTTGTAATACTCATATTCATCAAGATCAATCAAGCAAGAAGTAGGGTATTACCTCCATAGAGAGGGCCAAACCTGGGTAAACATCGTGTCCCCCGCCTCCTGTTACCATCGACCTTAGACGCACAGTTCGGGACCCCCTACCTGAGATCCGCCGGTTTTGACACCGACAATCGCCAACACCACCTCTCATCATTGCCACGGACGGTAACCTTGACGACATAATTGTATATTCCCCTTGCCATTGCATTGATAACCCCTAGCCCATTTTGCGGCACTTGCCTATCGAGACTAGCCTTTGAGTATTGCTGATACGTCTCCAATGTATCTATAATTTTTTATTGTTCCATGCTATTCTGTTATCTGCTTTGGATGTTTAATATGCATTTATATACTATTTTATATTGTTTTTGGGACTAACCTATTAACCAAGAGCCCAGTGCTAGTTTCTGTTTTTTGCCTATTTTAGAGTTTCGCAGAAAAGGAATACCAAACGGAGTCCAAATGGAATGAAACTTTCGCTATGATCTTTCTTGGACCAGAAGCAAACCAGGAGGCTTGGAGATGAAATCGAAGACTCAACGAGGCGGCCACGAGGGTGGAGGGCGCGCCCAGGGGGTAGGGCGCGCCCCCTACCTCGTGAGCCCCTTGGAGACCTCCTGACCTAGTTCCTTCGCCTATATATACTCTTATACCCGAAAAACATTAGGGGGAGCCACGGAAATACTTTTCCACCGCCGCAACCTTCTGTACCCGTGAGATCCCATCTAGGGGCCTTTTCCAGCATCTTGCCTGAGGGCGATTCGATCATAGAGGGCTTCTACATCAAGACCATTACCCTTCCGATGAAGCGTGAGTAGTTTACCTCAGACCAATGGGTCCATAGGTAGTAGCTAAATGGCTTCTTCTCTCTCTTTGACTCTCAATACCATGTTCTCCTTGATGTTCTTGGAGATCTATTTGATGTCATATTCTTTTGCGGTGTGTTTGCCGAGATCTGATGAATTGTGGATTTATGATCAGATTATCTTCGAATATTATTTGAGTCTTCTCTGAATTCTTATATGCATGATTTGATATCTTTGCAAGTCTCTTCGAATTATCTAAAGGAAATATGCCCTAGAGGCAATAATAAAGTTATTATTTATTTCCTTATATCATGATAAATGTTTATTATTCATGCTAGAATTGTATTAACCGGAAACATGATACATGTGTGAATACATAGACAAACTTAATGTCACTAGTATGCCTCTACTTGACTAGCTCATTAATCAAAGATGGTTATGTTTCCTAACCATAGACATGAGTTTTCATTTATTAACGAGATCACATCATCAGGAGAATGATGTGATTGACTTGACCCATTCCGTTAGCTTAGCACTTGATCGTTTAGTATGTTGCTATTGCTTTATTCATGACTTATACATGTTCCTACAACTATGAGATTATGCAACTCCTGTTTACCACAGGAACACTTTGTGTGCTACCAAACATCACAACGTAACTGCGTGATTATAAAGAAGCTCTACAGGTGTCTCCAAAGGTACATGTTGAGTTGGCGTATTTCGAAATTAGGTTTTGTCACTCCGATTGTCGGAGAGGTATCTCTGGGCCCTCTCGGTAATGCACATCACTATAAGCCTTGCAAGCAATGTAGCCAATGTGTTGGTTGCAGAATGGTGCATTACATAACGAGTAAAGAGACTTGCCGGTAACGAGATTGAACTAGGTATTGGGATACCGACGATCGAATCTCGGGCAAGTAACATACCGATGACAAAGGGAACAACGTATGTTGTTATGCGGTTTGACCAATAAAGATCTTCGTAGAATATGTAGGAGCCAATATGAGCATCCAGGTTCCGCTATTGGTTATTGACCGGAAACGTGTCTCGGTCATGTCTACATAGTTCTCGAACCCGTAGGGTCCGCACGCTTAAGGTTTCGTTGACAGTTATGTTATGAGTTTATTAGTTTTGATGTACAAAAGGTTGTTCAGAGTCCCGGATGTGATCACGAACATGACGAGGAGTCTCGAAATGGTCTATACATGAAGATTGATATATTGGAAGCCTATATTTGGATATCGGAAGTGTTCCGGTGAAATTGGGATTTTACCGGAGTACCGGGGGGTTACCGGAACCCCCCGGGGGCTTAATCAGCCATAGTGGGCTTTAGTGGAAGAGAGGAGAGGCGGCCAGGGCTGGGCCGCGCGCCCCTCCCCCCTAGTCCGAATAGGACAAGGAAAGGGGGGCGGAGCCCCCCCCCCCCTTCCTTCCTCTCTCTCCCTCCTCTTTCCCCCCTTCTCCAAGTCCAACAAGGAAAGGAGGGAGTCCTACTCCCGGTGGGAATAGGACTCCCCATGGCGTGCCCCCTCCTAGGCCGGCCGCCCCCTCCCCCCTTGCTCCTTTATATACGGGGGCAGGGGGCACCTCTAGACACAACAATTGATCTCTTGATCTCTTAACCGTGTGCGATGCTCCCCTCCACCATAGTCCTCCTCGATAATATTGTAGCAGTGCTTAGGCGAAGCCCTGCGATAGTAGAACATCAAGATTGTCACCACGTCGTCGTGCTGATGGAACTCTCCCTCGACACTCGGCTGGATCGGAGTTTGAGGGACTTCATCGAGCTGAACGTGTGCTAGAACTCGGAGGTGCCGTAGTTTCGGTGCTTGATCGCTCGGGCCGTGAAGACGTACCACTACATCAACCGCGTTGTTCTAACGCTTCTGCTTTCGGTTTACGAGGGTACATTGACAACACTCTCCCTCTCATTGCTATGCATCACCATGATCTTGCATGTGCGTAGGAATTTTTTTGATATTACTACGTTCCCCAATAGTGGCATCTGAGCCAGGTTTTATGCGTAGATGTTATATGCACGAGTAGAACACAAGTGAATTGTGGGCGATACAAGTCATACTACTTACCAGCATGTCATACTTTGGTTCAGCGGTATTGTTGGATGAAGCGGCCCAGACCGACATTACGCGTACGCTTACGCGAGACTGGTTCTACCAACGTGCTTTGCACACAGGTGGCTGGCGGGTGTCAGTTTCTCCAACTTTAGTTGAACCGAGTGTGGCTACGCCCGGTCCTTGTGAAGGTTAAAACAGCACTAACTTGACGAACTATCGTTGTGGTTTTGATGCGTAGGTAAGAACAGTTCTTGCTCGGCCCGTAGCAGCCACGTAAAATTTGCAACAACAAAGTAGAGGACGTCTAACTTGTTTTTGCAGGGCATGTTGTGATGTGATATGGTCAAGACGTGATGCTATATTTTATTGTATGAGATGATCATGTTTTGTAACCGAGTTATCGGCAACTGGCAGGAGCCATATGGTTGTCGCTTTATTGTATGAAATGCAAGCGCCCTGTAATTGCTTTACTTTATCACTAAGCGGTAGCGATAGTCGTTGAAGCAATAGATGGCGAAACGACAACGATGATGCCATGGAGATCAAGGTGTCGTGCCGGTGATGATGGTGATCACGACGGTGCTTCAGAGATGGAGATCACAAGCACAAGATGATGATGGTCATATCATATCACTTATATCGATTGCATGTGATGTTTATCCTTTATGCATGTTATTTTGCTTTGATTGACGGTAGCATTTTAAGATGATAGTGTTCTCCCTGAGTATGCATCGTTGCGAAAGTTCTTCGTGCTGAGACACCACGTGATGATCGGGTGTGATAGGCTCTACATTTAAATACAACGGGTGCAAAATAGTTGCACACGCAGAATACTCAAGTTAAACTTGACGAGCCTAGCATATACAGATATGGCCTCGGAACAAGGAGACCGAAAGGTCGAACGTGAATCATATAGCAGATATGATCAACATAGTGATGTTCACCATTGAAAACTACTCCATCTCACGTGATAATCGGACATGGTTTAGTTGATTTGGATCGCGTGATCACTTAGATGACTAGAGAGATGTCTGTCTAAGTGGGAGTTCTTTAGTAATATGATTAACTGAACTTAAATTTATCATGAACTTAGTACCTGATAGTATTTTGCTTGTCTATGTTCGTTGTAGATAGATGGCTCGTGCTCTTATTCCGTTGAATTTTAATGCGTTCCTTGAGAAAGCTAAGTTCAAAGATGATGGTAGCAATTACACGGACTGGGTCCGTAACTTGAGGATTATCCTCATTGTTGCACAGAAGAATTACGTCCTGGAAGCACCGCTGGGTGCCAGGCCTGCTGCATATGCAACTGACGACGTTAAGAACGTCTGGCAGAGCAAAGCTCATGACTACTCGATAGTTCAGTGTGCCATGCTTTACAGCTTAGAACCGGGACTTCAATGATGTTTTAAACGTCATGGAGCATATGAGATGTTCCAGGAGTTGAAGTTAATATTTCAAGCAAATGCTCGGATTGAGAGATATGAAGTCTCCAATAAGTTCTATAGCTGCAAGATGGAGGAGAATAGTTCTGTCAGTGAACATATATTCAAAATGTGTGGGTATAATAATCACTTGATTCAATTGGGAGTTAATCTTCCTGATGATAGTGTCATTGATAGAATTCTTCAATCACTGCCACCAAGCTACAAGAGCTTCGAGATGAACTATAAAATGCAAGGGATGGACAAGACTATTCTCGAGCTCTTCGCAATGCTAAAAGCTACGAAGGTAGAAATCAAGAAGGAGCATCAAGTGTTGATGGTCAATAAGACCACCAGTTTCAAGAAAAAGGGTAAAGGGAAAAAGAAGGGGAACTTCAAGAAGAACAGCAAACAAGTTGCTGCTCAAGAGAAGAAACCCAAATCTGGACCTAAGCTTGATACTGAGTGCTTCTACTACAAGCAGACTAGTCACTGGAAGCGGAACTGCCCCAAGTATTTGGTGGATAAGAAGGATGGCAAGGTGAACAAAGGTATATGTGATATACATGTTATTGATGTGTACCTTACTAATGCTCGCAGTAGCACCTGGGTATTTGATATTGGTTCTGTTGCTAATATTTGCAACTCGAAACAAGGACTACGGATTAAGCGAAGATTAGCAAAGGACGAGGTGACGATGCGCGTCGGAAATGGTTCCAAAGTCGATGTGATCGCGGTCGGCACGCTACCTCTACATCTACCTTCGGGATTAGTTTTAGACTTGAATAATTGTTATTTGGTGCCAGCGTTGAGCATGAACATTATATCTAGATCTTGTTTGATGCGTGACGGTTATTCATTTAAATCAGAGAATAATGGTTGTTCTATTTATATGAGTAATATCTTTTATGGTCATGCACCCTTGAAGATTGGTCTGTTTTTATTAAATCTCGTAGTAGTGATACACATATTCATAATGTTGAAACCAAAAGATGCAGAGTTGATAATGATAGTGCAACTTATTTGTGGCACTGCCGTTTGGGTCATATTGGTGTAAAGCGCATGAAGAAACTCCATACTGATGGACTTTTGGAATCACTTGAGTATGAATCACTTGGTACTTGCGAACCGTGCCTCATGGGCAAGATGACTAAAACGTCGTTCTACGGAACTATGGAGCGAGCAACAGACTTGTTGGAAATCATACATACTGATGTATGTGGTCCAATGAATGTTGAGGCTCGCGGCGGATATCGTTATTTTCTCACCTTCATAGATGATTTGAGCAGATATGGGTATATCTACTTAATGAAGCACAAGTCTGAAACATTTGAAAATTTCAAAGAATTTCATAGTGAAGTAGAAAATCATTGTAACAAGAAAATAAAGTTTCTACGATCTGATCGTGGAGGAGAATATTTGAGTTACGAGTTTGGTTTACATTTGAAACAATGCGGAATAGTTTCACAACTCATGCCACCCGGAACACCACAACGAAATGGTGTGTCCAAATGTCGTAATCGTACCTTACTAGATATGGTGCGATCTATGATGTCTCTTACTGATTTACTGCTATCGTTTTGGGGTTATGCTTTAGAGACGGCCGCATTCATGTTAAATAGGGCACCATCAAAATCTGTTGAGACGACGCCTTATGAACCGTGGTTTGGCAAGAACCGTGCTGGCTGCTGATTTGCTTCAATCCATCCTTAATAAAGCCATGAGATTAAATCTGATCACTGCTCCTCTGCAAGTAAACTCATGTCCTCACTTCCCAATTGTGCAATATGCAGATGACACCTTAGTGGTTATGCAAGCTGATTCTAGGCAGTTGTTCTGCTTAAAAGCACTTCTGAATACTTTTGCCACAGCAACTGGGCTAAGAGTTAATTATGGGAAGTCCATCATGGTGCCCTTGAATATTGCTGAAGATAGAGTAGAAATCTATACAAACACCTTGCAGTGTGCTAGAGGGCAATTCCCATTTACCTACCTTGGTATTCCCTTGGGAATTTACAAGCCAACTGTTGAGCAATGTCTACCTTTAGTGAACAGGATTGCAAAAAGAGTGGCTGGTATCTCTATCTTCATGACCCAAGTTGGAAAATTACTGTTGGTCAAGTCAGTGATGACATCTTTATCAGTCTTCTTCATGTGCTGTTTGGACATACCAGTTACAATAAAAAAGCAGATCATCAAATACTTGAGACACTGCCTTTGGAGAGGACCTGATATGGAGGACAAAAGGCCTGCTTTGGTAGCATGGACCAAAGTGTGCAGACCAAAAGACCAGGGAGGCCTAGGTGTTTTAGATATCTTCACTCATAATAAGACACTGCTCATGAAAAACCTTCACAAATTCTTCAACAGACATGATATTCCCTGGGTAAACTTGATCTGGGAGACATATTACAATGATGGAAAATTACCAGGGGACAACATGATTGGATCATTCTGGTGGAAGTCCAACTTAGCCCTCATTGATCAGTACAAATCTATTGCTAGATGTAATGTGGGGGATGGTGTTGGTGCATTCTTTTGGGATGATCTGTGGAGCCAAGCAATTCTTGAACACCAATTTCCCCACCTGTTCTCTTTTGTCAGAAACCCCCAGCTGAATATACAACAAGTTTTGCAGACTGAGTACCTGCAGGATTTATTCTTCCTCCCCTTGACAACTGAGGCCTATGAGGAATTCTTACAAATGGAAGACATTTGTATAGCCATGAGACAATCTGAACATTTAAACTCTTTAGATACTTGGAGCTACATTTGGGGAACTAAGCACTACTCCTCCATCAAAGCATATAAAGTCTTAATTGGTCACAAGCAGACACCCCCTCACTTCAACTGGATCTGGCAGAGTTCCTGCCAACCAAAGCATAAAGTTTTCTTCTGGCAACTTCTACATGATCGAGTTAACACCAAAAACTTACTTAGAAGGAAGAAGTTTGTGTTGGAAGATTACAATTGTGCTGTTGGAGGTTGTCCTCTAGAAGAAACATTGCATCATCTCTTTTGGGGCTGTCCATTTGTTCAACAATGCTAGGACTTCATTTGTCCCACAAGAGCTCCAAATCTGTCTGTGTTAGAAGCATTCCAAGACCTCAAAGATAAGATAAGGTACCCATTTTACATGGAGATAATCATTCTTGGAGCTTGGGCCATTTGGATCACCAGAAACAATAAAATCTTTGAGAATATTGCACCTTCTTTCCAAGGGTGGAAGTTCATTTTTCTGGAGGAATTGAAGCTTCTCAAATATAGGATGAGGAAGAAGCATGAGAGGCAATTCTCAGTTTGGCTTGATGGCCTGTTGTAATTTTTTCTTCTTAGGCTAGTTAGTTGTTTAGCTTCTTTCTTTCTTTTTACTTTCTTTCTTCTTCTATTTTCTAGTTTTTTTAGGTCTTTAGCCTTTTGGTTTCTTGGGCTTACCTCAAGCCTTTCAGACTAATTTGTTGTTCTACTTTATATTAATAAAAATTGCAGTGGGGTTTTACCCTACTGTTTATAGTCAAAAAAGTTGTCATTTCTTAAAGTTTGGGGCTGCAATGCTTATGTGAAGAAACTTTAACCATATAAGCTCGAACCCAAATCGAAGAAATGTTTCTTCATAGGATACCCAAAAGACACTATTGGGTACACCTTGTATCACAGATCTGAAGGCAAGACTTTTGTTGCTAAATTCGGATCCTTTCTAGAAAAAGAGTTTCTCTCGAAAGAAGTGAGTGGGAAGAAAGTAGAACTTGATGAGGTAACTGTACCTGCTCCCTTATTGGAAAATAGTTCATCACATAAACCGGTTCCTGTGACGACTACACCAATCAGTGAGGAAGCTAATGATATTGATCATGAAACTTCAGATCAAGTTACTACCGAACCTCGTAGGTCAACCAAAGTAAGATCCACACCAGAGTGGTACAGTAATCCTATTTTGGAAGTCCTGTTACTTGACCATGGTGATCCTACGAACTATGAGGAAGCGATGATGAGCCCAGATTCCGCAAAATGTCTTGAGGCCATGAAATCTGAGATGGGATCCATATATGAGAACAAAGTATGGACTTTGGTTGACTTGCCCGATGATCGGCAAGCCATCGAGAATAAATGGATCTTCAAGAAGAAGACTGACGCTGATGGTAATGTAACTGTCTACAAAGCTCGAATTGTTGCAAAAGGTTTTCGACAAGTTCAAGGAGTTGACTACGATGAGACTTTCTCACCCGTAGCAATGCTTAAGTCTGTCCGAATCATGTTAGCAATTGCCGCATTTTATGATTATGAAATATGGCAAATGGATGTTAAAACTGCATTCCTGAATGGATTTCTTGAAGAAGAGTTGTATATGATGCAACCCGAAGGTTTTGTCGATCCAAAAGGTGCTAACAAAGTGTGCAAGCTCCATCGATCCATTTATGGACTGGTGCAAGCCTCTCAGAGTTGGAATAAACGCTTTGATAGTGTGATCAAAGCATATGGTTTTATATAGACTTTTGGAGAAGCCTGTATTTACAAGAAAGTGAGTGGGAGCTGTGTAGCATTTCTGATATTATATGTAGACGACATATTGTTGATTTGAAATAATATAGAATTTCTGGATAGCATAAAGGGATACTTGAATAAAAGTTTTTCGATGAAAGACCTCGATGAAGCTGCTTACATATTGGGCATCAAGATCTATAGAGATAGATCAATACGCTTAATTGGACTTTCACAAAGCACATACCTTGATAAAGTTTTGAAAAAGTTCAAAATGGATCAGGCAAAGAAAGGGTTCTTGCCTGTATTACAAGGTGTGAAGTTGAGTCAAACTCAATGCCCGACCACACCAAAAGATAGAGAGAAAATGAAAGATGTTCCCTATGATTCAGCCATAGGCTCTATCATGTATGCAATGCTGTGTACCAGACCTGATGTATACTTAGCAATAAGTTTAGCAGGGAGCTACCAAAGTAATCCAGGAGTGGATCACTGAACAGCGGTCAAGAATATCCTGAAATACCTGAAAAGGACTAAGGATATGTTTCTCATTTATGGAGGTGACAAAGAGCTAGTCGTAAATGGTTACGTCGATGCAAGCTTTGACACTGATCCAGACGATTCTAAATCGCAAACCGGATACGTGTTTATATTGAACGGTGGAGCTGTCAATTGGTGCAGTTCTAAACAAAGCGTCGTGGCAGGATCTACATGCAAAGCGGAGTACATAACTGCTTCAGAAGCAGCAAATGAACGAGTCTGGATGAAGGAGTTCATTTTCGATCTAGGTGTCATACCTAGTGCATCGGGACCAATGAAGATCTTCTGTGACAATACTGGCGCAATTGCTTTGGCAAAGGAATCCAGATTTCACAAGAGGACCAAGCACATCAAGAGATGCTTCAATTCCATCCGGGACCAAGTCCAAGTGGGAGACATAGAGATTTGCAAGATACATACGGATCTAAATGTTGCAGACCCGTTGACTAAGCCTCTTCCACGAGCAAAACATGATCAGCACCAAGGCTCCATGGGTGTTAGAATCATTACTATGTAATCTAGATTATTGACTCTAGTGCAAGTGGGATACTGAAGGAAATATGCCCTAGAGGCAATAATAAAGTTATTATTTATTTCCTTATATCATGATAAATGTTTATTATTCATGCTAGAATTGTATTAACCGGAAACATGATACATGTGTGAATACATAGACAAACTTAATGTCACTAGTATGCCTCTACTTGACTAGCTCATTAATCAAAGATGGTTATGTTTGCTAACCATAGACATGAGTTGACATTTGATTAACGAGATCACATCATTAGGAGAATGATGTGATTGACTTGACCCATTCTGTTAGCTTAGCACTTGCTCGTTTAGTATGTTGCTATTGCTTTATTCATGACTTATACATGTTCCTACAACTATGAGATTATGCAACTCCCGTTTACCGGAGGAACACTTTGTGTGCTACCAAACATCACAACATAACTGGATGATTATAAAGGAGCTCTACAAGTGTCTCCAAAGGTACATGTTGAGTTGGCGTATTTCGAGATTAGGTTTTGTCACTCCGATTGTCGGAGAGGTATCTCTGGGCCCTCTCGGTAATGCACATCACTATAAGCCTTGCAAGCAATGTAGCCAATGAGTTGGTTGCGGAATGATGCATTACATAACGAGTAAAGAGACTTGCCGGTAACAAGATTGAACTAGGTATTGGGATACCGACGATCGAATCTCGGGCAAGTAACATACCGATGACAAAGGGAACAACGTATGTTGTTATGCGGTTTGACCGATAAAGATCTTCGTAGAATATGTAGGAGCCAATATGAGCATCCAGGTTCCGCTATTGGTTATTGACCGGAAATATGTCTTGGTCATGTCTACATTGTTCTCGAACCCGTAGGGTCCGCACGCTTAAGGTTTCGTTGACAGTTATATTATGAGTTTATTAGTTTTGATGTACCGAAGGTTGTTCAGAGTCGCGGATGTGATCAGGACATAATGAGGAGTCTCGAAATGGTTGAGACATGAAGATTGATATATTGGAAGCCTATATTTGGATATCAGAAGTGTTCCGGGTGAAATTGGGATTTTATCGGAGTACCGGGGGGTTATCGGAATCCCCCGGGGGCTTAATCGGTCATAGTGGGCCTTAGTGGAATAGAGGAGAGGCGGCCAGCGCTGGGCCGCGCACCCCTCCCCCCTAGTCCGAATAGGACAAGGAGAGGGTGGCAGCGGTCCCCCTTTCCTTCCTCTCTCTCCCTCCTCTTTCCCCCCTTCTCCAAGTCCAACAAGGAAAGGAGGGAGTCCTACTCCCGGTGGGAGTAGGACTCCCCATGGCGCGCCCCCTCCCCCCTTGCTCCTTTATATACGGCGCAGGGGGCACCTATAGACACAACAATTGATCTCTTGATCTCTTAACCGTGTGTGGTGCCCCCCTCCACCATAGTCCTCCTCGATAATATTGTAGCGGTGCTTAGGCGAAGCTCTGCGACAGTAGAACATCAAGATCATCACCACGCCATCGTGCTGACGGAACTCTCCCTCGACACTCGGCTGGATCGGAGTTCGAGGCACGTCATCGAGTTGAACGTGTGCTAGAACTCGGAGGTGTCCTAGTTTCGGTGCTTGATCGGTCGGGCCGTGAAGACGTACGACTACATCAACCGCGTTGTTCTAACGCTTCCGCTTTGGGTCTATGAGGGTACGTGGCAACACTCTCCCCTCTCGTTGCTATGCATCACCATGATCTTGCGTGTGCGTAGGATTTTTTTTGAAATTACTATGTTCCCCAACATTATCGATTTAGGTTGGCCTACTAGATTGGTTTTTCTTGCAATGGGAGAAGTGTTTAGCTTTGGGTTCAATCTTGCGGTGTCCTTTCCCAGTGACAGTAGGGGCAGCAAGGCATGTATTGTATTGTTGTCATCAAGGATAAAAGATGGGGTTTTCATCATATTGCTTAAGTTAATTCCTCTACATCATGTCATCTTACTTGTGAAGGGATTGACAACCCCTTATCGCGTTGTGTGCAAGTTTGTTGATTGTTTGTGCATGTATTCAGTGACTTGTGCGTTGTCTCCTACTTTATTGATACCTTGGTTCTCAAACTGAGGGAAATACTTACTCTAATTTGCTGCATCACCCTTTCATCTTCAAGGGAAAAAACCAATGCAAGCTCAAGAGGTAGCAATTGTCGGCAACGTCACTTGTGCACATTAGTGATCATCGATCTACACCTTCCATTGCATACATACCATATCATATTGGTATCATCTTGGTATCATAGTACCATCCCTTCTATCACAAGATTGTTCCCGCATATACACAATTGCTATCTTGGTTTGTGCATTTTGCATAGTGGCCATACAAAAAAAAGAATAAGCTTTTAAGCAAAGAGAAAAACAAAGAGCTCGTAAGCAATAGCCATAGCATCATACCACATTGCATAGAAGATTGTCATATCCGATCATCTTGGATCATCTTGAGAGGAACACCGGGAACCATATATACATAGTATATGTGGGATAGAAGTTGTTGCATTTTGCATCTTATAGGTTGTGCACAAGTGTCGTATCTGCCTATTGTGCAATCGTGCTAGCGTCTCTCTTGAGTTGTGCAACACTAGCATTTTTCGTGGACTCCACATTTTGTGCTCATTCCTTGGTTGCACGACCCCATTTATCTATCCGTGTGTGTGTGTGTTTCCGTGTGCCATTTATTGCTATTGGTCTACTTGTTTCACTTGTGAATTTGTGAATCTCTTTCAACATTATTGACTCTTGCTAACATTTTGCATCAAATTTTTTGTGCCACTATCCTCACTGAGCTCCACCATAAGCTTTACTTGATAGGTGAGTGAACAAGTATGGTACCAATTCCACTATTCTTTCATTTCACATTGAGTGAAAAGGGATACATCCTCAACTTTGGGAAAATGTAACTTGGTATTGTTTATCTCATTTCCTACTCATCTTTGCTCGAGTCTTGTGATGGATAGACAAAGCACACCTCCTTCGGTCTACAACAACAACGACAAGTTCGATGCCATGAAAAACAACTTGGACGCCAAAATGGATGCTCAATTGGAGGAGATCAAAGCCCTCATCAAGGCCTACAAGCAGTCTTCCTCATCTTCGAGAAGACGCTCAAGTGCACATACTTCCGAGCTACCATCTCCGGCTAGATCACATTGGCATTAACACCACCACCGACAAGAACATGAAGGTCAACAGCTCAACACCAACAACCGCTCAATGACTTCACTATCTCCCTTGGCATCTTCGCCAAGCGACTTCAAGGCATCTTCGCCTACGGACATACATCTTCGCCACCAAGCATCTCAACACTACACTCAAGAGAAGCTCCCCAAGCTCAAGTAAGTGACTTCCATGCACTACTAGGGAAAACCTTATACACAGAATGTTACCAGTAGCGCTGTACAAAATCAAACGCTACTGCTACTTAGTAGCAGCGCGTGTAAAATAACCGCGCTACTGCTATGACTTTAGCAGTAGCGCGTACTAGCAAAAATTGCTACTGCTATGTTTGAACTGGGCGCACATGGCTAGCCCAACTTAGCACTAGCGGGTATACTGGCCCGGCGCTACTGCTACTCTCCTTAGCTGTAGCGCGCTTACGTGTAAGGCGCTACTGCTAACGGAAATAAAATAAAGTGAAAAACAAGTAGAAAAGTAAATGAAAATGAAAGAAATAGAAAAAGGAGAAAGGAAAAAATAAAATGTAAAGAAAAATAAAAGAAAAAGGGAAAAAAGGAGAAAGGAATATCAGTAGCGCGTTTCCAAAAACGCGTTGTAGCTAACTTAGCTATAGCGCGTTTTCGGAAACGCGCTACCATTATGTTTCACTTAAACAGCGGTTCCCCCCCCCCACCGTCCCCTGGCCGCCACACTTCTCCCCCAAATCCCTCGCCCTCGCCGCCGTCTCCCCAATTCGCCATCGCCCCACTTCGCCGCCGTCTCCTGCCGGCGTGGACGCCCACAACCTCACCGTCTCCCCCCGAGGCCGTCGTCATCCTCACCGCCGCCGCCCGAGGCCGCCCTCAGCCTCAACGCTGCCGCCCGATCGAGGCCGCCCTCGACGTCACCGTCCGCGCCCTCCACCTCACCACCGCCCGAGCCCGCCCTCTCTGCCCCTGCCTCCGTCACCGAGCACCTCCCCGCCACCGTCTCTCCCCTCTCTGTAAGTCCCCCACCCCTCCCCCCACTCCTCTCTCTCTGAATTTTAGAGAAAAAATTAGTAGAGCAAAAGTTTGTTTATAGCAAAAAATTTAGTTTAGAGCAAAGGATGTTAAGTAGTAGATGTTAGAGCAAAAATTAGTTTAGAGCAAAAAAATTGGTTTACAACAAAAGTTAGTTAGGGCAGTAGGGTTTAATTAGGGTAGATGCTACTTGTATAGTATATAGTGATACTAGTATATGTTAATTAGGTTAGGGCAATAGTACTAGTAGATGTTAATTAGATGTTTTTCAGTTAGGGCACTAGAGTTTTGCTAGGTTAATTAGGTTAGTAGTGCTGCTAGTAGTAGGGGTACAGTAGGTTAATTATGTGATGTTAAATGAATAACCTAAATGAATGAAATTAGTAGTTAACTGAATTTTTTTTCTTTTCATCATTATAGAGCACTAAAGTTAACTGAATTTTGTTCTATTAGTAGTTAAATGAATTTTCTTCTACATTTTGTTTTTGAATTAGCTTGTGAAATTTGGACATGTGGTTGCTTGTGTATATTTGGACATGTGTTGCGGTGTCGAAGAGGGATATTTGAACATTGTTTCCAGGGAATGATGCTGAGTGGCCTATGTTTTGCCGGAATGTTGATTCATTTCTGTTCCGGCAAATTTCAGGTTCTCGATTTGTCCACTTTTTAGCAAAGATCATGCCGAAATTTTCCGTGAATTTCGGCATGACTTGTGCTACAAACTAGGACATATCGAGTGCCCGAGATTTGCCGCACCAGGAAGGAGTCAACATTCCTGCAAAACAATATTCCTTTTTTATGTCATTATTCATTTTATTAGGTCTAGAATTAATTGACTAGATTTAATCATAGGAAACATGGGTAGCAACGATGAAGGACAGGGTTCTGGTGATTGCGACGACGTCTACCGGGCAGCAGACGAATTTTTTAGCCTTAGCGACGATCAACAGATGTTGTTGCTGGGCCCACCAGTGGCATCGGGGACTGAGACCGACACGCAGACCAGTGCTGAGTCTGAGACCGGCGCTGAGATTCAGACCGGCATCGAGACCGGCGCTGAGACCGGTGCTGCCTCGGGGAGCGGAGCCGGTGTAGAACCGAAAGCAAAGAGGCAACGGCTTCCTAACAAACTCAGGACTACTAGACTGGTGGTCACGGAGGTGGACGACGGCAATTTTGAGCCAAAGGCGCCCGAGGAAGCACGCGCATGCTACGGCAATCAAATAGGCTGCATCATACAGACAACCGCCACCATCAACGATGAGAAACTAAAGAAGATAGAAAATATGAGGAGCTCCCTCCTAAAGAAGTTTCACCAGATATTCTTGTTCCCGGGCCGGAATGAGAAGGATTATGAAGATCCAGACAAGGACCTGGCAATGAAGAAGATAAACAAACACGCCATGACCAAGTTTAGCGACGCGTTGGCCGCCTGGAAAAATCGAGTGAAAGCAAAGATCAACGACGGGGAACCCTACTCCGAGATTGTAAAGGATAATCCGACAATCACGGAAGAGCAGTTTCAAATATTCAAGGAGGCTTGCGAGGCCGAAGCTGCCAAAAAAAGTCTAAGTACATGAAGGGGCTTCAAAAGAGGAACATTGGGAGCCACCACCTCGGAAGCCGTGGTTACGGCGGAAAGAGGTCCAAATGGGCCAAGGAGGACGCAGAAGCCGCAAGTCTGGGCATCCCAGACCCCTTGGAGGATTTCACCGTCCCACAAGAGCGTGACGTCCTGAGGGCCCGGCACCATTGGGACCCAGTGAAGAAGGTTTACGAGACAACACAGGTCATTACGGAGTTCATGAGACTGCTGGTAATTTTAGTTTCTGATCAATTCGATTGCACACATTAGTCATATTTGTAAATGATCCTTGTGCCTTTTGCAGAGAGAGCAGCACCAGATTGCGGCCGAAAGCGACTCGCCGTCTGAGGCATTGGCGAGGCCCAAGTGGGACACTCCATTCAACCGGGTGTTGAACATATTGAAACAACAACCGGTGGATACTCAACCGTCGTATGGACGCGTGCACGGTGTCGGAGACGGCGCCACGTGGAAGAAGTACTACCATGAGACCACGGAGGAGAGAAAGGAAAGATGGAGGTTAACTGAAGAAAGCATCGACAAGAAGGTTGAGATTGCGGTTGACAAGAAATCATCTCAGACAGTCACAACAGCGGTAGCTGCCGCAAAACAGGCGATTGCAGGTATATCTACTTCCTTGGTGACGGGCGTTTACACTTGGACAAGGGAAAATCCAGAAAAAAATGCAGAGGACTTTCCCCTTGCTGACTTCTTGGGAGCACCTGCTCCCGCACCGGCTCCCGTACCTGCTCCCGCACCGGCTCCCGCACCGGCTCCCGTACCTGCTCCCGCACCGGATCCCGCACCGGCTCCCACACCAGACGTGCTCGGTGGTGCCTCCTCTTTGGCTGAGCTCGACGCCCTCACAGTATCTGTCACACCGGCCCCCTTCAATATAAATGTATAATCTCCCATTTTCGTTGCCTTTCGGATGTCTCACGTCGCAGACTTTTCTTTGCAGGCCGACGAAACCCCGTGCACCATATTGTACACCATCGGTGAACAGAAGGTGGACGTGGGGAAGGGGATGATAATGGAGCCGAAGGAACCATTGTTCCACGGCCGGTCGATCCCCCCAAACGTCTTCAAGGTTTCCGTGGCCAGTGTCAAACTGGGCCACGAGAATTTGCCTCCTCTAATACTAGTGGGGGATGATGACGAGACCCCGCGGCGGCTTGGTGATTGTTGCAATGGGTGGGTCCTGTTGTGGCTAAAGAGTCTGCTTCGTCTGGAGGCGGGCGGGAGCACACCCACGAGCACGCAGCCTCAGCAAGGTATGAACATCAACACCCCACCTACCCAATTAGCGTCGGGTGTCGGGTTGGGTGATAGCGGACGGGGTAAGCAGGTGGCTCCATTAGTCGCTGATGACGTCGCCATGGATGAGGATGAGGATGACGATGGTGCTGAACAATATGTCTATACTGGCGCCTCCTCAGGGTTTGAGCGTCATGAGTTGGTGCCTGAATTACCGTCTCAACGTATTATTGACGACCATCCGGTGGTAAATAAGTCTAGGAAGAGAGCGAGGAAAGGCAAAAAAACTAATTCTATGATCCAGCCGCCTCAGCAGCCTCGGCTTCAGGACCGTGTAGATATCCCCGATGCGGATAAATGGCATATCCCCGGTTGACCAATCCTACCTGAAACAGCGCTACGGGCCAGATTCGGCGATCTAAGGAGACTTCATGACGATGTGTTGCGGGTAGAGAAAGGCCTCATTGCCTCGAAAGATCCAGGATACCCACTCTACGTGGTTAACGTTCCACGGCAAATGTCGTACGTCGACGGCTTCCCCGCGGATAAGTTCTTCCTGTGATTCGATTACATATTCGACATGTTTCACGTGAAGAAGCTGGATTTTACGTTTGTCCGCCTTTATGCCTTGCACATGAACTACATCATTGGGGTTGAGCAGATACGTTTTATCTGTGTCGCTGACCCGTACTACATGCACGAGGGCTTCTTGGGAGTCTGTGCACAGCATCGTGAATACGCGAGGGATTACATCGTCAGTTTCATGCTCGCCAATAAGGACAAGGAGGCGATTCTCGTGGCTTATCATCCCGTGTAAGTCACCCGCGCTGCTATCCTTCCTTTGATTTCAATAATTCATTTGCACGGTGGAGGCTAATTAATTTGAGGTGTACTTATTTTGCGCAGCGGCGGGCGCGCCGTCCTCATCATCCTCTACCCCCAATTCTCCCACGCTTTTTACTTGGACTCGTCGAAGAACATTCACAAAAAGGATTACACCCACATCAAAGATGTTCTCGACAGTGCTATGTTTTACTACCAAGCAAGGGGTGGAGAGGTTAGGGACAAGAAGAGAAGGGGCAGCAGGGCCGCCTTCAGCCATAAGACCGACTTCTACTACATCCAGCAACCGAACGATTCTCTTAATGATGGATTCTATGTCCTACACCACATGCAGGAGTACAGACGGGATCACCAGAACCTTCACATGGCACCTAGATCTGGCGATGCCAAAATTCTGCAATGGGCAAAGGACATAGGAGATATCGAGGATCATCGACTTCGAGCTGAGTTCTGTAACATCCAGCGCGAACTTGCCCAAATCATCATGAACGAGGTCGTCGGAAAAACAGGGATGTTCCATGCAGAAGGACAAATATCGCGGGAACACGTCCGAACATGGATAGCCTCTCAGCGTCTCGACATGAAGCCTTTCACTAAGCTCGATGACTATCTCCCTGACATGGATGGATGGCACGACATGATGGAGTGATTGTCGATATATGACAATGTGTCCGTTTAGTCCATACTTTCTTTTATGACAAAACTTTGAGTTATGCACGGTGAAACTTTATTTGTGATGTAATTAAACCGTCCTCCTCCTCGACTAGCGAAAATCACTCTAGTTAGGTCATTTTGGGTACGATGAACTTTGTTATTTATGCTTATGATATGTTGTTTCTATTTTTGCCAAGTCTGTCTCTTTCTGTTGCTCAACTATATATGTTGCATATCATCGACTCATGTGACGATGCAGGTGCATAGATCATAGATGGCGAAGAAGTGCTACGCCAGGAGTATATATACGACAAGTGGCCGGAGTGTCAGGCCCAGGTGTACCGCTTTTCGGTTTCCGAGCGACACGTAGTACTTAGTTTAGGTTCACGCTAATGCGAGAGAGGGATACGAACTCATGTACTCAAAGTGATAGCTATTCTCGCGTATATCATTGTTTAGATGGATGACGATCTATTTGCAAGTAATCGAGACTTGTATCGCTATTTTCGAGATTGATGACGAGAGACCACTTTGTGTTGGATGATGATTATGATGATGACATGATTTGATGAGACTAATTGTATGTATATGCTATGATTACATTTGTATGTGGATGATATGCTAAAGATTATTGTATAAAGCCTATTCAAATACAAAACAAATAAAAAACAAATATGCAAGAAAAAAACAAATAAAACTAGTAGTAGCGAGGGGGGGGGGAATTTAGCAGTAGCGCCGACTTACTAGTAGCGCTTCCTGCTAAACAGCGCTGCAGATAATATCAGTAGCGCCCTTTTCCAAAGAGCGCTACAGCTATTCATCAGTAGCAGTAGTGTGGGTCAACAAGCGCTACTGCTATACGTTAGCTGTAGCGACGGTACCCGCGCTACTGAGAGGGCCAAAACCCGCGCCGCTGCTAGGCTTTTCCCTAGTAGTGATGAGCTACTACGACCTCGACACCGACCACGCGATTCCTTTCTATGGGACTCAAGAACCCGAGGAGTATCTCGAGTGGGAGCGCTTGATGGACGAGTACCTCATGCTACATCAAGTTCCTCTTGAAGATCAAGTCAAGTCTGCCACAACAAACTTCCACGACTACGCGTCGACATGGTGGCTTCACACACCTTCGGAGAGCTACGACATGAGTTG
Source organism: Triticum dicoccoides (assembly GCF_002162155.2). Classification (NCBI taxonomy): domain Eukaryota; kingdom Viridiplantae; phylum Streptophyta; class Magnoliopsida; order Poales; family Poaceae; genus Triticum; species Triticum dicoccoides. Next base: position 113,574,320 of record NC_041385.1, on the reverse strand, counting down.
GCCCAAGACGAAGAGAGCTATGCGACGAGAGTTCGTTCCTCCCACCTATACGGAACAACTTCTACGCCAATTGGAGAACACCATCCAAGGATCCAAGTCCATCGACGTGTACTTCAAGGAGATGAAGAATGCCTTGCGACGAGCCGGTGTGGACGACCCCATTTCGATGAAGTTCCACTTCATGATGAGATTTCACAACGACATCTCCACGACTATCTTCCTCAAGAATTTCAAGTCCCTAGATGAAAACTACAATGGTGCTCTCAAGGCGGAACAAGAACTCATGAAGGCCAAGGCTTCTCCACCCCAAGCACACTTCTCGAAGACCAATCTCCAAGATGGCGAGCATGAGGCTAGTACCACCAAGATGTCCAAGCCCGATGAGCTCCAAGACGATGCTCCCAAGTTTGACTTCACCGCCATTCCTCTTTGTGGCATTGATGGTGCCAAGTCTACTTTGACTCTTTTTCAAGACGGTGCGGCGATGACTACGACTATGGAGCCATTTGAGGACCAAGCTTTGGAGGCAAGCGACATGGTAATGAGCAAGGATGATGCTTCCATCTTTGGAGGTGAGAGTGATGATGTGCCATCTTCGGCCTTCATCCACATTGATGGTGATGAGATGATTGAGCATGGGATTTTCCCTTCGGTCATGGAGGAGAGTGATGATGTGCCATCTTCGGCCTTCATCCACAGCGACGGCAATTAGATGGTTGGGTATTTCACCTCGACCACGACAACGTATGATGACTTGAGTGACTTGTGCCACCATATTGAGAGTGAGAGCGACTTAACCACTAGCCCCATATATGATGAGTTGCCCCAATTCCCATGTGAGGAGAGCCACAACCCCCACCACTTGAGTGAGATGAGCGACTCCACCATATGTAACTTTGAGTGCACCTATTTTGAGTGAGTGAGTGAGCCACCACATAGAGAGTGTGTGATAGTTGATTGGGCATGTGAGGCCACTATGATTTCAATGACTTAACCTCTACTTCTATTGTGTCTTCTCATTTGGTGCTAGGTCCCATCTATGAGCACGCGCCAATTCATGACGACTTCGTCCTCCCTTTGGACAAGACGATGGCCATGGTGAAATATGATGAACCCCCACATGGTTCCATCAAGATGAAGATGACCACCATTTGGTCTTTCCCACCTCACCTACACCACTTGAGTGGAATGGGTAACTTAGGTTAAGGTGATGCTCTAGTCCCACTAGTGGACATTCTTGACATTGATTGCTTGCATGATGTTGATCCACCTAGTAGCATGCTTCATGCTAGTATGATTTCCCCATGCGATGATTTTCCCATTTATGATGAGTATGATGATTCTCATGTGGAGTCTATTAGTTGTGATGCCATGTTACATAGGATTTCTTGTGACAATTCTTTAGGTCACATCATGTTTGACAATCCACTTGACTTGTCATATGCTATGCATGAGATCAACCATATGTCATATTTGCAATCTCATCGTAGTGACTATGCATATGCCATCAAAATAAAACGAATTTGCACATATGGCATAGATGACAATCCCATGGTTATTGGAATTTGTTTTTCTTGCGATGATATTGATATGCTCCCTTTGCATCATTTATCTCATATGCCATCTCATGACCACCTAGCTTCGGATATGCATTGTTTTGGATGTTGTTCATTTTCTCCATATGATTTTTCCAATATTGCTCATGAGGAGACCCCCATAGTTTCCTCATACATGTTAGGATATTTTGATCCATCTCATCCATTGCGTGATCGCACTAATACTTGTGTGCACAATATGCTTCCCATGAATGATAATGCTATTGTTGTGCCATATACTTGCACGCGCAATTTGTGTCCCCATCGTGTTATACACAGTAACTATTCTTTCATGATGGATGACATGTTCTTATACCATGCATCAAATTTCTTTGAGCGATGCTTATCTTGTGCTAATTCACATGTGCACATACACATCATGATGGATGACGTGTACATTTACCACGCACACAATTTCTTTGGTTTGTGTCTTTTTTGTGTAGGTACCCATGAATACTTGTGAACCTCACAATCCCATGAGTTGACAAAACGAGCTCTAGATAGCAATGATGACTTGGGATCCCATGGATTGTCTTTCCCACCGCTCTCTTTGCACAAATACTTCGCGCATTTCTTCTACATGGCCCTCACATGGTTATGGGTTATTGTCCATTACATATTCGATGCCCATCTTGCCATGTTCACTTTGCATGATATGCTTATTCCTATGCCCTTGTCATGCATTAGTGACCCATGCTTTGCATTACACATGATGATTGATTCTCGTACTTGTATGTGTATTTGCACGCTTGGTGGAGATATTGCTTGTCATTGCCATGTTCCATTTATGCCCAATTCCTACGATGATACTATGATCTTGCTTTGTGCTTGTGCTTGCGATATGTCATGTGCATTGCCTATATCTATTATTTGCTCGCATGACATGATTACCATGATTTTTTCTAGTATGTTGCATCTTCGCACTACTAGCTTGCACGACTTGATTGCTATGATTGCTTGCCTTGTTGCATCACCCATGATTCATACTTTCTCATTTCATGCGGTTGATGACAACCATTACCATGCTTTGCACATGATTCATATTGCTTCTTCTCATATATCTCCATATGTTGCCTCTTTCATGCTCTATGATTTGCCATCTATTGAGTGCAACAATGAATTTTTAGCCTTGCTAATGAGATTGCCCCCATATCATTCTCACATACGATTGGAGATTTTGACATATTTCTTGTGAAGCATGCTTGTCCTCCTTTTTTGCACCATATGCATCGTGCCATGAACATAAAGATTGTTGCATCATATTTTATGCCCATCTTGCCATGATGGATGATGTGTTTATCTACCACGCGTGTATGTTCTTTGTTTTGTTGTGTGCATGTGTAGGATACTTGGACTTCGTGTCGACTTCCACTTCACATGAGTTGACCATTCAAGCTCTTGAGAGCGAGCCTCATACATTCTACCACGACTCGCTTTACCGCATTTTCTTGCGCTTCAGCATTGTGAAGAACGCACAAGGACACGCCTTCAAGGTGACATCTTTCTTGAGCATGGATATCGCGAATCATACTACTTGTGTTGCTTGTACCATGCTTATTGGCCATCTTGGACCACTTGATTGCGCACATGTTAGAGATCTAGCTTCGACTTGTCATTTACACGTTTCCATGCATCATGACATATATACCTTGTGTGTTACATCCAATTCTTGGATTAGTTGCCCCTATCATATGTTTGGTTGCAACAATGTCATTTCTTCACATATGGCATGTCCCATTGCTTGTCACATGATTGTCTTGATTACCTCACACATGATGAACAATTGCTCTTTCTATTGTGTTAAGATCCACACTATATTCACTACACCCTATGCACGTTATGCTTGGATTGTCTTGCACTTGACCATGTGTTTAGACACTTAATTTTATTTGGTGATTCTTATGCCCACCATAGACCTTTCATTGAGCAATTTGTGAATGCTTGCTATGACCTTGTGGTATTGCATCACTACCTCACAATTGCATACTTGTCCCCATGATATCTTTGCTTGTGCTCGATTGATGTGCTCACATGCCATGTCACAATCCTTTGTCATGCCATATGCTATGCTTGATAACAACACTTGCTGGGTGAATTACCTCTTGAATGCTTGGTTTTGCACTAACGCTAACCACATTTGTTTTTCCAAGTGTTTGTTGTCCTTGATCCTTTTGAAGAAATCACAAAACGGTGAGACATTGGAGAGTGCCCATTTCGAGCTTCAAGATGACGAGTACTTGGTGAATGTCCACTTCTACACGGCAAGGCCACTTATTTCCCATGGTGATTTGGTTTTCAATCCGGGTCGGATCTTTCCCGGGGGGAGATGATGTGGAGCATCCTACGGACATCACCATGTCTAGAGTCAGTTTGGCAAGTGACACATGCGACCTCTACTTCACATACATAAAGGTGAATCATCTCCTTTACCCATGTTCACTTGACCCCTTCGAGGATGGTATACTACTTGACACTCCACTCTTGTGCATGCATAGGTATTACCGAAGCTTCACGGATGACGAGGAGGAGTGCAAGCGCCAAGGAACACCTACACCATCTGCGAGGGAAGCGTGGAAGCGAAGACAGAAGAAGACGAAGCTGCGGAGCCTACAGCGGTCGAACGTCCGACACTCTACAGCGCCTAGACGACCGACGTCCACCGAACAACCACGCGCCCTCGACTAGCAACAGACCAAGCCTACAGCGGTCGGATGACCGACGAGACACCTGACGTCCGACGAGTCCTAGCGACCGGACGAGTGACACCGACCGGACGTTCGGCGCCACCTATCCAGACAAGAAAGTCAGCCTTCTGACACGCGCAGGACGACCGATCTCCCACGAGTCGTCGGACATCCGACACCGACCGGACGTCTGACACTGCCTGTGCATAGCCAGGCCTTTGGCCTTGTATCCCTCTCCACTTACCCCTTCATGGCTTAGATTATAAATAGACCTCCCCTTCTCCTTTTCTAGGGTTAGCAAATATGATAGCCCATTTGTATGTGAGTTTTGCTCCTACCTACCTCTACTCTTGAGAGAGAGAGAGAGACTACCACTCCCATGAAGTTCAAGACCTCCATGTGAGAAGATCCTGCGGGATATCATGAAGACCCCTCACGGGAAGATCCGTCTAGGATATCATCAAGACCTCCTCATGGAGATGAAATTTACCTTGTATCTTTTCTGTTGTTGTTCATGTACCTTGTGGATCTTGTGTGTTTGATTATCTAGTGGATGTGTGATTGGACTTGTTCTTGAGTGTTTCCCCTTGTGATTTCTCTCCGTTCTTCCCCGTGTTCATCGCGTTCTTCGTGTTCTTCAAGGGAATCCACTCCAATCGTTAAAGATCGGCGTACATTGGGTTAGCCCCGTATCACTTTTCATCGGGAGGGGTCTGACGTACCACAAAACGGGCGAAGCGGACTTCTATTCAACCACCTACATTTGAAACGGGGTCCTTTTCATCGGGAGGGGTATGATGTACCACAAAACTGATGAAGTGAACTTCTGTTCAACCGCCCATGGTCGAAATAGGGTCCTGTTCATGGGGATGGGTGTGACATACCGCAAAACTGGACTCCACGGTCTACTGTTCATCCACTGTCGACTTCCTCTAGCCTCCACGGGCTAGTGTTCATCCATGTCTACTTCTTCCAGCCTCCACGGGCCCCTGTTCATCTACCCCTAATTGGCTGGGGTGTGGCGTACCGCGGCACGCCCTCGTCTGGTCCTGTTCATCCAGCGCCAACCGCCTACTATCACGGGGTCCTGTTCATCCACACCACCAGCTGGGGTGGGGCGTACGAGCGAGCGGCAGCAACGATAACTATTCATCCACAACCAACCAACCGGCTAGGTCAACTCACCATGTCTCGCGCAAGGGGCTCGATCGATGAAAATCTCAAACTCGTTTTACGTGTATCACGCGCATGGCATCAACGAGCACTGTTCATCTAGAGGCAACCAACCGGCTAGGTCATCAACTCACGTCTCACGCAGGAGCTCGATGCAACACATGCATCAATTGATCGGCTTTCGCAAGCAGCATCGAAAGGATTGATCGCTCAGGTTCAGTTAGCAGCGAAGGGATCGATCGGCTTCAGTTAGCGGCGAAGAAATCACTCGGGTTCAGTTACCAGCGAAGTGATCGATCGGCTTCAGTTAGCAGCGTAGAAATCGCTCGGGTTCAGTTACCAGCGAAGGGATCGATCGACTTCAGTACATAGCTAGCTAGTGGGATCGATCACTCGTGTTTAGTATGCAGTATGAGGCATCGATCGATCGCTCGGGTTCAGTTAGCGAACACGGCTCGCACACCCGCGCGCATATAATAGAAACGCGCAAACCGCTGCATCGCTCGGGCACGACAACCCACCGTATACCGGCGGGAACTCCCTCAAAAATTTCTCGCCTGACTTCTACCACGATTTTTTAAGTCATGAACGGCCCAAAGAATGTCGTGCAGGTCCGCCTTCGGCCCGCCCAGGATGAAAGGCCTATTTTCTGTTATAATTTTTTTAATAGAAGTAGGAGCCCACTACATCTATGATCAAACGTGTTTTTGTCATAATTATTGTCATAGAAGTGTCATATCCATGACAGAAAAAGTTTCCGTTCGGACCATAATGTCACGTAAGTGTCTTTTTTTGTAGTGATCATATCGGGGGTCCTATTTGGCTACGTCGGTGGAAGTAGTCCTCCACGATTCTGATATCTTCGCATTGTACATAAGAGTCTTCGTATAATCTGCCATGAAACCGCC
>NC_041385.1:113565449-113567628 GCF_002162155.2 Triticum dicoccoides | reverse complement strand
TGTGCAACTATGTCGCCAACACGCGCAACTACAACATGGAGTACTATCTTGCTGATGATATCTATGTTCCATGGGCGATGTTTGTGAAGATTATAGACAACCGCTATGATAGAAAATAATGGCTCTTTGCACAAATGTAAGAAGGTGCTAGGAATAATGGGAAGAGGGCATTCGTTCTGAATGTTTCAAACTCGTTGGGTCTGATATTTGAAAGATGGACCGGCGCTGTACAGGGGCGTAGGTTTGCCCGGTCGTCGGTCGATTCTAGATGCTCGGAGAGGCACCCAACCAAGGGAGGGCCTGCATGCAAGAGGAGGGGAGGGAGAGGAGGCCGTTCGGGGTGGTGGTGGTGGCTGCTTCTGGTCCCGGCTCGGCCTCCTGCGGCGGTGGCAGGCGGTGGTAGCGGTAACGCACTGGAGTTGCACGCAAGGGGACAAACAGTGCATGCTGCGGCCGGCCCGTTGCAATTGCCCAGTCCAAAACAAACCCCGCCTCCGCCTGACACCTCTGCGCGCAGACCGGCCAGCTGCTGCCCGCCTACGTAACCCGGCTCTGCCAAGGGTCCCCACGCTGTCAGGCAGCCGGACGGTGCTCTCTGGGGCTGGGCTGTGGCCGCTGGGTCTTGCTTGCGCCTGCGTTGCCGGCCTGCCGCTGCATGCGACACGCCTCCGTCTCCCTCCCTCGATCGGACTCGAGATTTGACCATTTGTTGGCGTGTCCACGGGATCGATCATGAAGCGTCTTCCTTCAATTCATCAACCTGCGTGCATGCAGGTTTTGCACCAAGGAGGCAATGGCAATGACCCATCGGTGTGCAGGGCCCACCCGTTTCAGACTTCAGAGTGTAGAACACGCCTGCTGCAGCTATCAACATGTAGGCCAACATGTAGTAGCTCATGCAGCCCACCGTTCCAAGCGTAGGCTAGGGTGCCTCGTCATGCATCTCCATTAACGAAACTGCTTCATAGACGACACTTTGATGGACGATGCCAAGACGATGGTTAATCCAACGGGCAGGGGCTGCTTAGGCTTGGGCTTGAATGGTTGGATATGCATGTCGTTTGTGTTTCGTGTAGTAACCGTCGTGTGTGAAGCAGTGCTCCTCCATTAAACTGCGGCCGAGGAAGGTTATCGACGGTGTGAAAAGAACACTCATAGACCGATGTGTTGAAATAATGAAACCCTATGCCTAGCTTGTTGATGATGGCAAAACATGAGGAGGATTGTTCACCAAGGCATCCCGCAATTTCGCAGCGTGTGACTCACCTGACCTGACCAGACACGACCCGTTTGACGCAGACCGTGGCACCACTCCTGGTAGTCAATAGAGCTAGCGCTGCTACTGCACAGCTAGGAGTAGCCTCGATCCAGCCGACATGTACCGATCAACATGGGTCTGGATTCATCGCTCCGTGCAGCTGCAACGAAAGTTCACCAACAGTCAAGAGGAAGAAACTTGCCATGCACACTTGTACATTGATCCATGTGCGGTTCTACGAGAAATAAAACGGAATGGGGTTAAAAATAGTAACTACGCAGAAAGAGTAAGCTTTTGTAATTCTACACAAGAAGAGTAACCAGATGTTTCGTGTTTGTGCTATACACATTATTGCAACCTACTACATGAATGATCAACGTTAATTTGTCCTGCATACTCCTACGTACGAGCTGCTTGGCAATGCCCGGTCCCCAGAGCCAGACCGAACCACGCAGAGGAGAGGATAGAGAGAGATGAACAGGAGAGGGAATCAAACGGTGCAGGGAGGGTCAGATAGATAGGTCAGGGCTGCAGCAAGATGCCCAGCCGCATGCAGCAGCAGCCAGATGCCACCTCTCGTCTTTGACTGGAGTCTCTGAGATGCTGAGCACCGCCGGTCGGCACGGCAGGGCGAGCAACGGATCGCCCGTCCGGGACAAACCACAGCCTTTTCGCTCGCCGCTGCTGCGCGCTTGTCCGTTTCCCCAGAATAGAAGTCTCAAACCCCCACTCCTGTTCAAACTGCCCTCCGCCTGCCACCCCACCCCACTAGAGCCGCTGCTTCCCGTCGTACTCCCACTGTCGTCCTGCACCGCCACCCCCACCCCCACCCCCACCCCACCACTTTCATTGTCTTCTTCCTGCTTCCCCCGCTACATATTGGCGCGCCTTCCCGCGGCTTCCTCTTGCAAGCTTACAAGA
>NC_041385.1:113562939-113565102 GCF_002162155.2 Triticum dicoccoides | reverse complement strand
GAGAGCTCGATCCATCGTCCAGCTTAGGTTGTTCAGGTTTCTTGGAGCGATGGTTCGTATTACTGCCATGGACCAGCTGGAGGCGGAGGAGGTGGTCGTCAGGGCGCCGGCGCCCACGGCGGCGTCCGGCGGGGTGAGGAGGGCCGGGGAGCCGGAGAGGCTGGCGCAGTGCCCCTGCCCGCGCTGCGAGTCCACCGACACCAAGTTCTGCTACTACAACAACTACAACCTCTCGCAGCCGCGCCACTTCTGCAAGGGCTGCCGCCGCTACTGGACGCGCGGGGGCGCGCTCCGCAACGTGCCCGTCGGCGGCGCCACGCGCAAGCCCAACGGCAGCCCCGCCGGCGTCCGCCGCAAGCGCCCATCCCACTCCCACTCCAACTCCCACCACGCCGCCTCCTCTCAGGCCGCGCCGGTCGTCCCGCTCTCGGTCTCCGCGCCCGCGCCGCTCCCGCTGCCGCTGCTCCCGCCGCCGCAGCCGCAGCCGCAGCAGTACGAGCTGACCTTCCTGCCGCCGTCCCTTTCGGCGGTGGACCCCGACCGCCGCCTGCTCGACCTCGGCGGCAGCTTCAGCTCCCTGCTCGCGCCGCCCGCCCCGCTGCTGCCCAACTTCGCCACCAGCTTCGTGTTTGGCGGCGCCGGCGCGGGGATGGCGATGGCACACGCTCACGTCCCTGCTCTGCCGCAGCCGCCGCCGGTGGTGTCGCAGGCGCTGCCGGAGAGCTTCTGGGGCATGGGGTGGCCGGACCTGTCCATCTAGTCTCCTTCAACCTCCCCACCGGCCGGCGTGCGCATCGCCAAGATCATGGATGGCGACGGCCAAGCTCTAATCGATCTAGCATTTTCTTTCCTTTAATTAGGTGCATGTTCAGTTGACGGTAGCTTTGTTAGTGTTACTACTGCATCCGTCCATCCATCCATCCTCCATGGTTATCTTTTTGAGAGCTTTCGAAGCGGTCTTGATCAATCAGTCAGAGCTAGCGATAAGTATTTTGTTAGTTAGGTTCGTTCAGGAGAAATGGTGTGGTTATGAGAGTCAATCTGAGGATGGTGGTGAAGATATTCATGTTAATCCGTGTGTTTTGTATCCGCGACTGTATGCAGTCTGCTGATGGTACCAAGCGTAGAACTGAAACTGATGGAACGATGTTAGCTTATTCACGTTGAAATGCAAAATCTTGATTCTTTGTGATTTCATTAGTTGAATTTATACCAATTATTTGGCCCTATTACTTTGTCGATGCGATTTTGCAGCTCTAGATTTGACAATTTGCTCAAGATTTTCCAACGGTTCACGTTAGATTAACTAACTCTGTTTTCGGATCAATGGCACGACGTACAGTGTGTTTTGGTATTGCTTTCTTTTGCCGTTCTTCCCCTTTCCTGCGCAAAAGAAATCTTTGAGGTACCAGATCTACGAGGATTGAGGACCATCTATATTTGGGGAAGGTATCGCCAGCAGCAAAAATTAGTGCTCCACTGTTTGTCCATTTCCAGCACGCGAAGCCTATTTGGGAACCCTTCTGGCCAACCCATGTGCGGGTTGGGACGCCTACTGTTTTTTTTAATAATTCGGGATATCAAGAAGTTCTAAATTTCAAAAAAGTTTCAAATTTTGAAACAAAATATTCATGAATTCAAAAAATGTTCATGGTTTAAGAAAATGTGCATGAATTTAAAAGATGTTAAAATTTTAAAAAATGTTCAGGATTTAAGAGAATGTTCATGGAGTTTTTTAAAATGTTCACAAACTTCAAAAGGTTCATCATTTTACAAAAGCGTGAATTTAAAACATGTTCATCATTCAAAAAAGATTAGGATTTGAAAATATACTCATGAATTCAAAAAATGTTCATGATTTAAGAGAATGTTCACAAATTTTAAAAATGTTCACAATTTTGAAAAATCATGAATTTAAAAATATTCCAAGGAAATGTTCATGATTTTTAAAATGTGTCATAAAATAAAAATATTTTTGGAAATTGAGAAAACAAGAATAAAAATACAAAATAGAGAAGAAAAGAACAAACAAAAGGAAAACAGAAAAGGAAACGTAAAAGAAAGAGGGAAAAATGAAAAGAAAATGAAAGAAAAATAAAGAAAACAAAACAAACTGGTAGAGTGGACCTTCCCAAAACCAGTTGGGATAAAACCCAGAAATGG
>NC_041385.1:113522792-113562771 GCF_002162155.2 Triticum dicoccoides | reverse complement strand
GTACGTGCGTGGTCGCTAACTTGGTGTCTACTTCCTCTCGCTTTCCTTTTCTTCTCATGGGTTCTCCCTTTCTTATCTTGAAAAGGGGAGTCATCACCATGGATGCTCAGGCTTAGGGCAACTCCAACGTTGTGTTTCAAAATAATCCTAAATATCCGTACAATACAACGTGGTTCGAACACTACATCCATGGACCGTTCTGTACGTTTGAATTCTCCCAAACTATAAACAAACTCATGTGAGATTAGGGGGAGTCAAGACATGCCAGACTCCGACACACCTGGCACACTAAAAACCCTTCTCCCAGGGCCCTTATCCTCACTTCACCCATCCACCCTTGCTCTGTATCTGCACCAACCAAGACCGATGCTACTATACCACTCCGGCCACCGCCTATTTCTTGTTGGACCTCCGTCGTTGCACCCAGTTCCGGCTGCAATCAAGGTATCGTCCTCTCCTACCGACGCCATCCATGGCAAACACCACGCCCCATAAGTGTTTTGCCAAATGCCATTGAGATTTTTTTTACTTTCTCCTTATTTAACATGAAGCAAGCATGATGGCGGGGTACATGGTGAGGAAGGATGCATTATTGTGCGACGGGTGGTTGGCCACAAATGTGGGGTTTGTAGAAATGAAGCAAAGAGCATGATATGTTGTCAACATGTGCATTCTTGGTTTCGTGAGCACAAGCACTATCCACCCTACAATTTGGATGTGATGTATTATCACAATGCCGCTTCTTCATGAGTGGTACACCGTTTCAAACACTCTAGTGAAGTATTGCGGTTTTCACAAGTGGAGAGAATGTGGCCATCGAGCGCGTCAATCATGGAGATCATAAGTTTTGCCTCTAGTTGAATAATTCATGGATTCAATAGATGTTGCAACTTGATGATCGCATCAATGTATAGCCCGGTCGTGTTGTCACATTGTAAAGTATGGAGGAAAATCCCTTCAAATTGATGCATTGTTGGATGAAACTCAAGGGGTTCAACATCTGGATGCACAAGAAGTGTCGATAAAGAAGTCCAGACTCAAGGAGAGAAAGCTTGATATGAAGGTAATGTTCCATAGGTGTAGGGGTCAGGTCTATTGTACATCTTTTTGTTTAGTGAGAGTATCGGTCTCAGGAGGAGCTGATGAAAATGGTAGGTGCAAAAACAACAAGGATTCACTTCAAGTACTAAAAGATGTAACAGTGTTGAGTCTTGTGGTGGTAATGGAGCAATGAAACATGATTAAAAATAAAAAGTGAAAAGTGCAGCAAGTGACCCAATCCTTAGTAATCCTGTCGACAAGACGGTTGTGTTACTTATGATGATCAAACATTCTTAAGGGCAGCGAGATAATCGCATAGTTGTCAACTCCATACATGACTTAATTGATTATTATTGCTTGATCGGTGTTATAGAGATAGAGCCTAATACTATATGATGCAAAACCATTGACTCAGAGATACTTATTTGATTGTGCTCTTAGCAAGTAACACAAATATTAAGATTTCATAAGGTAAGCATCCAGCCATAGCCATAACTTCCTCTAAGGTCCCTATTTACCCCTCATGTGAAAACTCATAAACTCGTCGAATAGTAATTTCTGTAACTCTGAACTCTCACGCTAAACTTACTATGATACAATATCCTCCTCCAGGCCCTTAAAGTTGTGATATGCAATCGACGTCACATAACACCACTAGAGAATTACAATACAACATGATTACACAATAATCTTTACTGCATATCCTTAAGAACACAAAGAAATTGAACTACTCACAACAAATCATCGTGAACATATTTAGTATGGTGATGATAATTGTAACAATCTGTAAGTAATGATCTTTCACCAAGAAAACGCAAGGCATCAGCTAACAGTACAACATTTAACACCAAGAAGTGGTACAGGTAATCAAATCACACTCCGTTGTACAAAAGTTGATGACATGGGAATGTGGGTGATGGTGATGATGTTGGAGATGGTGAGATAACTTGGATGAATATGTTCCCCTTGATGCAATGGAGTTGGTGGTGACGATTGCTTCAAATATCCCCCGCTGGAGGGAAAAAGGGGATTCCACCCCCCCTTTCCTTCGCTCCTTCCTCTTCCCTTTTCCCCCTCCGGCAATTATGGAAGGAGGGAGGCCGAATTATGGAGGACCCCAAGTAGGATTCGGCCTACTTGGGGCGCCCCCTTGGATGCCTCTCCTCCCCTCCAACCTATATATATGTGGGGAGGGGGGTGCGTACAACACATAACATCAAATGTTAGCCGTGTGCGGCGCCCCCCTCCACAGTTTACACCCCAGGTCATATTGTCACGGTGCTTAGGCGAAGCCCTTTGCGGATCACTTCACCATCACCCTCAGCACACCGTCATGCCGACGGAACTCATCTACTTCCTCGACACCTTGCTGGATCAAGAGGGCGAGGAACGTCATCGAGCTGAACGTGTGTAGAACTCGGAGGTGTCGTACGGTCGGTACTTGATCGGTCGGAGCTAGAAGAAGTTCGACTAGATCAACCGTGTTGTCAAAAACTTCCGCTTTCAGCCTAAGAGGGTACATAGACACACTCTCCCCCTCTCGTTGCTATGAATCTCCTAGATAGATCTTGCGTGAGTGTAGGAATTTTTTTGACATTGCATGCTACGTTTCCCAATAGGAGGTGTCTTTTGATAATTTGAATTGGAAGAAGTAAGAGGTTGACATATGTGGTTGGCTAAAGGATAAAGAGAGTCTAGGTTATGTGGCACCTAATGGCGACGCTTGCGAGGAGCAGGTGTATTGGGAAAGCTGGAAATGAGGTCTTGAGAGTCGCTGCTCTGGGTTGGGCGTCTTGACTCATGTTGTTGTTTCTTCAAAAGAAAGTTGGGATCCAAGTGAGTGAGAGGATGAGAAAATTTCACCTTCCAGACGACCCGTCGAGTTTTCTTTCTTGGTAAAGTTTTTGAGCCAGAGGAGATTGTAATTACCTATGCTACATATGCATGGCTGGTCTCTGCCTCTCCCTAAGAGGAGTCAGCGTCAATAAGTTGTATAAAGAAAAGAGCAAGAGAGTCAAGTTCTACCTCTGACTCGTCATCAAGTTTGAGCAGCTCTTTAGCAGATGTTTTCTTGGGATGTCCTGGACCTCGAGTCTTTGTCTTGGCCTTCTTGGTTGAGGCGGCTGTAGGCAATTTTTTCTTACAAAAAGGGGAGTTGGCATGTCTAAATCTAAACATGAAAAGTAAGGAATATAATAGACAAGAGGTAACCAAGCAAAGTGAAGGATGGTGTAAGATACTTACATCCGGAGATGGGTTGAGTTTACAGAAAGGTTTTAATCCCACTTTGCAACAAAAGTCCATGGGCTCCCCGAGCAGCGACTTGACTATATCATTGACATCTTGGTCGCTCAAAGATGTCTGATTAAAACGTTGCAGATCCTTGGTGTCTCTGGTATATTCACACATTAAGACGCTACGCCGACTCAAAGGTAATATCCTCCAAGCAACCCAACAGCGGGTCAGATCTACTGCAGTTAAGCCATTGGCTACCAATGCCCTCATTTTTTAGAAGGTGGGGGCATATTTAACAGGCTCTGCGGCAATTAACCAGTCTGGAAGTTTGCTGTGAGGGTTGAGCTGGAAGGGGCAGTAACCCGACAAAGGATTTTCATCAGCAAGCAAAGTGTCTTTGCAATAAAACCAAGTCAAATTCCAATCCTTGGGGTGGCCACCCAGCCTGGCTTCAGGAAAACTTATGCCTCTACGCCGTTGAATGGAAATCCCCCCAAGTTCCAAGTTGGGTCCATCAGTCATCTCAGTGTGACGACTGAGATAAAAGTACTCTCCGAAGAGATCAACAGTGGGCTCCTCTTCAAGATATACTTCACAAATTGAAAATTGCATAAATTGGAGACAGAATGGGAACAATATCTTGAGGATGAAGCTGGTAAAAATTCAGAGTGTCACAGAAAACTTTGACCAGGGCGGGGAAAAACCACGGAGGAGGTGGTCTGCAAAGATCACGATTTTGCCATCTTAGGGGCTCTAGGGTTGTTTCAGAACCTGGGACCTGCCAGTGTATGACCTCTTTAGATGGTAAAAACCCCATGTTGGCATACTCCTGTAATGAATGTTCGGAGACTTGGGATGCAACCCAGTCACAAGAGGTGGGGGTCTTGATCATTGTTGGCGGGTTAAATAGCAGCAGTTTGAAAATTTAAAGTATGGCGGATTAAGACTAAAGTGATGAAACGTTTAAATTGTTTGCAAGGATAAACGAGTGGTAATAAGGTGGTAAACATTATGATGAGAGTATGAATAAATTATGAGCCACCCTGGTATTAAGAGGACGGCGACTCTCAAGATAAAATTAAAGCGTGGAAGGTCAGTTTTTATCTATTAAGTCATCAATGGCTGGCGGGTCATAAGCCACTTTTTTAAGCCGCCAGGTGTTGGTGGGTTATAGGTTCATTATTAAGTCACCAGAAGCTATTGGCTATAAACATGATCATTTAAGTCGCTCGAAACATATAGTGGCGAGTCAGTCGTATGCAGATATGAGATTGTGAGGATTTTTGCTAAGTGTGATACAAACAGATTTTGTGGCCGACGGCTATATTTATGGATATACAATAGTTTGGAAAAGTGAAATAAAAGCTAAACCTAAAAGGCAGTGGCGGAAGAACTAGTGAGTTAGCATTGGTCTATCAGAAGAAGGGATCTATCCAGGATGTGAGTGAAGGGCTAAGAACTACCGCCGTGCTACTCCTTCTTAGTTTTTGGATTGGACTAAGTGTTCTAAGTAACATATGGATGAACTGGGTTGAGACTACGAAGAACTTTGACAAACCCTATGAACGAGATCGATCTAATGTGAATCTAGGTCAAGGAACGAGCTTTACCTGGATGCTTGACTGAAGAATGGAGGAGCGCCGCGATCTCTGGTCCGTTCAAGTTGATGCAGCGGCCTTTGTCAAAGTCGCTAGTGAAGAACGACATCGATGGAGCTCTGGTCATGGTGGCAGCGCGAGGAAGGTGAAGAAGTGGGAGGGATGGGGCTAAAAGTGAAAAATCAACCCCCTTGTTCCTATTTATAAGGAAAAAGGTGAAATGGTAAAATGGCAGGTGTGGTAATCAAGGAGGCGGCATTATTATCTTGGCAGTGGAGGCGCCTTGATTCTCGGGCAGTTGATTAATGCGAAAAGATTCGTTATGATGTCATCAAATTTTCTGAAATTATCTTGCATGATGTCACGACGGGTTACAAGCAATTCATTCAAGGTTAAAGCAGTTGAAGAAGTTTAGGAAGATTCGCCAACCAGAGAATGATGATTGACATGAACAAGTTCAAATCAATATGGGGCCTAATGTTGGAGATATAACCCCGCGGTGTGACCCGCCCAGGAAGGGCCGGATTATATAGTTGGCGACTCAACTTGCGATATCTGAAGAAGGCCCAAGAGGCCATATGATGAGCCCAGAGGGCGGTTTAGGTGGTGACCCGCTGAAGTCCCAAGCCCAGATGGTGGTGTGAGAACCGACGTTTGTAAGCCGCCAGGAGATGACTTGCCTAGAAAGGCAAGATAGTTTAGAACACGTGTCGGTCACATTATGTGATCCGATTGGGACTCTTGTAAGCCCAAGGTCTCGACATGTTTATATAAAGGCGAGACCCTGCGGCAAGTTAGGACAGGAAACAACAGATTGATAGCTAGGTCAAGCATGGTCACTCCCTTGTAATCGAGACTCAAGCAATACAACTAGAAGCAGGACGTAGGCTTTTACCTCATGATGAGGGGCCGAACCTGGGTAAACCTCTGTGTCCTTTGTCCCGTTCAACTCCTTCGAGTTAACCTACGTCGTGATGGCTTCACACCTAAGTCCTTTCACAAGGGCATCTGCCGCGTTAAATCCACGACACATGCCATGTTTGAATGATTTTCGATAACGTCTGTAATACCTCTTTTTAGTGATCCGGTAAAGAAACAGAAAAGTATCCCGCACCTATTTCCTCAGAGGTGAACCTGGGTTATCAAACCCACGAGAGAAGGTTCCCTTGAAGCAATGGTATCTAGCAAGCTTTCGTTAAAGGATCAATTCCAGCTTTTGACCAGATCAATCAAGCAAATAGTGTACAGGAATGAGGTCTTAATGCTTACAACCATGCATTTGTGTTGGGACCAGATATGACCTTAATTTTTGTGATGGAAGTCACCCATCAAGATGTGCTTGTTATGAACCGACATGGAGGATGTGTCTAAATAACTTCTTGACCAGCACGAGTCCAGCATCAAGAATCAGTTGTCCTATAGCAGACCCTATCCGTCGCGCGGGGTTGCCTCGTATAACACCCCTCCTTGTAAGAAGGAATGTTACCAACTATAACACAATGCTCGTGGTAAAACCCGACAACACCTACTCAGAGCCAAGTCCTAGGTATTATTTGGTTGCATTATTTCTTGATGCTTTCTCATGCCATTCCAAGCATGGAAGATTCAAGTTTAGGATTCACTTCAAGCATGGTTCTTTTTCATGGTCTTACTTGCCATTTTCTTACATGCTTTGTTGTGTACTTACTGAGTCTTTGGACTTACCTCTCGTGGGATTTGTTTCAGGTACATCACTGTGCGACTTTGCAAGTACTAGGAAAGTCATAGCTCCCATGGGTGTTCACTCACATTGCACACCCCTTTCATTCACCTAGTCGATCGTGATAATTCTCATACTTAGGTTCATGATTCCTGGTAGCTAGGATCTACCTTTTGTGTATTAACCATGCCTTGGTTTGTTTCCATGATCAATATGTTTACCTATCAAGGTGGGTTGGAGTTGACTAGTCCCCACCCTGCACCCGGGTGTGTTGGAACGTATGTTTTCTTTGTTATGTGTAGCATAACGGTGTTGGAAATATGCCCTAGAGGCAATAATAAAATGGTTATTATTATATTTCCTTGTTCATGATAATTGTCTAGTGTTCATGTTATAATTGTATTAACCGGAAACCGTAATACATGTGTGAATACATAGACCACAACATGTCCCTATTGAGCCTCTAGTTGACTAGCTCGTTGATCAATAGATGGTTATGGTTTCCTGACAATGGACATTAGATTTCATTGATAACGGGATCACATCATTAGGAGAATGATGTGATGGACAAGACCCAATCCTAAGCATAGCACAAGATCGTGTAGTTCGTTTGCTAAGAGCTTTTCTAATGTCAAGTATCATTTCCTTAGACCATAAGAATGTGCAACTCCCGGATACCGTAGGAATGCTTTGGGTGTACCAAACGTCACAACGTAACTGGGTGGCTATAAAGGCACACTACAGGTATCTCCGAAAGTGTCTGTTGAGTTGGCACGAATCGACACTAGGATTTGTCACTCCATATGACAGAGAGGTATCTCTGGGCCCACTCGGTAATGCATCATCATAATGAGCTCAATGTGACTAAGAAGTTAGTCACGGAATCATGCATTATGGAACGAGTAAAGAGACTTGCCAGTAACGAGGTATTGGGATACGAACGATCGAATCTCGGGCAAGTAACATACCGGTTGACAAAGGTAATTGTATACGGGATTGATTGAATCCCCGACATCGTGGTTCATCCGATGAGATCATCGTGGAACATGTGGGAACCAACATGGGTATCCAGATCCCGTTGTTGGTTATTGACCGGAGAGATGTCTCGGTCATGTCTGCATGATTCCCGAACCCGTAGGGTCTACACACTTAAGGTTCGATGACACTAGAGTTGTTATGGGAATTAGTATGTGGTTACCGGATGTTGTTCGGAGTCCCGGATGAGATCTCGGACGTCACGAGGAGTTTCAGAATAGTACCAAGATAAAGATTTATATATATGGAAGTCCTTATTCGGTCGCCGGAAGTGTTCGGGAGTTTATCAGTATTATACCGAGACCACCGAATGGGTTCCGGGGGTCTACCGGGAGGGTCCACCTACCTCGGAGGGCCCTATGGGCTGAATATGGAGGGGAACCAGCCCCTAGGTGGGTTGGACGCCAACCCCCTTAGGGCCCATGCGCCTAGGGTTGGGGGGAACCCTAAAGGGGGCGCCCCCCTTGGTTTGGCGGGCAAGCCTCCCCCCTTGGCCGCCGCCCCCCTCTAGATCCGTCTGGAGGGGGGCGGCCCCCCTCTCCCTTGCCCCTATAAATAGAGGGGAGGTGGGAGGGCTGCCGCACTCTTCCCCTGGCGCAGCCCTCTCCCTCCTCAACACCTCCTCCTCCATAGTAATGCTTGGCGAAGCCCTGCCGGAGAACTGCGAGCTCCACAACCACGCCGTCGTGCTGCCGGAGCTCTCCCTCAACTTCTCCTCTCCCCTTTCTGGATCAAGAAGGAGGAGACGTCCCCAGGCTGTATGTGTGTTAAACACGAAGGCGCCGTCCGTTCGGCGTTAGATCGGATCTTCCGTGATTTGAATCGCCGCGAGTACGACTCCATCATCCTTGTTCTAGTAACGCTTCCGCTTAGCGATCTTCAAAGGTATGAAGATGCACATCCTCTCTCTCTTGTTGCTAGAATCTCCTAGATTGATCTTGGTGATACGTGGGAAAATTTTGAATTATTGCTACGTTCCCCAACAGTGGCATCATGAGCTAGGTCTATGCATAGATTCTATGCACGAGTAGAACACAAGTAGTTGTGGGCGTTGGTTTGTTCAATATGCTTACCGTTACTAGTCTTACCTTGATTTGGCTACATTGTGGGATGAAGCGGCCCGGACCGACCTTACACGTATGCTTACGTGAGACAGGTTCCACCGACTGACATGCACTTGTTGCATAAGGTGGCTAGCGGGCGTCTGTCTCTCCCACTTTAGTTGGATCGGATTCGATGAAACGGGTCCTTATGAAGGGTAAATAGCAATTGGCATATCACCATTATGGCTTATGTGTAGGTAAGAAAAGTTCTTGCTAGAAACCCATAGCAGCCATGTAAAACATGCAACAACAATTAGAGGATGTCTAACTTGTTTTTGCAGGGTATGCTATGTGATATGATATGGCCAAAAGAATGTGATGAATGATATATGTGATGTATCAGATTGATCATGTTCTTGTAATAGGAATCACGACTTGCATGTCGATGAGTATGACAATCGGCAGGAGCCATAGGAGTTGTCTTAATTTATTGTATGACCTGCGTGTCATTGAAAAATGCCATGTAATTACGTTACTTTATTGCTAACCGTTAGCCATAGTAGTAGAAGAAATAGTTGGCGAGAGAACTTCATGAAGACACGATGATGGAGATCATGGTGTCATGCCGGTGACGAAGGTGATCATGCCGCACTTCAAAGATGGAGATCAAAGGCGCAAGATGATATTGGCCATATCATGTCACTTTATGATTTGCATGTGATGTTTGTCATGTTTACATCTTATTTGCTTAGAACGACGATAGCATAAATAAGATGATCCCTCATTAAAATTTCAAGAAAGTGTTCCCCCTAATTGTGCACCGTTTGAAAGTTCGTTGTTTTGATGCACCACGTGATGATCGGGTGTGATAGATTCTAACATTCACATACAACGGGTGTAAGCCAAATTTACACATGCAAAACACTTAGGTTGACTTGACGAGCCTATTATGTACAGACATGGCCTCGGAACACAAGATACCGAAAGGTCGAACATGAGTCGTACAGTAGATACGATCAACATGAAGATGTTCATCGATGATGACTAGTCCGTCTCACGTGATGATCGGACACAGCCTAGTTGACTCGGATCATGTATCACTTAGATGACTAGAGGGATGTCTATCTGAGTGGGAGTTCATTAAATAGTTTGATTAGATGAACTTAATTATCATGAACATAGTCCAAAATATCTTTGCAATATGTTTTGTATGTCGTCTTGCCATGAGCAGATTGTATCCATTGGGCAAATATAGGTTCGATCAAGATTTGCTTTTCTGGAGTACCAAAAGCAAGCATGACGTCGTTATGAACATAAAGGCCCAAGGTATGGAATCCTAGAAAGAGGCTGGATCCAATGGCCCACACTAATGTTGCCCTCAACTTCAACGCGTTCCTAGAGAAAACCAAGCTGAAAGATGATGGTAGAAACTATACGGACTGGGTCCGAAACTTGAGGATCATCCTCATAGCTGCCAAGAAAGCATATGTCCTAGAAGCACCGCTAGGTGAAGCACCCATTTTACCATCAACTCAAGACGTTATGAACGCCTGGCAGTCGCGTAGTGATGATTACTCCCTGGTTCAGTGCGGCATGCTTTACAGCTTAGAACCAGAGCTCCAAAAGCGTTTTGAGCAGCACAGAGCATATGAGATGTTCCAAGAGCTGAAAATAGTTTTCCAAGCTCATGCCCGGGTCGAGAGATATGAAGTCTTCGACAAGTTCTACAGTTGTAAGATGGAGGAAAACAGTTCTGTCAGTGAGCATATACTCACTATGTCCGAGTTACACAACCGTTTGTCTCAGTTGGGAGTTAATCTCCCAGATGACTCGGTCATTGACAGGATCCTCCAGTCACTCCCACCTAGCTACAAGAGCTTTGTGATGAACTACAATATGCAAGGGATGGAGAAGTCCATTCCTGAGTTATATTCAATGCTGAAATCAACGGAGGTGGAAATCAAAAAGAAACATCAAGTGTTGATGGTGAATAAGACCACTAGTTTCAACAAAGGCAAGGGTAAAAAGAACTTCAAGAAGGACGGCAAGGGAGTTGTCGCACCCGGTAAATCAGTTGCCAGGAAGAAGCCAAACAATGGACCCAAGCCCGAGACTCAGTGCTTTTATTATAAGGGAAATGGCCACTGGAAGTGGAACTGCCCCAAGTACTTAGCAGACAAGAAGGCCGGCAACACCAAAGGTATATGTGATATACATGTTATTGATGTGTACCTTACCAGTACTCGTAGTAGCTCCTGGGTATTTGATACCGGTGCGGTTGCTCATATTTGTAACTCAAAACAGGAGTTGCGGAATAAGCGGAGACTAGCGAAGGACGAGGTGACGATGCGTGTCGGGATGGTTCCAAGGTCGATGTGATCGCCGTCGGCACACTGCCTCTACATTTACCTACGGGATTAGTTTTAAACCTCAATAATTGTTATTTAGTGCCAGCTTTGAGCATGAACATTGTATCTGGATCTCGTTTAATGCGAGATGGCTACTCATTTAAATCTGAGAATAATGGTTGTTCTATTTATATGATAGATATGTTTTATGGTCATGCCCCGCTGGTCAATGGTTTATTCTTATTGAATCTCAAACGTGATGTTACACATATTCATAGTGTGAATACCAAAAGATGTAAGGTTAATAATGATAGTCCCACATACTTGTGGCACTGCCACCTTGGTCACATTGGTGTCAAACGCATGAAGAAACTCCATGCAGATGGATTTTTGGAGTCTCTTGATTATGAATCATTTGACACGTGCGAACCATGCCTCATGGGAAAGATGACCAAGACTCTGTTCTCCGGAACAATGGAGCGAGCAACCAACTTGTTGGAAATAATACATATTGATGTGTGTGGTCCAATGAGCGTTGAAGCTCGCGGTGGCTATCATTATGTTCTCACCCTCACTGATGACTTAAGTAGATATGGGTATGTCTACTTGATGAAACACAAGTGTGAGACCTTTGAAAAGTTCAAGGAATTTCAGAGTGAGGTGGATAATTGTGACGCCCCGATTCAATCGTACACTAATCATACACGCAAACGTGTACGATCAAGATCAGGGACTCACGGGAAGATACCACAACACAACTCTACAAATAAAAATAAGTCATACAAGCATCATAATACAAGCCAGGGGCCTCGAGGGCTCGAATACAAGTGCTCGATCATAGACGAGTCAGCGGAAGCAACAATATCTGAGTACAGACATAAGTTAAACAAGTTTGCCTTAAGAAGGCTAGCACAAACTGGGATACAGATCGAAAGAGGCGCAGGCCTCCTGCCTGGGATCCTCCTAAATTACTCCTGGTTGTCGTCAGCGGGCTGCACGTAGTAGTAGGCTCCTCCAGCGTAGTAGGAGTCGTCGTCGATGGTGGCGTCTGGCTCCTGGGCTCCAACATCTGGTTGCGACAACCAGGTAGAAGGGAAGGGGGGAAAGGGGAGAAAAGCAACCGTCAGTACCCATCCAAAGTACTCGCAAGCAAGGAGCTACACTACATATGCATGGGTATATGTGTAAAGGTCCATATCAGTGGACTGAACTGCAGAATGCCAGAATAAGAGGGGGATAACTAATCTTATCGAAGACTACGCTTCTGGCAGCCTCCGTCTTGCAGCATGTAGAATAGAGTAGATTGAAGTCCTCCAGGTAGCAACGCATAGCATAATCCTACCCGGCGATCCTCTCCTCGTCGCCCTGTTAGAGAGCGATCATCGGGTTGAATCTGGCACTTGGAAGGGTGTGTTTTATTAAGTATCCAGTTCTAGTTGTCATAAGGTCAAGGTACAACTCCAAGTCGTCCTGTTACCGAAGATCACGGCTATTCGAATAGATTAACTTCCCTGCAGGGGTGCACCACATAACCCAACACGCTCGATCTCATTTGGCCGGACACACTTTCCTGGGTCATGCCCGGCCTCGGAAGATCAACACGTCGCAGCCCCACCTAGGCACAACAGAGAGGTCAGCCTGCCGGTCTAAATCCTATGCGCGCAGGGGTCTGGGCCCATCGCCCATTGCACACCTGCATGTTGCGAGGGCGGCCGGAAGCAGACCTAGCAACCTCCATTACAAAGGAAGTCACGTTACGCGGTCCAATCCGGCGCGCGTCGCTCCGTCGCTGACGTCAAGAAGGCTTGCCTGGTTGCTCTGGCAAGAAGGAGTCATCTTCGGTGTAGTCGAACACACGGACATCGGCACCGGTCTCACAGTCTACCGGAAAGAAGTAACGAAGGGGGAACACAATAAATAACAGAGCAATCAAATGTAACACAAAGCAAGACGCGGCAATATGCGGTGCTAGGGGTGACCTAACGTGGTATTAGGTGATACCGGCGAAGGGGGGAAACATCCAGGAAAGTATCCTCGGTGTTTCGTGCTTCCGGGCAGAGGAGCCGGAGGGGGAAAGTTGTGAGTTCGATAGGTTAGGGATGTGTGGCGGATGAACGGGCTGCGGTTCTGGATTTGTCTCGTCGTTCTGAGCAACTCTCATGTTGAAAATAATTTAATCCGAGTTTCAGTTTAAAAGATATGATTTTCTAAAGATTTTATTAATTTCTGGAATTTAATTAATTATTTAATTTAATTCGAAAATGGAATAATGACATCAGCATGATGTCATGCTGACGTCAGCAGTCAACAGAGTTGACTGGTCAACCTGACCAGTGGGTCCCACTGGTCAGAGACACATGTTAATTATCCAAATTTAATTTAATCTAATCAGAATTAATTTGGGGTGGGCCCCACTGTCATACTAATTAACTAACCAGGTTAATTAGATAACTAATGTTTAATTAGTTTAGTTAGTCATTTAGTTTAATTAAACAAAATTAATTAAGTTAATTATTTCTCTAATTAATTAATTAATTATTTTTATTTTTATCTTTATAAATATGTTCAGGGGGGTGGGGCCCCTTGTCATTGGCCCAGGGGGCCTAGTGGGTTTGCGGGCGCTGCGCTTGACGCGGGTGCGGGCGCTGGGCGTCGGCGCCCGACTAGGCGAGCGCCCAGATCGACGGGCAGGGGAGTGCCAGCCACGGGCGTGGCGAGGCCGCCGGCGTGGCCGCCGACGCCCACAACGCCGGCCAAGGGAACGAAGGGCGGCGCCACGGGAGGGCGGTGACGGGCGTTCAGCGCGGCAAGGCCGCGGCGAGAGGAGGAGAGCGGGGCGGTCAGAGCACCGGAGTTGGCCGCGGACAAGGCGGCGTCACCGGTGCAGGGGGGTGCAGGAGCGGGGCAAGGTGAACAGCGGCGAGCACGGAGGAGTCGGCGACGGGTGCGGCAAACGGGAGGTGGCCGGGGCGCGCGGGGCTGGTGCAGCCCCGAGCGGCGAGCAGGGGAGGAGACGAGCACGGGGCGAGGGAGAGAGAGGAGGGGCGCAGAGGCCGTGGCCTCACCGGAGTCGTAGGGTCTAGGCAGTGGGGGTTGAGGAGGAGGACGGAGACGACAGCGTCGAGGAGGCAGTCTAGCGACGCAGTCCTCGTGCGACGGGGGCGAGGTAGCTCCGGGCGGGGTCCCGCGTCAGCGTGGTCGTGGACGGGTGGCGAGGGAGGCTAGATCCGCGACAGGGCCCCCGGGATCCATCCCCTCTCCGGCAAGGAGGCGTCTTGGCGATGGCGGAGCGGTGCTGGCGACAGGCGCCAGGGGCGGCGGGGTCTGGCAAGGGGGCGCCGTTGCGTCCCGATCTAGTTCGGGGGGGAGCGAGAGGAACGAGGGTGAGGGGAGAGTGGGGATCGATGCTTTGGGGAGTGGGTGCACTGGGGGTTAGGGTTTCGGGGTAGTGGGGGATAAGGTGGGATGGGGTGGGCCGGCCCTAGTCGGCCTGGTGACCAGCTGGGCTGGTTGGCCCAGTGGGAGGGGGGCTCCTTTTCTTTTTTGTTAGTTTTCTATTTTTTGTTTTTCCTTTTCTTTTCTTCTTTTCATCTCATTTCTTTTTTGTTTTAATTTATTTTAAAGTATTTAGGCATTCTGTAAAAGCGTGGTTTCTTCACCATAAATAACTAAGCATTAATTGGCACACTCCGAACATTTTAATTTTAATGTTTGAAAACTTTTATAGTTTGCCTCGATTTTAAATTTGAAATTTGAATCGTTTTTGAACCATCGCGAGATTAACAACAGTAACCGAGGTGACGTGGCATCATTAGCGTGGAATTACTGTAGCCTAAATATCCGGGCGTCACAATTCTCCTCCACTACAAGAAATCTCGTCCCGAGATTTAAGCGGTGGAGTAAGGGGGGAAAAGGTGTTGGTAGCGAAAAACCTAACGAGTCTTCTCGGTCTTGGCTGCCCTTTCGAAGAGGTTGATCCTTTTCGTTGATGTATTCATTTTTCTGCTTTAGGTCATCATGATGAAGTGGCCATCCTTCCTTCGGAGTCTTTATCATACTAACGAGAGATTAAGGGGGTATACCGGAAGAATGGACCTCTGAAGGGTAGACTATCTGGTAGACAATAACGAGGAAGGTGGCGGAAAGTAACTCTCGAATTGAAATTTAAGACAATATCGAGAGCAAAGTAAGAAGGTGCAAAATAGAAGTTTCAAGCGCATAGGCAATCGTTCGTTGCCTGAAGCGAAGTGTGAAAGGGGTTCAGAGCAATGGGAATAAGTATTGCGCCTGATACCAGATTGATGATCTCACCGGAAGGTGGCTCGTGAATTACACACAAAGCCACGCATGAGGAATAACTTTGGGAACAGGGGGTGTACAGGAGAGTCAGGTTTCGATCCTGAGGAACTGTGGGTTATGGGCCCACCAAGTGGGTTAAAAGCAGGAAGGGCGGAGACGTCTTGCGTGATCATGCAAGCAAGGTATGTCAGAGGATAGCCTGACGATTATGTCGGCAACAACGTCGATACCAAGGGCGAGGGACGAAGAGAACCATTTTCTTGCTCGTTAGGACGAGGCGGACCAATAGGCAAAGTTCTCGTCCATCGATGGTTACCAGAATGTCATCAACAATAGTAACAAGGTCTTACTGATAGAGTTGTACACTGAGGTGTTTACATAAGCAGGAGAATATTATTGCTTAGATCATAAAGATCAGAAGAAACGTTAAACCAACCAATGGAAAGGGAAATACAATTATCAGATTAAACAGAAAATGGAAAGGAAAATGTGTTTAAACACATAATTCAAGTGTATATCCTTCCCAAGGACAAGCAGAGCATGATATCCATGACAGGATATAATGTAGAAAACTCTTTAGGTAGGGGAGAAAATTTTCATGACATTACCCATACATCGGTGTTTGGATAATTGATCAAGAAACATTTAGCATTGGGCTTTAAATGTTCTTGATGAAAATCAGAGAACCACAAACATGCTTCGAGATAGCATTGTCATGGTCTTCAAGCAAAGGTCGGACTTGGATAGATAAAGGATTCATCAGTAACAACTTATAGAATAAGTCTTACAATTTCCTCATTGAAGAATGGTTAACCTTGTTAAAAAGGAAACCATAACAGCAGGTCCTCCGGCCAGGTGTGCTAGGCCTGACATCACCTTATCGGTTCATATAAGGACCAATGTTATGACTCTTGGAAAATATCTGAACCATCATATTTGACCGAGTTTCAGATCTGGTTGGGGTCATGATACCTCAGACTCAGGATGCCTAAGAAGGAAGGGGTGCAACACAACTCAACGAGACAGACATTGTAAGATTCTCGGGAAATGTACTATGCAAGTGAGTTACAAAGCAGGAGTTCATCCTTAAATCAAGGGGAGGGTGACGAGGTGGCTGATGGGCTCAGCGACAATTCATTGAGATTTACAAAAAGGTGGATTTCCACAATTATGTGAACAAGGAGATAACATTTGTCATATCCAATGATATGATGATGTATGCTCACAAAAAAAAACATACACAATTAAACATTGGTTGAAAGGTGCACCCGATATATGGGGTTAGGTAGCAAGATCAATGTTAGAAGGGTGATTCGATAACCAATAGTCTAAAGCTATCAAGCATTAACTTCAAGCAATAGGGTTGCTAGATGTTTTGGAATTACACATCACAGTTAAATGGCTGGTATCTCGGTTAGAAACAACACGGGGACCAAAATATGAACGGAGATGGCGAGAAGTATTACTATGCCAAGAATTCTTAAGAGGTGGTGAAATTCTCACGACATTCCTGACATAAAAGATGGTAATACTCCAAGGTAAAGAAGAACAAATGCTTGATAGCAAGGAACTCAAGGTATAACACAAAACACAAACAAGTTTGTGTTGAACGAAAGACAATAAAGTGGTTGATGATAACACAAATCCTCGAGGGAAAGGATGGTATTTCTTATCATGAATTCAATTGATATCCTGGAAGAGCTCAAAATGTTGATGATATCACGACACATTTGTCGAGAGATTTTATGAAGATGTAATCAATCAGCAACGACATCAGGTCAAAAAGAATGATGAAGTGAAAGGTTTTTGGAACCATGGGTACGACACACACTCGGAATCAAGCTTGTTGTTCAAGGCAAAATGATATGACAAGGAAAGTTGACGTAAGCTTAGCTCATCGTTGAAAATTGTGCTTCGAGAAGAAGGACCAGGTAGCACAGTTAAAAGTTGCACGATAATGATATAGCCGATCAGGCTATGAATGACTTGAAGGATTAATAAGCTCATAAGCAACAAAGATTACTTAGGGTTATTGAATCGGAGTGCGGAATTGATTCACTTATCGGTGTCCTTGAGTGTCTAACAACTCAGAACCCAGGGGAAATTGAAATCGATGTGAAATAATACTTGAAGAAGAACTCATAAGAAGTAATGTGGTTATGTCATATTATCGAGATACCATGGTGTAATACTCAACGGTAGAGCAGAGTAGACGGCGGACACGTGAAATGATCTGCAGAAGACAAGTACTTCAGCTTGTCTGAGAAATGGAATCAAAGGAGAACAATCATGGTCGGAACCATGGTTGCAAAGGACCAAACATGGATACTAGATGAACCTATATCAAGAAAATAGTTATTATTACAAGAAGTTTCCATGATAGGATCTACATCGTGTCCATGGGCATGAACACCAGTTCAAGGTCGACTCCCACTTCTTCAATGCATAACCTTTCACTCACTTCTCGCCTTTGACAAAGTTGTAGTGTTGAAATTTTATCTGGCATAACATCAGTAGATTATGACCCGTAGTAGTTTCTGGGTTCACAAGATTAGAAAAGGCATAGGATCAACCCATCAGGGCCTCTTAGGAACATATACCACAAACTTCAGAAGTAGATAACACAAGCTCGAAAGCAGAGCATGTTCGACAAGGCAGAGGATACAACTTACCAAAGGCAATATGTACCCGAGAAAAGACTCACAAAGTTATTGGATACGAAGGACGTTGTCGGATGAAATCCATAAAGGATCTGGTGGTCCACAAGGGATCTGATGTGAGCATCGGTACTCAACCAGAAGGAGAAATAATGCAAGGGGATCGGATTATAGAAACAACTGACTAACTCAAAGTTCAATTGCACAAGAATTATGAATTCCCAGTCAAGGGATCAGAAGCAACGTCTAATTAGGGATGGATAAGTTGAATAGTCTTAGGGGTACATTCGACGACCATCTGATTGGTCGAGAACCAGCTCGAGCAAAAAAATGACGGCTGAGCCAGAAAGATAATTCATAAGCATCATTTGATGATTGCGGGCATTCACAATGTATTGAATCAACGGACTCAAAATGATAAAGACAAAGGATGCCAACGAAGATGACAAGATATATGGAATTAACCATATTGCGGGAAGGTAAGAACTTCAGTAGCAATAAGGTGCTTAGGGTTTTTAGAAGGTCGAATAGCATTTCGAAGAATTTTGTGAATTACATGGATTAACTGAGGATGAGCGGATACTCGGTAAGTGCAAGAAATTATTCGTAGGGTGTATTCATGTGGTAAGAACTGCAAGGCAGTAAGCTCAATGGATTTTCAGAGCAACGGAGAGCAGTTCAGGGCATCTTGTAATATCAAGATCCATAGGATTGAATGTAAGAATGGCACGTGTATATAGTTATCCATAAGGATATAACAATGGTAGGGGGTTCGTAAGGTCGGTGGGCATAAGTGTCTCAGGAGAACATCGTAGAGTATCTTCGAAATCTTCTGGTGCACTAAGCAATCATCTGGAGTGAGGGCTCTCTGGGAGGAAGTAATTACGAGAACTTAGAGTCGGCGTTAGTTAAATCATTTAACCCGAATAGAGGAGAGATCAGAGTCCCAGAGTAAAGGTCGAGGAGTAAAAGATCCTAATACCACCTAATGGCGACGTGGGCCCGTAAGCCACACAGCCAAGTTAGTAAAATAGTTTTCGGCTTCTAGACTCAACTTCGGCAAATGAGTTGGAAAGGGGGATTCCTACAGGCAGTCGGCTCTGATACCAACTTGTGACGCCCCGATTCAATCATACACTAATCATACACGCAAACGTGTCCGATCAATATCAGGAACTCATGGGAAGATATCACAACACAACTCTACAAATAAAAATAAGTCATACAAGCATCATAATACAAGCCAGGGGCCTCGAGGGCTCGAATACAAGTGCTCGATCATAGACGAGTCAGCGGAAGCAACAATATCTGAGTACAGACATAAGTTAAACAAGTTTGCCTTAAGAAGGCTAGCACAAACTGGGATACAGATCGAAAGAGGCGCAGGCCTCCTGCCTGGGATCCTCCTAAACTACTCCTGGTCGTCGTCAGCGGGCTGCACGTAGTAGTAGGATCCTCCGGCGTAGTGGGAGTCGTCGTTGATGGTGGCGTCTGGCTCCTGGGCTCCAACATCTGGTTGCGACAACCAGGTAGAAGGAAGGGGGGAAAGGGGAGAAAAGCAACCGTGAGTACCCATCCAAAGTACTCGCAAGCAAGGAGCTACACTACATATGCATGGGTATATGTGTAAAGGGCCATATCAGTAGACTGAACTGCAGAATGCCAGAACAAGAGGGGGATAACTAATCCTATCGAAGACTACGCTTCTGGCAGCCTCCGTCTTGCAGCATGTAGAAGAGAGTAGATTGAAGTCCTCCAGGTAGCAACGCATAGCATAATCCTACCCGGCGATCCTCTCCTCGTCGCCCTGTTAGAGAGCGATCATCGGGTTGTATCTGGCACTTGGAAGGGTGAGTTTTATTAAGTATCTGGTTCTAGTTGTCATAAGGTCAAGGTACAACTCCAAGTCGTCTTGTTACCGAAGATCACGGCTATTCGAATAGATTAACTTCCCTGCAGGGGTGCACCACATAACCCAACACGCTCGATCTCATTTGGCCAGACACACTTTCCTGGGTCATGCCCGGCCTCGGAAGATCAACACGTCGCAGCCCCACCTAGGCACAACAGAGAGGTCAGCCCGCCGGTCTAAATCCTATGTGCGCAGGGGTCTGGGCCCATCGCCCATTGCACACCTGCACGTTGCGAGGGCGGCCGAAAGCAGACCTAGCAACCTCCATTACAAAGGAAGTCACGTTACGCGGTCCAATCCGGCGCGCGCCGCTCCATCGCTGACGTCAAGAAGGCTTCGGCTGATACCACGACGTCGAGTGCCCATAACTGTTCCCGCGTAGTTGGTTAGTGTGTATAGGCCAGTAGCCAGACTCGGATCAAATACCAAGATCTCATTAAGCGTGTTAAGTATCCGCGAACGCCGAACAGGGCCATGCCCACCTGTCTCCTAGGTGGTCTCAACCTGCCCTGTCGCTCCGCCACAAAGTAACAGTCGGGGGCCGTCGGGAACCCAGGCCCACCTCTACCGGGATGGAGCCACCTGTCCTTTCAGCCCCCTCATCAGAATCACTTGCGGGTACTCATCGAGCTGACCCGACTTTAGTCACCATCTGTAGTATGTATATATGTATAGTATATACCCGTGATCACCTCCCGAGTGATCACGGCCCAATAGTATAGCAAGGCAGACTGACAAGGATGTAGGGCCAATGATGATAAACTAGCATCCTATACTAAGCATTTAGGATTGCGGGTATGGTATCAATGACTGTAGCAACAATGGCAAGCTATGCATCAGAATAGGATTAACGGAAAGCAGTAACATGCTACACTACTCTAATGCAGGCAGTATAGAGAAGAATAGGCGATATCTGGTGATCAAGGGGGGGCCTTGCCTGGTTGCTCTGGCAAGAAGGAGTCATCTTCGGTGTAGTCGAACACACGGACATCGGCACCGGTCTCACAGTCTACCGGAAAGAAGTAACGAAGGGGGAACACAATAAATAACAGAGCAATCAAATGTAACACAAAGCAAGACGCGGCAATATGCCGTGCTAGGGGTGACCTAACGTGGTATTAGGTGATACCGGCGAAGGGGGAAACATCCGGGAAAGTATCCCCGGTGTTTCATGCTTCCGGGCAGAGGAGCCGGAGGGGGAAAGTTGCGAGTTCGATAGGTTAGGGATGTGTGGCGGACGAACGGGCTGCGTTTCTGGATTCGTCTCGTCGTTCTGAGCAACTCTCGTGTTGAAAATAATTTAATCCGAGTTACAGTTTAAAAGATATGATTTTCTAAAGATTTTATTAATTTCTGGAATTTAATTAATTATTTAATTTAATTCGAAAATGGAATAATGACATCAGCATGATGTCATGCTGACGTCAGCAGTCAACAGAGTTGACTGGTCAACCTGACCAGTGGGTCCCACTGGTCAGAGACACATGTTAATTATCCAAATTTAATTTAATCTAATCAGAATTAATTTGGGGTGGGCCCCACTGTCATACTAATTAACTAACCAGGTTAATTAGATAACTAATGTTTAATTAGTTTAGTTAGTCGTTTAGTTTAATTAAACAAAATTAATTAAGTTAATTATTTCTCTAATTAATTAATTTATTTATTTATTTTTATCTTTATAAATACGTTCAGGGGGTGGGGGCCCCTTGTCATTGGCCCAGGGGGCCTAGTGGGTTTGCGGGCGCTGCAGTTGACGCGGGTGTGGGCGCTGGGCGTCGACGCCCGACTCGGCAGCGCCCAGATCGACAGGCAGGGGGGCGCCAGCCACGGGCGTGGCGAGGCCGCCGGCGTGGCCGCCGGCGCCCACAACGCCGGCCAAGGGAACGGATGGCGGCGCCACGAGAGGGCGGTGACGGGCGTTCAGCGCGGCAAGGCCGCGCGCGAGAGGAGGAGAGCGGGGCGGTCAGAGCACCGGAGTTGGCCGCGGACAAGGCGGCGTCACCGGTGCAGGGGGGTGCAGGAGCGGGGCAAGGTGAACGGCGGCGAGCACGGAGGAGTCAGCGACGGGTGCGGCAAACGGGAGGTGGCCGGGGCGCGCGGGGCTGGCGCGGCCCCGAGCGGCGAGCAGGGAAGGAGACGAGCACGGGGCGAGGGAGCGAGAGGAGGGGCGCAGAGGCCGTGGCCTCACCGGAGTCGTAGGGTCTAGGCAGTGGGGGTTGAGGAGGAGGACGGAGACGACGGCGTCGAGGAGGCAGTCCGGCGACGCAGTCCTCGTGCGACGGGGGTGAGGTAGCTCCGGGCGGGGTCCCGCGTCAGCGTGGTCATGGACGGGTGGCGAGGGAGGCCGGATCCGCGACAGGGCCCCCGGGATCCATCCCCTCTCCGGCAAGGAGGCGGCTTGGCGATGGCGGAGCGGTGCTGGCGACGGGCACCAGGGGCGGCGGGGTGTGGCAAGGGGGCGCCGTTGCGTCCCGATCTAGTTCGGGGGGGGATTGAGAGGAACGAGGGTGAGGGGAGAGTGGGGATCGATGCGTTGGGGAGTGGGTGCACTGGGGGTTAGGGTTTCGGGGTAGTGGGGGATAAGGTGGGATGGGGTGGGCCGGCCTAGTCGGCCTGGTGACCAGCTGGGCTGGTTGGCCCAGTGGGAGGGGGGGCTCCTTTTCTTTTTTGTTAGTTTTCTGTTTTTTGTTTTTCCTTTTCTTTTCTTCTTTTCATCTCATTTCTTTTCTATTTTAATTTATTTTAAAGTATTTAGGCATTCTGTAAAAGCGTGGTTTCTTCACCATAAATACCTAAGCATTAATTGGCACACTCCGAACATTTTAATTTTAATGTTTGAAAACTTTTATAGTTTGCCTCGGTTTTTAATTTGAAATTTGAATCGTTTTTGAACCATCGCGAGATTAACAACAGTAACCGAGGTGACGTGGCATCATTAGCGTGGAATTACTGTAGCCTACATATCCGGGCATCACAATAATCAACGTGACATAAAAATAAAGTTCTTACGATCAGATCATGGAGGAGAATATTTGAGTCGCGAGTTTGGTACACACTTAAGGAAATGTGGAATTGTTTCACAACTCACGCCGCCTGGAACACCTCAGCGTATTGGTGTGTCCGAACATCGTAATCGCACTCTATTGGATATGGTGTGATCTATGATGTCTCTTACCGATTTACCGCTATCATTTTGGGGCTATGCTTTAGAGACAGCCACATTGATACGTCTCCAACGTATCTATAATTTTTGATTGTTCCATGCTATTATATTAACCCTTTTGGATGTTTATGGGCTTTATTTTACACCTTTATATCATTTTTGGGACTAACCTACTAACCGGAGGCCCAGCCCGTATTGCTGTTTTTTGCCTATTTCAGTATTTCGAAGAAAAGGAATATCAAACGAAGTCCAAAAGGAATGAAACCTTCGGAGGCGTGATTTTTGGAACAAATGTGATCCAGAGGAATTGGAGTGCAAGTCAAGAAGCAGCCGAGGCGGCCACGAGATAGGAGGGCGCCCCCCCATAGGGTGCGCCCCCTGTCTCGTGGGCCCCTCGGGCGGCCACCGACGTACTTCTTCCTCCTATATAAGCCTACGTACCCCGAAAACATCCAGAGAGCACCCGAAACACAATTTCCACCGCCGTAACCTTCTGTATCCGTGAGATCCCATCTTGGAGCCGTCACTGGCGCTCTGCCGGAGGGGGAATCGACCACGGAGGGCTTCTACATCAACACCATAGCCCTTGCGATGAGTTGTGAGTAGTTTACCACAGACCTACGGGTCCATAGTTATTAGCTAGATGGCTTCTTCTCTCTTTTTGGATCTCAATACAATGTTCTCCCCCTCTCTTGTGGAGATCTATTCGATGTAATCTCTTTTTGCGGTGTGTTTGCCGAGATCCGATGAATTGTGGGTTTATGATCAAGTTTATCTATGAATAATATTTGAATCTTCTCTGAATTCTTTTATGTATGATTGAGTTATCTTTGCAAGTCTCTTCGAATTATTAGTTTGGTTTGGCCTACTAGATTGATCTTTCTTGTCATGGGAGAAGTGCTTAGCTTTGGGTTCAATCTTGCGGTGTCCTTACCCAGTGACAGAAAGGGTTGCAAGGCAGGTATTGTATTGTTGCCATCGAGGATAAAAAGATGGGGTTTATATCATATTGCATGAGTTTATCCCTGTACATCATGTCATCTTGCTTAAGGCGTTACTCTGTTCTTATGAACTTAATACTCTAGATGCAGGCAGGAGTCGGTCGATGTGTGGAGTAATAGTAGTAGATGTAGGCAGGAGTCGGTCTACTTGTTGCGGACGTGATGCCTATATACATGATCATGCCTAGATAATCTCATAATTATTCGCTTTTCTATCATTTGCTCGACAGTAATTTGTTCACCCACTGTAATACTTATGCTATCTCGAGAGAAGCCTCTAGTGAAACCTATGGCCCCCGGGTCTATCTCCTATCATATTTGCTTCCAATCTACTTTTATTTGCATCTTTACTTTTTGCATCTATATTATAAAATACCAAAAATATATTTATCTTATCATACTATCTCTATTAGATCTCACTTTCGCAAGTGGCCGTGAAGGGATTGACAACCCCTTTATTGCGTTGGTTGCGAGTTCTTTGTTTGTTTGTGTAGGTGCGTGGGACTTTTGAGGAGCCTCCTACTGGATTGATACCTTGGTTCTCAAAAACTGAGGGAAATACTTACGCTACTCTGCTGCATCACCCTTTCCTCTTCAAGGAAAACCAACGCAAGCTCAAGACGTAGCAAGAAGGATTTCTGGCGCCGTTGCCGGGGAGGTCTTCGCTCAAGTCAAGACAAACCAAGTACCCATCACCAACCTATCTCCCTCGTGCATTTACATTATTTTCCATTTGCCTCTCGTTTTCCTCCCCCCCACTTCACCATTGCCGTTTTATTCGCCCTCTCTTTCCCAATCTCCTCCTCTCTCTTTTGCTTGCCTTTTTCTGTTTGCTTGTGTGTTGGATTACTTGTTGCCATGGCACAAGATAATACCAAATTGTGTGATTTCTCGAATACCAATAATAATGATTTCCTTAGTACTCCAATTGCTCCTCTTAATGATGTTGAGTCTTGTGAAATCAATGCTGCTTTGCTGAATCTTGTTATGAAAGATCAATTCGCCGGCCTTCCTAGTGAAGATGTCGCTTCTTATCTAAACAACTTTGTTAATTTGTGTGATATGCAAAAGAAGAAAGATATAGATAACAATATTGTTAAATTGAATTTATTTCCGTTTTCACTTAGAGATCGTGCTAAAGTTTGGTTTTCATCCTTGCCTAAAAATAGTATTGATTCTTAGAACAAGTGCAAAGATGCTTTTATCTCTAAGTATTTTCCTCCCGCTAAGATTATCACTCTTAGGAACGATATTATGAATTTTAAACAACTTGATCATGAGCATGTTGCCCAATCTTGGGAAAGAATGAAATTGAGGATTCGCAATTGCCCTACTCATGGTTTGAATTTATGGATGATCATACAAAATGTTTATGCCGGTTTGAACTTTGCTTTTAGAAATCTCTTAGATTCGGCCGCGGGAGGCACGTTTATGGAAATCACATTAGGAGATGCTACAAAACTTCTTGATAGCGGGAGGCACGTTTATGGAAATCACGTTAGGAGATGCTACAAAACTTCTTGATAATATTATGGCTAATTATTCTCAATGGCACACCGAAAGATCTTCTAGTAAAAAAGTGTACGCTATAGAAGAAATCAATGTTTTGAGTGGAAAGATGGATGAACTTATGAAATTGTTTGCTACTAAAAATACTCCTCTTGATCCCAATGATATGACTTTGTCTACTTTTATTGAGAATAATAATGAATCTATGGATGTGAATTTTGTTGGTAGGAATAGTTTTGGAAACAATGCTTATAGAGGAAACTTTAATGCTAGACCGTTCCCTAGTAATTCCTCTAATAATTATGGAAATTCCTACAATAATTCTGATGGTAATTTTAATAAGATGCCCTCTGATTTTGAGAATAGTGTGAAAGAATTTATGATCTCTCAAAAGAATTTTAATGCTTTGCTTGAAGAAAAATTGCTCAAAGTTGATGATTTGGCTAGGAACGTTGATAGACTTTCACTTGATGTTGATTCTCTTAAACTTAGATCTTCTTCTCCTAAGCATGATATCAATGAGTCTCTCAAAGTAATGAGAATTTCCATTGATGAGTGTAAGGAAAGAACCGCTAGATTGTGTGCTAAAAAGATAGCTTTATAAAAGCGTGTTCTTCTAGTTTCCATGAAAATAATGATGAGGATCTTAAAGTTATTGATGCATCTCCTATTAGATCTATGTTTTGCAATATGAATCTTGATAATTATGAGACTGATTATGAGTCAACTTTACCTAGAAGGCGTCCCAAAAATTCGGAGTTTTTAGATCTTGATGCCAAATTTGGTAAAAGTGGGATTGGAGAGGTCATGACTTTAAATAGTATTGAACCCACTATCTCAGATTTCAAGGAATTTGATTATGATAATTGTTCTTTAGAAGGTTATATTTCCTTGTTGCAATCCGTTGTTAATTATCCTCATGCTTGTTGTCAAAATAAAGCTTTTACCACAAATATCGTTGATGCCTTGTTGCAATCTTATGATGAAAAACTTAATTTGGAAGTTTCTATACCTAGAAAACTTAATGATGAGTGGGAACCTACTATAAAGATTAGAATTAAATATCGTGAGTGTTTTTCTTTTTGTGATTTGGGCGCTAGCGTTTCCACGATTCCGAAAACTTTATGTGATATTGTAGGTTTCCATGATCTTGATGATTGCTCTTTAAATTTGCACCTTGCGGATTCCACCATTAAAAAGCCAATGGGAAGAATCAATGATGTTATCATTGTTGCAAATAGAAATTTAGTGTCCGTAGATTTTATCGTTCTTGATATAGATTGCAATCTTTCTTGCCCTATTATTCTTGGTAGACCTTTCCTTAGAACGATTGGCACGATTATTGATATGAAGGAAGGGAATATTAGATTCCAATTTCCATTAAAGAAAGGCATGGAGCACTTTCTAAGAAACAAAGTCAAATTACCTTATGAATCTATCATGCGTGCTACTTATGAATCAAGTGCCAAAGATGGCACTACTTAGATCTATCTTCGCTTTTATGCCTAGCTAGGGGCGTTAAATGATAGCGCTAGTTGGGAGGCAACCCAATTTTTCTTTATGTTTTTTGTTTTTATTTCTGTTTAGATATAAATCTTGCATCTACTTTCTGTTTATATGTGTTTTTGTCTTTTAATTAGTGTTTATGCCAAGTAGAACCTATAGGATAAACTATGATGATAGTTGATTTGCTTCTGCTGAAAAACAGAAACTTTGCGCTCACGAGAAAAAATTCAATACATCACAGAAACGTGCCTTTGCATTGATTCTTTTTGCTGCTGATCAATAAACAAATTGTCCATTACGTCCTATTTTGGTAGGATGTTTAGAGTTCCAAAAGTTTGCGTTAGTTACAGATTGCTACAGACTGTTCTGTTTTTGACAGATTCTGTTTTTCGTGTGTTGTTTGCTTATTTTGATGCTTCTATGGCTAGTAAAATAGTTTATAAACCATAGATAAGTTGGAATACAGTAGGTTTAACACCAAAATAAATAAATAATGAGTTCATTACAGTAACTTATGTGGTGGTTTTGTTTTCTTTCACTAACGGAGCTTATAAGATTTCCTGTTGAGTTTTGTGTTGTGAAGTTTTCAAGTTTTGGGTAAAGCTTTTATGGACTATGGAATAAGGAGTGGCAAGAGCCTAAGCTTGGGGATGCCCAAGGCACCCCAAGATATTCAATAATAGCCAAAAGCCTAAGCTTGGGGATGCCCCGGGAAGGCATCCCCTCTTTCGTCTTCGTTCATTGGTAACTTTACTTTGAGCTATATTTTTATTCGCCACATGATATGTGTTTTGCTTGGAGCATCGTGTATTATATTAGTCTTTGCTTTTTAGTTTACCACAATCATCCTTGCTGTACACACCTTTTGGGAGAAGCCTACTTGATTAGAATTTTCTAGAATACTCTATGTGCTTCACTTATTTCTTTTGAGTTTGATAGTTTTTGCTCTAGTGCTTCACTTATATCTTTTAGAGCACGGTGGTGTCTTAATTTTGAAGAAATTACTAGTCTCTCATGCTTCACTTATATTATTTTGAGAGTCTTTTAGAGCAGCATGGTATTTGCTTTGGTCACAAAGTTGGTCCTAGAATGATGAGCATCCAAGATGGGTATAATAAAAACTATCATAGAAAAAGAATTGGATGCTATGATCAATATGATGCTTGATAATTGTTTTGAGATATGGAGGTAGTGATATTAGAGTCATGCTAGTTGAGGTGATTATGAAAAATACTTGTGTTAAGGGTTGTGATTCCCGTAGCATGCACGTATGGTGAACCGCTTTGTGATGAAGTTGGAGCACAATTTTATATATTGAGTGTCTTCCTTATGAGTGGCGGTCGGGGACGAGCGATGGTCTTTTCCTACCAATCTATCCCCCTAGGAGCATGCGCGTAGTGCATTGGTTTTTGATGACTTCTAGATTTTTGCAACAAGTATATGAGTTCTTTTGACTAATGTTGGGTCCATGGATTATACGCACCTCACCTTTCCATCATTGCTAGCCTCTCTTGTGCCGCGCAACTTTCGCCGGTACCATACACCCACCATATACCTTCCTCAAAGCAGCCACCATACCTACCTATGGTGGCATTTCCATAGCCATTCCGAGATATATTGCCATGCAAATTTCCACCGTTCTGTTCATATGACACGCATTACTTTTCTCATATTGCTCTTTGCATGATCATGTAGTTGACATTGTATTTGTGGCAAGGCCACCTTCATAATTTTCATACATGTCGCTCTTGATTCATTGCATATCCCGGTACACCGCCGGAGGCATTCATATAGAGTCATATCTTGTTCTAGCTTTGATTTGTAATTCTTGAGTTGTAAATCCATAAAAGTGTGATGATCTTCATTATTAGAGCATTGTCCTAGTGAGCAAAGGATGATGAAGACTATGACTCCCCCACAAGTCGGGATGAGACTTTGGACTTTACAAAAAGAGAAAAAAGAGAAAGGCCAAAAAGAAAAAAAAGAGGCCAAAGAAAAAAAAGAAATAAAAAAATAAAATGAGAGAAAAAGAGAGAAGGGACAATGCTACATCTCTTTTTCCATACTTGTGCTTCAAAGTAGCACCATGATCTTCATGATAGAGAGTCTCCTATGTTGTCACTTTCATATACTAGTGGGAATTTTTCATTATAGAACTTGGCTTGTATATTCCAATGATGGGCTTCCTCAAAAGTGCCCTAGGTCTTCGTGAACAAGCAAGTTGGATGCACAACCACTTAGCTTCTTTTGTTGAGCTTTCATATATTTGTAGCTCTAGTGCATCCGTTGCATGGCAATCCCTACTCACTCACATTGATATCTATTAATGGGCATCTCCATAGCCTGTTGATACGCCTAGTTGATGTGAGACTATCTTCTCCTTTTTTGTCTTCTCCACAACCACCATTCTATTCCACATATAGTGCTATGTCCATGGCTCACGCTCATGTATTGCGTGAAAGTTGAAAGAGTTTGAGATTATTAAAGTATGAAACAATTGCTTGGCTTGTCATCGGGGTTGTGCATGATTAAATACTTTGTGTAATGAAGATAGAGCAACAGCCAGACTATATGATTTTGTAGGGATAACTTTCTTTGGCCATGTTATTTTGAGAAGACATGATTACTTTGATTAGTATGCTTGAAGTATCACCATTTTCATGTTAATATGAACTTTTATTTTGTATCATTTGGATCTGAACATTCATGCCACAATAAAGAAAATTACATTGAGAATTATGCTAGGTAGCATTCCACATCAAAAATTTCTTTTTATCATTTATCTACTCGAGGACGAGCAGGAATTAAGCTTGGGGATGCTTGATACGTCTCCAACGTATCTATAATTTTTGATTTTTCCATGCTATTATATTACCCATTTTGGATGTTTATGGGCTTTATTTTAAACCTTTATATCATTTTTTGGACTAACCTACTAACCGGAGGCCCAGCTCGTATTGCTGCTTTTTTTGCCTATTTCAGTATTTCGAAGAAAAGGAATATCAAACGGAGTCCAAACGGAATGAAACCTTCGGAGGCGTGATTTTTGAAACAAATGTGATCCAGAGGACTTGGAGTACAAGTCAAGAAGCAGCCGAGGCGGCCACGAGATAGGAGGGCGCCCCCCCTATAGGGTGCGCCCCCTGTCTCGTGGGCCCCTCGGGCGGCCACCGATGTACTTCTTCCTCCGATATAAGCCTACGTACCCCGAAAACATCCAGGGAGCACCCGAAACACAATTTCGACCGTTGTAACCTTCTGTATCCGCGAGATCCCATCTTGGAGCCTTCGTCGGCGCTCTGTCGGAGGGGGAATCGACCATAGAGGGCTTCTACATCAACACCATAGCCCTTCCGATGAGTTGTGAGTAGTTTACCACAGACCTACGGGTCCATAGTTATTAGCTAGATGTCTTATTCTCTCTTTTTGGATCTCAATACAATGTTCTCCCCCTCTCTTGTGGAGATCTATTCGATGTAATCTCTTTTTGCGGTGTTTTTGCCGAGATCCGATGAATTGTGGGTTTATGATCAAGTTTATCTATGAATAATATTTGAATCTTCTCTGAATTCTTTTATGTATGATTGAGTTATCTTTGCAACTCTCTTCAAATTATTAGTTTGGTTTGGCCTACTAGATTGATCTTTCTTGCCATGGGAGAAGTGCTTAGCTTTGGGTTCAATCTTGCGGTGTCCTTACCCAGTGACAGAAAGGGTTGCAAGGCACGTATTGTATTGTTGCCATCGAGGATAAAAAGATGGGGTTTATATCATATTGCATGAGTTTATCCCTCTACATCATGTCATCTTGCTTAAGGTGTTTCTCTGTTCTTATGAACTTAATACTCTAGATGCAGGCAGGAGTCAGTCGATGTGTGGAGTAATAGTAGTAGATGCAGGAAGGAGTTGATCTACTTGTTGCAGACGTGATGCCTATATACATGATCATGCCTAGATAATCTCATAAT
Organism: Triticum dicoccoides; assembly: GCF_002162155.2. NCBI lineage: Eukaryota > Viridiplantae > Streptophyta > Magnoliopsida > Poales > Poaceae > Triticum > Triticum dicoccoides. The sequence continues at coordinate 113,531,755 of NC_041385.1, read as the reverse complement.
TATTCGCTTTTCTAACAATTGCTCGACAGTAATTTGTTCACCCACCGTAATACTTATGCTATCTCGAGAGAAGCCTCTAGTGAAACCTATGGCCCCCGGGTCTATCTCCTATCATATTTGCTTCCAATCTACTTTTATTTGTATCTTTACTTTCTGCATCTATATTATAAAATACCAAAAATATATTTATCTTATCATACTATCTCTATTAGATCTCACTTTCGCAAGTGACCGTGAAGGGATTGACAACCCCTTTATTGTGTTGGTTGCGAGTTCTTTATTTGTTTGTGTAGGTGCGTGGGACTTTTGAGGAGCATCCGACTGGATTGATACCTTGGTTCTCAAAAACTGAGGGAAATACTTATGCTACTCTGCTGCATCACCCTTTCCTCTTCAAGGAAAACCAACGCAAGCTCAAGACATAGCACACATTCACTTTAAATAGAGCACCGTCTAAATCCATTGAGACGATACCGTATGAATTATGGTTTGGGAAGAAACCTAAGCTGTCGTTTCTAAAAGTTTGGGGATGCAATGCTTATGTCAAGAAACTTCAATTTGAAAAGCTCGAACCCAAGTCGGAAAAATGTGTCTTCATAGGATACCCTAAGGAAACCATAGGGTATACCTTCTACCTCAGATCCGAAGGCAAGATCTTTGTTGCCAAGAACGGATCCTTTCTGGAGAAAGAGTTTCTCTCGAAAGAAGTAAGTGGGAGGAAAGTAGAATTTGATGAAGTACTGCCTCTTGAACCGGAAAGTAGCGCAGCTCAGGAAGATGTTTCTGTGGTGCCTGCACCGACTAGAGAGGAAGTTAATGATGATGATCAAGGAACTTTGGATCAAGTTGCTACTGAACTTCGTAGGTCCACAAGGACACGTTCCACACCAGAATGGTATGGCAACCCTGTCCTGGAAATCATGTTTTTAGACAACGGTGAACCTTCGAACTATGAAGAAGCGATGGCGGGCCCAAATTCCAACAAATGGCTTGAAGCCATGAAATATGAGATAGGATCCATGTATGAAAACAAAGTATGGACTTTGACAGACTTGCCTGATGCTCGGCGAGCCATAGAAAATAAATGGATCTTAAGAAGAAGACTGATGCGGATGGTAATGTGACCAGCTATAAAGCTCGGCTTGTCGCTAAGGGTTATCGACAAGTTTAAGGGGTTGACTACGATGAGACCTTCTCACCCGTACCAAAGCTGAAGTCCGTCCGAATCATGTTAGCAATTGTTGCATTCTATGATTATGAGATATGGCAAATGGACATCAAAATGGCATTCCTTAACGGTTTCCTTAAGGAAGAATTGTATATGATGCAGCCGGAAGGTTTTGTCGATCCTAAGAATGCTAACAAGGTGTGCAAGCTCCAACGCTCCATCTATGGGCTGGTGTAAGCATCTCGGAGTTGGAACATTTGCTTTGATGAAATGATCAAAGCGTTTGGGTTTATGCAGACTTATGGAGAAGTCTGCGTTTACAAGAAAGTGAGTGGGAGCTCTGTAGCATTTCTCATATTATATGTGGATGACATACTATTGATGGGAAATGATATAGAACTTTTGGAAAGCATAAAGGCCTACTTTAATAAGTGTTTTTCAATGAAGGACCTTGGAGAAGCTGCTTACATATTAGGCATCAAGATCTATAGAGATAGATCGAGACGCCTCATCGGTCTTTCACAAAGCACATACCTTGATAAGATATTGAAGAAGTTCAATATGGATCAGTCAAAGAAGGGGTTCTTGCCTGTATTGCAAGGTGTGAGATTGAGCACGGCTCAATGCCCGACCTCGGTAGAAGATAGAGAAAATATGAGTGTCGTCCCCTATGCCTCAGCCATAGGGTCTATCGTGTATGCCATGCTGGGTACCAGACCTGATGTGAACCTTGCCGTAAGTTTGGTAGGGAGGGACCAAAGTAATCCTGGCATGGAACACTGGTCAGTGGTCAAGAATATCCTGAAGTACCTGAAAAGGTCTAAGGATATGTTTCTCGTTTATGGAGGTGACGAAGAGCTCGTCGTAAAGGGTTACGTCGATGCTAGCTTCGACACAGATCTAGATGAATCCAAGTCAAAAACCGGATGCGTGTATATTTTGAATGGTGGGGCAGTCAGCTGGTGCAGTTGCAAGCAAAGTGTCGTGGCAGGATCTACATGTGAAGCGGAGTACATGGCAGCCTCGGAGGCAGCACATGAAGCAATCTGGATGAAGTAGTTCATTACCGACCTAGGAGTTATTCCCAATGCGTCGGGCCCAATGACTCTCTTCTGTGACAACACTGGAGCTATTGCCCTTGCCAAGGAGCCCAGGTTCACAAGAAGACCAGGCATATCAAGCGTCGCTTGAACTCCATTCGTGAAAATGTTCAAGATGGAGACATAGATATTTGTAAAGTGCATACGGATCTGAATGTCGCAGATCCGTTGACAAAACCTCTTCCACGAGCAAAACATGATCAACACCAAAACTCTATGGGTGTTAGATTCATCACAATGTAACTAGATTATTGACTATAGTGCAAGTGGGAGACTGTTGGAAATATGCCCTAGAGGCAATAATAAAATGGTTATTATTATATTTCCTTGTTCGTGATAATTGTTTATTGTTCATGCTATAATTGTATTAACCGGAAACCGTAATACATGTGTGAATACATAGACCACAACATGTCCCTAGTGAGCCTCTAGTTGACTAGCTCGTTGATCAATAGATGGTTATGGTTTCCTGACCATGAACATTAGATGTCATTGATAACGGGATCACATCATTAGGAGAATGATGTGATGGACAAGACCCAATCCTAAACATAGCACAAGATCGTGTAGTTCGTTTGCTAAGAGCTTTTCTAATGTCAAGTATCATTTCCTTAGACCATGAGATTGTGCAACTCCTGGATACCGTAGGAATGCTTTGGGTGTACCAAATGTCACAATGTAACTGGGTGGCTATAAAGGCACACTACAGGTATCTCCGAAAGTGTCTGTTGAGTTGGCACGAATCGAGACTGGGATTTGTCACTCCGTATGACGGAGAGGTATCTCTGGGCCCACTCGGTAATGCATCATCATAATGAGCTCAATGTGACTAAGAAATTAGTCACATGATCATGCATTACGGAACGAGTAAAGAGACTTGCCAGTAACGAGATTGAACGAGGTATTGGGATATCGATGATCGAATCTCGGGCAAGTAACATACCGGTTGACAAAGGGAATTGTATACAAGATTGATTGAATCCCCGACATCGTGGTTCATCCGATGAGATCATCATGGAACATGTGGGAACCAACATGGCCAGATCCCGCTGTTGGTTATTGACCGGAGAGATGTCTCGGTCATGTCTGCATGATTCCCGAACCCGTAGGGTCTACACACTTAAGGTTCGGTGACGCTAGAGTTGTTATGGGAATTAGTATGTGGTTACCGGATGTTGTTCGGAGTCCCAGATGAGATCCCGGATGTCACGAGGAGTTTCAGAATAGTACGGAGATAAAGATTTATATATGGGAAGTCCTTATTCGGTCGCCGGAAGTGTTCGGGGGTTTATCGGTATTGTACTGGGACCACCGAAAGGGTTCCGGGGTCCACCGGGAGGGTCCGCCTGCCCCGGAGGGCCCTATGGGTTGAATATGAAGGGGAACCAACCCCTAGGTGGGCTATGCGCCAACCCCCCCAGGGCCCATGCGCCTAGGGTTGGGGGAACCCTAAAGGGGGCGCCCCCTTGGCTTGGGGGGCAAGCCTTCCCCCCTTGGCAGCCGCCCCCCTCTAGATCCATCTAGAGGGGGCCGGCCCCCCTCTCCCTTGCCCCTATAGATAGAGGGGAGGGCTGCCGCACCCTTCCCCTGGCGCAGCCCTCTCCCTCCCCAACACCTCCTCCTCCATAGTAGTGCTTGGCGAAGCCCTGCCGGAGAACTGCAAGCTCCACCACCACGCCGTCGTGCTGCCAGAGCTCTCCCTCAACTTCTCCTCTCCCCTTGCTAGATCAAGAAGGAGGAGACGTCCCCGGGTTGTACGTGTGTTGAACGCGGAGGCACCGTCCGTTCGGCGTTAGATCGGATCTTCCGCAATTTGAATTGCCGCGAGTACGACTCCATCGTCTGCATTCTAGTAACGCTTCCGTTTAGCGATCTTCAAAGGTATGAAGATGCACATCCTCTCTCTCTCACTCTCTTGTTGCTAGAATCTCCTAGATTGATCTTGGTGATACGTAGGAAAATTTTGAATTATTGCTACGTTCCCCAACAAACGGTTAGTGGCTTCACCACTTTGCTCTACATGATTTGTATGAGCTTGTTGGATGCTTCTGCTTGTGATATTATAAATATGTGCTCTATTTATTCAAGTGTCTGTCGTGGATGTCGGACGGTACAAAGGAGATGATGTCAGGTTTTCCCACGAGCATTGTGTTTGGTGGTAACATTCCTTCTTACAAGGAGGGGTGTTATACCTCAATAATTAAGATAATAATAATCAGGCAAGAGCTTTGGGCGTTTAATAAATACACATCATGAATCCCTAAGGATTGGGTTCGTGTTACCATACTAAACCCTTTTTGTCACTTGTGTTCGAAATAGCACTTCACATTCTCCCTGCACTTAGCATCATCGTTACTCGATCTCCATGATCCTGGGTAGCTGTAGGGATGAAGATCGCGGACAAGACAAGAGACATCTACAGAACAGTTTTATTTCACACATACGGGATGCTAATTCAAAGCCCTTCCATTGATCCCCATAATAAATATAGAGGGTTGCAAGGCCTATGCCTCAACCCATACCTTACCGAACTACTAACACATGGAGATCAGATTGCAAGAAGAAAACATAGAAGAACACATCTTGAAGATTGATTGATTGCAAATATGTCTTACAGTGGTTGCATTGTGCAATGCACGATTACAAGTATGAACTAGAACGAGATGGACTATGGTGGTGGCTAGGGTTGATGAGAGGGATGAAGATGGTTCTGTTCTGACTTCGCTCGACGATCCTCTCTTGACATTTTGGCATGGACCCCTTTATAAAATTTGTCCAGGTAGACGAGCTGCCTCGGAATCCACGCCATACGGGTGCTTGCGGTCGTATGAAATGACGTGTTTTGCTCTGGCGCCGCTGGTGCATCTCTTGGCGATTCCTTCTTTCTTCATTTCCACTCCTTTCCATGTGCACACGTGATTTCTTCCCTTTTTATCCCATTTCCTGTGAAAATACATCAAAGAGAGGATTTATGGAATACTTTGCATTTAATAGTCATTAGTAGCAATATCAGAGCGAATATCCCAGTTTTAATGAAATATCTTGGTTTAAACAAAGGGTGAATGAGTATAAAAATATCACTCACCAGTCTGCAAGTTGTGACACGTCCGACCATTTATTAGTCTTTTTTGACCTAGAAAACTCCAAATGCAAAACTTATCGAAAACCAATAGAACTTGTCTTGATGCCTTGAATTTTTCATACAAGCCAATTAAAAAAATTGGGGTCATACGACGGATGTCGAGAAACAATGTGCTCTCAAACAGAGCCTTTTGACCTCTATACAAACATACTTTGTTGAACATGGTCTTGGACATCCTTGAAATGACCCCCAATGTTTACAAGTAGGTGAGCATGCCCATGGTACGCATCCATGTCAGGTTTGAATGACTTCTGACGCCGTATGCAAGTTACGACACGTTCGGACATTTATTGATTCTTTTTTACCGAGAAAACTCCAGAAAATACAAAATTTGCAAAAACCAAGCAGCTTGGCGGGGTGACTTGAATTGGTCATAAAAGGCCATGGAAAAATTGGGGCCATTTGATGGGTGTAAAAAAACGTGCTCTTGAACAGAGCCTTCTAACATACCCACATACCATACGTTGAACATGGTGTTTTTTTGGACATCCTTGGAAAGATTGTTGTGGAGAATCCGGAAGCAGGGCGGCTGCGAATCGAGCCTCGCGCCTGGTCCGGATCTCCTCCAGCAGCTGCATCCGCCTCTCCAGAGTAAGCACTGCATAGGTGGCTAGCAGCGGATGGATTGGAAGTGACGGGCGACGAAGGTGAGAAAGAGGAAGAAATGAGAGCGGGCTAGGGTTGGTCTGCCGCCATCCGGCTTAAATAGCCCGACTTGGTAGACGCCACCCGCGCTGGTTGACGTTGTTGATCATGTGGGCCCTAACGGTCAGTAATAAGTGGCAATGTGTGTCCTGGTGTCCCCCTATCTGCCTTATATGGGCCGGGTATGGAGTTGGGTGGCAGTTTCACGTATGGGCACAGCCCATCCAGGTGTTTGGGGGCGGCTTTGGGAGCTCTAGTGGTAAATCCTCTAATATGCTTCCTCCGTCTGGGAATACTTGTCATCAAAATGAATAAAAGGAGATGTATCTAGACGTATTTTAGTTCTAGATATGTTCCTTTTTATCTATTTCGATGACAAATATTTTTGGACGGAGAGAGTACTTATTTCCCACCTAGATGTCATTTAGCAAACGTGATAACTATTTCTAAATCGGTTGAGCCACAGTCACCCCCCAAAAAACGGTGGTGCTAGCAAAACATGCTTTCCGAGCATTGCAGCCGTGCTCTGGATCACTGGTACTCTGCACTTGGGCATGCACGCGGGCACCAATGCCTTGATTTGGTGTGGTTTCGTGCTCCCAATTGGGTGGCTTGCCGGCCTCCTAGCGCCTCCTGTTGCAGTGTATCAGCGAGTCTACCAAAAATAGATGAGGCAGCATCTCGAATTGGGGCACGGCGGCAGTGCCCTCTCTTTTGCCGCAACGGCTGCATCCGACTACCTCCATCTCGAATTGGGGCTCCGCTTAATCTCCAGGTCTTGGATTTTTGTTGTAATAATTGCTTTTCTTTCTGCTTGATCTTAGACAGAGAACTCAATTCGCATAATCGTCATGGCTCGACAGGACGTGCTCATGGAGCCCCAGTCGCCCGGCTCGCCGGCCTCTCCGGGCAAGCCGTTGGCGCCGGAGCTGCCCGAGCCTTATGCGGAAATGCGGCCGTTGGACGTGGCGCCGGACGAGGAGGCCGCGGTCAAGCCGGACCGGCGGACATCATCGGCGTCTTCTTCTTCGTCGAGGGCGTCCTCGGCCGGGTGCGTTTTCCAGGTCGACGCGTCCGAGATGCGCACCCCGTTGGTTGAGGCAGCGGCAGACGGCGACGACGACCATGCCGACGCCGGTCCGGCCGCGCAGGCGAAGTTGCCCGAGGACTGGGCGTCATTTTCGGAGCGGTCGACCGGCGGAGGCACGGTGTCGGCGGCGCCGGAGGCCCAGACGATGGCCAAGCCGGCCGTCGAGGGCTTCAACCCGGACAGGATCCCGGCGTCCATCTTCCAGCCCAAGCCGGGGGCGCAGGCGGACTGGAGCATCGCGTCCAACGAGTCGCTCTTCAGCATCCACGGCGCCAGCCTGAGCATCTCCGACGACTTGTACGCCCCCAGCAGGTCCCACTTCGACTACTTCTACGACGAGGCCATGGCGGCCGGCGGCAGCGGATACACAGACGGGAAGCTGCCGCCGCTCGCGGAGGTGCCGGGCAGCGCGATGTCGGACGCGAGCGAGGGGAGAGCGATCCGGCGGCACGAGAGCGGCTCCATCGGCAGCTCCAGCAACTTCTCCTTCGCCTTCCCAATGTACGTACGCCCCGCCGCACGCACGATTTTCTCTCTACCATGACCGACCGTGCTTGACCGATGCCGTCCGTGCGAAACCTTTGTGTCCGCAGACTGGCCGAGCCGTCGACGGGGACGAAGGAGAGCATGGGCGGCTACCAGCAGCTGCAGAAGGAGCACGAGCAGTCGCCGCCGCGGCCCTCGAACCGCAAGTCGCAGTTCGAGGAGATGACGACGGAGGAGGAGCGGCGGCCGCAGAAGGCCGGGTGGTGCTGGTGCGGGGAGTGCTGCTGGCTCGCCTGCTCCTGGCCCACCTGCTGCTGCCAATGGCGGTGGCGGTGCTGCTCCTGTCCGACCTGCTGCCAGTGCAGCTGGTGCCTCTGAGAGGTGGTGGGAGCTACACTAGAAATGGCGGGGAAAGAACACAGAGCTGATCTTTCAAAAAAAAGGCCATAGGTGTTGTGAAGGGAACAGTAGATGAGTAGGGAACCAGCGGGGTAAAAAGGATTCAGTGAAGCAGTGTAGTACATTGTTGACAGGGGATGAAAAGTGCAGACATGTACTGTTTTGTTAGGACAAAGAAAAAGGATTTTCAGAACGATAAATCTAACCACCAGTCGGCTGGTGGTTTGCAACAGATCCGGACGACCCCATCATCGTCGGATCCTGATCGTGCGGCCGCCAACGTGCGCGAGAAAAAGAAAGGGGCAGGACGGGATTCAAACCCGCGACCTCCTGCAATTGCCCCACCACGGTAACCAACTCACACAGGCTTTGTTGTTGTCAAAAGCGACCAGGCTATGACTATATTGCGTAGTGGCTATTTGTTCAAGATTTAAAATGTGAACGACTCGCTAACTTTGATTGCGAATTTAGTGGGAAGAATTTGAAGACTATGCCGTTGACTGTCGCGATTTTTCTTTGAATTGGATATGTCATTTTTTGGGGTTCCTAGATCTATTGGAACGCCCTCATTACATTTTTAGTTAAAAAAATCATGCTGAATATGGGATTTGAACTCACATCTAGCAGCTAATGTGAAACACACACTAACCAGCTCAGCTGGACCATTTGTTGTGAAAAAGAATGCACGCCATACTATTTGAGCATTCCATGTTGCTTTCTTTTCTTCTTTTCTGTGAGGAGTTGATCAAATATACCCCGGGTAACTGTTATGTGAATAACATGGTCACTCACACATCGCAAACCCGATAACTTATATATCCCTGTCCTGATAACTTTGGCGACCGAAGGGGGAGGGGGGAGTTGACGAACTTTTGTGTAAATAGCATGGTAACTCATACATTGCAGACCTGATAATTTATGCACCCTACCCTG